>NC_141081.1:8350000-8712500 GCF_041138505.1 Cibotium barometz | reverse complement strand
ATGTCTAGTGGAGTTTCTGTTTAATGATTTTTTTTAATAACCCATTAATTTGGTTCAATTAGCAGGATCCTGCAAATAATAATCCTATCTTCTTAATGCCTTTTGGTGGAGGAATAAGAAGCTGCCTGGGATCAAGCATGACCAAATTCGAAGTCTCCATATTCATTCACTACCTTGTCACTCTTTACAAGTAATGTTTTGTTGATTTTTAGCACTACTGATTTTTTTTTATAGTTATTCTTAATTTGAGTAATAATCGCATTTTGTTAAAAAGAAACTTATTCTCAATTGTAGTTGTCTAAGAAAAATATGGGATTTTCAATTTGGGAAATTTGGTTTTATGTCTCATGATTTAGTGAAAAAGACTGTTAAAAAATTATAGTATTATTTTCACATTGTGTAGTAGATAGATGTTCCATAAATAGGTTTTAAAAAATTAACACATTTCTTATTTATTTTTTTTAAAAGCAGGTGGGATCAGATAATTGAGAAAGGTGGTCAACTTGATGAGGTGTCTAGCCTCTCTTTGCCTTTAATGCGTAAAGGCATACCCATTAGAGTAGAGGCCTTCTCTCTCTAGAGAAGCATTTATTTATGAATGAACTATAGCTTTAATTTTGTGTATGAAAAATTAGATTTGATGTCTCTTGGTTGAGGATTTGATATCACAAGAAACATATTTGTTTTTTAGTTGAGGATTTAATAATTACATGTATGCCCGCATGTTTGGGGTAATTAGAGCACTCCCTCATTCGGAAAAGCAAAAGAAAGAGAACGAGAAGCTCGCCTGGGATGATTTCAAACAGATGCAATTCACAGAAAATCTAAAATCAAGGCTGATGATTCTATTGGAATTATAATCATTTCTAGCAAGAGATGTTAAAAGCTGACTAATCTTATCTTCAATTTGAAAACAAAAAAGGTGGTGAAGGAAGCTCTGAGGATGGCAAGTATCGTACACTATGTAACTCCTGAATCTCTTCAAGAAGATATCGTTTTCAAAGGTGCTTAGATCCCAATTGAGTTTATTAATGCATCACATTTACTAATCAACCACACTTGCCTTATTACAGACATGATTATCCCAAAGGGGAGGATGATTTTGTTCAATTTTGCTATGGTGCATCTCAACCCTAACTACTACCCAAACCCTCTTAAATTTGACCCCATGGCGTTGGATGGTGATGATTTGTGTCTCTCCACTCTTCCTCAAATTTTTGGTGGAAAATTTTGTTTAATGATGTTCTTTTAATAACTCCTTAATTCCGTTCAATTAGCAGGATCCTGCAAATAATAATCCTACCTTTTTAATGCCTTTTGGCGGTGGAAAAAAGCTTTAGAAAAAATGGGTATGTGTGTCAATTTTTTGTTGATTAGTTTCTTGGAGATATTGAGGCAATATGTTGTGGCAAATATTGAGGCAATATTTGACAATAACATCATATTTTTCTTCTTGAATGTAGATATCGAGTATGCATATATTGTTTAAGCCATTGGCCACCATGACGATTCATGGAGGCCTTGAAAAAAATTAAGAAAAATGTGCTAGACAAATTAACAATAATTAAAAAACCCTATGACATGAAGCTACAACAACTCCAAGTTCTCCACATAATGATGTGAATCGAGCTTCACTCATTCCTTTGGTGAATATGCCTGCAATCATCTAATCTGTGGGACAATGCTCAATCATTATTAATCCTTTATGTACTTCATGTCAAACATACACTACAACACGTCGGAGGCACAATAGCATTTCAGTAGCGCTTTTTTTGTCGGGATATCGGGGATTTCGTTCATTGCTTAGTAGCGCTACTAGCATCGAAATTTCGCTGCTCCACAACATTTATAATAGTGAAATTTCATTGCTGAGCAGTGCCTTTAGCAGTGAAATTTGTGATTGTTGAACAAAGAAGATAGCAGTGAAATTACGGTGTTATTTTCGCTGCATGAAATTACGGAGAGTTGTTGGAAGCTGAATTCTAAAAATACATCTCACATCCACACAGAAGATGATATATAGTCATCCATTAAAAACTTGGAGCCATGTTTCGATCAAAAAAAAAAAAAGATAGTTGAAAACTTTTGAGAAGGGAAACAATGTCAAGATCATGAATCTATCCCATCTTGTAATAAATCCATATGTGTTGTTTCATCAATGTCTATATCTAATGGAAGCTCAATGAAAAGATGGGGTTCTGTATCAATATTAATATCACTATCATGATCCTATAAAGCATTATCATGATTGATAGGTGGCTCATCATCTTCTTTTTTGATTGATGTTCCTCATGCTCTTCATTGGCCCTGTCCAAAATGTTTTCTTCATCGTCTTCTTCCAATGAGCCGATTTGAGGTAGTACTTGCACCTCATCCAGAGATTCAGCCTCCACATCTTGATCTTGAAAGATATGTTTTGAACGAGGAAAAACTTGTATAACATACCACCACTTTGGATCAATTCGATCGGTGTGAAACACAACCTAATATCACAAAGCAAAGGGGTTACACTTTTATTATACTACATCAAGATTTAATTTGGAATTGGTTGGGTTACTAACTTGTTGATAGTGTTGAGGTAGTACGAAGGTATCTGTCTCATCATTCCAAAACTTGGTGAAATCAATTTGGAAGAACCCATTTGGATGTTTCTTCACGGTTGCTTGAGCACCTCTATATATCACCTTGAACCATTTGACATCAAAGATAAATAGACTAAATGCTCTAAATCTAACCTCAAGAATATCTTGAATAGTTTCACAATACTCAAGATTGTCCTTTGTGACATTGGTATCATGTCTACTGGCTTGACTTTCTTGCTCAAAAGTTGCCATCACACCACAATCGAATGTATCTCTTTTAGAATCCACACGCTCCGTGTGAAAGTGCCTTCCCTCTGACCATATTGCATTATATATTTTGTACTAACATTAAACAAAAGCATGTCATTTAGTACATATAGTGCATTAAACAAGGTATATACGTGAGATAGAGATGAAGAATGTACTTACTTGAGGGTCACATCCTCTTGCATACTCATGCTCTTCTCTTGTGATCATCTCTTCATTTTACGATGCCATTGATATTGCCATACGAAGCCATTCTATATTGATCACATTTGGTAGAGGTTCCAAGCTAGGCGGGAATGGCAAGTGTCTATTTGCTCTTCTAAAATCTCTTCTCTCATCCTTTCGTCTATTGATTGCATCCTTGTATCTCCCAATCCACTTCTTCATAATGGGACTATTTAGAATGTAGAATGTATTCACCTTATGGCGTAATTCTTCATCCAGTCTTCATTGCCTTCCTTTTCCCTGAGGCACATTAGTGATTAGTTGATCCTCCTCCTCATTGTTTCATAATCGTGGCATGGAAGGATCTACGTGAGATAGATGTTTTGAGATATACATAAGAGACTCTTGCGCATCAACCATCCCTCTGCCATGCTGGCTTCTAGCCTTGCTCTTTGTCTCACAAAATCCTTCAAGGTTTTCATGAACCTTTCATGAACCTTTCAAGGAAAAACATCCATCGAACATGAACAACGCCACTTGATCAACTAAATGCACCATAAGATGCAATTGGATAGTGAGAATTGTTCTAGGAAAGTTGTCCTCAATCATACACACTGCCTCAATAGCATTGAGACATCTCAATGGATGTAGGATCTATCTCCTTTAAGGATATGTACCTACATACATAGCAATTATGTGTACTATTTACCAATACATAACTTGTGAGCGCATGAGAATTCCAAATAAGCAATATACTTAGTGAATTGAAGAGAAGATTCATACCTCACCAAGCTTCCCATTTTGTAAATAGCCTCTCTCACCTTCTTGTATCCATAACCAACTATAGAAATTGGAAGAATAAACTATGCATAGCAAAAATTGGAAGTTAGTATACGAGCCTACAAATTATGTACCATAAAGAGAAAATGAATAATAGACTATTTATATACCTATAATATCTTGTGCCAATCATGTGTCTTGAGGCCATATAATTGTACCTCTCCTTTCTTTTTGGTCTTTGTGAAGGCACCTTCAATGAATGCATTGCTCTCATTGGTGTATAAAAAGATGCAATCACACTTTTCACCTTATTGTGCTCCTTGGTTAATACCCATGGTGCCTTTGGTAGGACCATGTTACTACTCTCACTTTCAATTGGCCATGCACTTTGAATGTGTCCAATGTTTTTTAAGTCATCCCTTGCAACCTTTGTCTATTTTACTAATATTATGGTCCCAAATATTTGTTGCCACATTCTTGAAAATATACATGGGATCTAAGAGATGATTGATCTTCATGTCACACCAATATGGAAGTCCAAAGGAAGATTGAGTGTCTAGACATCCCATCGGGTGGTGGATTGGGGGTGCTTCTCTATGCCTCAAACCAATCTTTACCTCTCATCACAAGTGGTGAGACATCATGTGGAACATACTTTAGATGTGAAGAACAGAGAAATCGATGAACCACAGCCAAGTTCTTGTATGAGTACGTGTTTACACGCTATGGCTTACCTATTGAAATCGTTAGTAATCAAGGTGTGCACTTTGTGAATGAGGTCATAGAGTTTTTACTTCAAGAATTTCTGGAATTCACAAGCGTTCTGCACCCTATCATCCCCAGACCAATGGTCAAGCTGAGAGTACTAACAAGATTCTGTGCACAGCACTCACAAAGATTGTTGAGGGACATAGGACTGATTGGGAGCAAAAGTTGCACTCAGTTCTTTGGGCATATAGAAGAGCCTATAAAACATCTGTGGGCACAACCCCATTTGAGCTTGCTTTTGGGCTAGATGCAATTCTTCCCATTGAATTTCTTGTACCTACTCTAAGAGTTGCTAAACAATTGGACTGGACTGGTCATGAGCTTTCTCAACGCATTGATGAATTGGAAAATCTTGATGAGACCCGCTTATTGGCCGGGTAATGGGGATGTATGCCGAGAAGAGGAGACAAAAGCAATGGTATGATCGAACTGTAACAACTGGCCGATTCAAAAAAGGGGACCTTGTGCTCTTGTACACACTTAAGAAGCATAAGCGAAAGCTCAAGAAACGTGGCTTAGGACCGTTTGTGATTAATGAGCTTACTCCTAGTGGTACAGTGCGTTTAGAGACACTAGAAGGTGAGCAAATGCCTAACTTCATTAATGGAAGTCATCTCAAGAAATACAATGAACCATTAACTGAAGCCATGCTTCAACAAATGCATGCTGCCCACACACGGAAAGAAGCACATGACCTACTTAAACGTCAGGCTCAAGAAGAAGCTAAAGCTAGAGTTGCAAAAGCCAAGGAGCGTCACAAGGCTTCTGTGTTGACCTTACAGTTGGCTACTGATGAATAATATGTCAATCCTTTCAATATTCACGTGTGTCTTCATCTTCATGAGACTACCTACTTTGTCTCTGCCTTAATTGACCCTGGTGCAAATTATAATGTTCTCTCATTTGACACATGGGTAGCCTTGGGACAACCAACACTTGTGCACATTCCTATTGACTTACGAAGCTTCTCAGGTGAAGATAACCCTATAGAGGAAAAATGTGTCATTATGATGTCCATTCAGGATCACCAGATGTCAGTTCCCTTTTATGTGGCTAGTAAGTCCAAGGCAGTGGTAGAGGTTGTTCTTGGTCGATCGTGGTTAAGTGCTACCAATTGTTCATTAGATTGGAAGAATAGACAATACAAATTACAAATTGATTCTGATTGCATCTTGGGATCTGCTGCTCCACGAGTTTTATCATGTCAAAAGGGTGGGAGTTCTACCTTACACAACCCACTTTCAACATCTACTCTTCAAGCTCCAAGACAAATGATGTGGATAATCGATGAGTCCTCAAATGAGGGCCATGGCTGGCATGTTCCAACTACTCTAGTCATTGCTCAAAGAAGGCCAAGCAAGAAGGAATTGTCAATTTGGCTACCCAAAGATGCGTACAAACTTGTACCATCTAGCCTAGTTGCTAAACCTCCTAAAAAGCATATCTTTTCCAAGCCTAAACCTCAGATTGTTACTCATTGGGTCCCAAAGCATGTTCTTAAAGCACAAGGCTATTATGAGGGTGCAACAGCACTTTGGCTTCCCAAATGCCATGGTTTTCTACAGCCAGAAGAGTGTATCAATAAGATTCCAAAAGCCACTCTTGGTTTTTCATATCAGTGGGTGCAAAGGAAATCAACACAACCTCTTCAAGATAGGATAGGTGGTTATAATAGCACCTACAAATCTACTTGTGTTGACCTTCCCTAAACATGTATTGAATCACCAGTTGTCCCAACTTCTCCTTGTTACACAATTCCACCATCAACTTGTGCACCTAAGACAAATCCAACTTTACATGAGTCTACTTTGAGCATAGATTCTAGCACTTCAACTGCCTAAATCCTCTTATCTTGCTCAAATTCCTCGACAATTGCTAACCTTCCCACCTCTTAAGAAGGACATACCCAAAACCAAAGGTAAGGCATTAACACTACAATTGAAGCTCTTTTGGTAGATCAGTGTTTGAATAGTCTCACTTTTACTAATGTGGTTCCTTATGCCTTTACAGGATTGTGCTCTTTTTGAGATGATCTTATCTACATTGTTTTTGATAGGGATTGTAATGATGGATATGAGTGTATAAAGTTTGAAGTTTCTAAATTTCATTGTTCTACGCCCAGATACCTCCTGATGGATACTTGGCGAGATACATGTCCACCATGCATTGACCCTGATATAGTACTCAACCTGAACATCGCGGGGGTTATAGTGCTCCTCCTTTTCAAACTCATTCTAGGTACTTTTATGCTCCCTTAGGTGAAATTTACTGTGGGCATCACTTTGTCACTTCATTCTATCAACAGTATCATCCATTTCCACATTGTCAAGAGTGTGCACGACTCGTATTAGGAGAAGCTTCACACATTTGTTGGCTATGCCGCTCTTACTTTCGACGATATGGCACGGGCTTAATGAAACAAATTGTGGGAATTACACCCCAACGCCATAACCTTCTTGATGTGAGAGTACGAGACCGAGGACCAAATCAACGTAGATTACCTGAGGAGGTTCAAGCACAACAATGGAGGGATACATGCATAAATGACTTGCAACCACCTATCTTGCAAGCCCTTCCCCCAGCCTCAACATGTCAATTTTGGATCACTATGAGTACCTATATTGAGCAATTCCAAAATCGAAATTGCTTGCTTAACCTTCCCATAGAACCAATGCCATATTTTAGCGAGGAAGCACTCCTTCCTCTACCACCTTCTCCAGAGGCCGACTTTTGTACAGGGTTGTCCTTGCATCTTGAAGTGACTGATACCATCTTTCCAACAGAAGTGGACACGGATCCACCACCAATGCAAGGGTAAGCTCATCAACTCCACAATAATATTAATAAGCCAGGGCACTTTTCTCCCACTGGGTTTTTTCCCTCGGCTATATTCGGTGATTGGCACCAATAACAAATTTTATTCTTTTCTTTTCTTTTCTTGTTTGTTAATAAGACATTTTGCAGAGATCTCAGCTAAACAAGAGCATACAAACACGCCCCAATAGTCCACCTACCATGCACATAAATTAGGGGGGAGACATGCAATGCCTACAAAGAGCAAAGAGAAGCAATCTGCACATCAGCAATGCATCAATGCAAACGGAAGAAAGGTCCAATCGCCATTGCTAATATTCAGGAGTAGAATTGCTACTTAGGAATAACTTAAACACTTGTAGAACATTGAGACTGCGGTCATAACCTGCGGTGTACAAGCACACTTGCCTTTGCATAGCACTATCTACCACTTAGTCTCACTTTGACTAGTCTTTACTCACTTCTTTTAGCACTCTTTAAAACTCTAATCGGCCTTTCACTTGCATGCTCACGTGTGAGATTGTCATTGCTGTTTTTTTTTCAATAAAAGGCTTTACTTGTCTTCCATTGTTTTTTCAGCTTTTGTTTCTACTGCGCCCGAGACGTGCACGATTTAGGAAGGGGGGAATGTTCCACGGGAACATGGATTATGGAAGGAGGCCGGAAGTAATTAATGCAAGAGAGCGAGATTGTAGCCATGGAAACATAAAGACGCACATAATTTTTTCATATTTTTATACCGAAGTGCAATTTAAATCGTTTTAGGCCAATGTGGGTTCTAAATGAGAGTTCTAAGTGTATTGAGCAAGGCTCACTTATGGGGTTGTCCGCCCATGTGTGAAAGAGGCCTAGGGTTAGGGTTAGTGACATCTCTATAAAAGAGATGTTAGCTAAAGAAAGAGTACGTTTTTTGGCCATTCTCATAAGCTATTGAGTAAAGCTCTTGAGCTCTCAAGCTATGGCAACTCTCTAACTCTCTCTATTGTACTCTAATGAGCATCAAACTCCAATGAGTATAGCTCCACTTCTTTCTCTTAATCTATTTTAGCATCATTGAAGTAGATTAATCTATGATTAGTTGAATGCTTCTTTCTTTCCCTTGTGTATGCTACATGCTTGTAGTGTGTGTGTGTGTAGTCTCCATTGATCAAGCTCTTGCCCACTTCATTGTTGGCAATGAGTTATTCATGGATAGACTCTCTCTATGAGCTTGTGGGTTTGTGAATGTTACATTCTATGCTTACTTAAGCTTGTGGGTTAGTAGATGCATGCTTATGGATTTGCTGGCATTAGAGAAAGCTAAGATTTAATCAATGTTTGAATGGGATTAAGAGATTGCCATGCATTGCTTGTTCTCTTGATAAGTGTAGTGGGTTTAATGGATTGAGAGATTGATTGAGGTGTTGAATGGTTGAATCGTCAAGTGGTGGTTCGTGTATGTGAGCTCTCCCACAAGGGATAAGCCTTCATGCATTAATCGGGTCGAGTCCTCAGATTGACATTGTGTTTCTTAACACATTTGTTGATCGGTAGTACTCTATGAGCACTATATTGCACGGTAGAGAGAACCGCTCTTCATCACCACCTGTCTACTCAGGGGTCTTTTCGATAGTTCCTAGCTCATAGTAACCGGCAATATATTCACTTATAAAAATAAAGATAGAATCTCCATTAAATATCAGCAAGATCAATCAACAGATCCATATAAAAGAGCCATGGACTCATCCGTTTGAGGACCAACAAGGTCAATCAACCAGATCCATGCCCCCCGGTTTCAGAAAACAACTGTTACTCCTTGTTCTAATATCTTCCACGATGCACGTGTGGGTATCTTCGGTGACCCAGAGCCCGAGCACCGTATGGTCAGCACCCTCTAGGATCCTTTGCACGGTGACCTAGCGCTTCACTCATAGGCCGCTTCCTTGGTTCCTCATCCACCATACCGAAAGCTCACCATTTGAATCGAACCAAGACCTTGGCCGACCTTACTACGCGAGACGTTCTCCGTTGACTCTCCGTAACTGTTTCAACTTTATTAGCTGATCTCCATGACCTCATTCACAAGACGATCAAAATGCTTCCCCAGCATTTTTGACATAAAATAGTCATTTAAAAATAGGTCATAAATACAGTTTCTATAATGAACTCTCGTCTTTCACATCCATCCACATTACTTAATCCATATCCAATTCATATGTATACCCATTCTCATCTAATCACATCATTTTCCATCTCATCACATCTGTCCTCATTTATTCTCATCACATCTCATCCACTCGCATCAACCCATATTCACATCCCATCACACCTTATTCATTTCACATCTATCTCAATTCACATCACATCTCATTCATTCACATCCCAATTCATATCACATCACATCTCATTCATTCACTCACATTGATATCACATCCTTTCACATACACATCCACATCCATTCTTCCACATACACAACCACATCCATTCTTCCAAATACACATCCGCATTATGATTCTTCCACATACACATCCACATCCATTCTTCCACATATACATACACATCCATTCTTCCACATACACATCCACATCCATTCTTCCACATACACATACACATCCATTCTTCCACATACACATCCACATCCATTCACATTCAATCACACCCATACACCTCTTATCACATCCATTCACATTCTATCCCATACACATCTTATCGCATCCTATTTTTGTTGAGATATCGAGCTCATCTAGTGAGGCGGTGGTACTAATGACCCGCCTAGGGGATAGGCCCCACTCTTACACCACTGGCATGGTTAGTGAGATCATAGGTGATATGCGGCTAGTGGGATGACAGGCTGTGTGACAGCCATTCTAGACACTAGCATAGTTATAGCGCCAGCTCTGTTGGGTTCACACTATAGAGAACCCTAGTATGTATTTGGTTGAGTACCTTTTCATACTATAGCACCAGCTCATTTAGTTGGGTTCACACACTATAGAGAACCCTAGTATGTATTTGGTTTACCTTTTCATATTGTGTGTACTCTTATCTTTGTATATGGTGTGTTGAGTGTTGTGTGAAGAAGAAGAAGATTTTCAGCCCCTCACCTTATGTGTTCTCTTTTAGGGTTTTGTGAGTGTGTGTGTGCTTGCAAGAGCTCAAGCTCTCTTCTCCCCTGCATCTTTTCATGGCATCAAAGTGTGGTTCATGCTAAGGGCTGAGCTGCAAGTAGTAAGAGAAGCACAGGAAGCGGTACGAGGGTAAGAGCTTCATCTACTCTTCCCTATTTGTGTTGGCGAGCGACTACACCCTTGTCGGGAGCTCTATGGGAGGCACCGATAAACGATCTCTGATTGAAGAGCTTTCTTCACGGGAGTAAAGCTATAGTGCAACTATTCTCTCCAATAGGGTAAATTTCTGGGCCGAAAAATCATTTCGGGTGCGTTAAGACTTCCGTTTTTCAGGTGATTTCGAGTACTGCGGGTATCGATTCTCTGTGCAGAACTCTATTTTAAGAACTGCAGGAAGACAGATTGGTTGTGCAGACATTGTGTGTGCTGTGAGGAGGTCAATAGTTGCCATTGGGTGTATGTATGCACATTGAGGTCATTGGTTGTGATATTTGAGTGTAGTATAGTACCGTTGTGCAGAAAATACAGCAGTTTGTGAAGGACAAACCAGAGTGCTGTTTCTAGTAAATTTGTGTGTCTGACAAGATGTCAAATGATGGCATAAACCAGATTGTTGCTGAGAAGCTTGATAAGAACAAGTTCCATAATTGAAAGTTCATGTTGACAAATTTCCTGATAGGAAAGGGTTACTAGGACTACATAGAATGTGAGCATGAAGAGGCACTGGAGATACCAGAGATCAATCCGACTGCTATAGATGTGAAAGAGTTCAAGATGTTGTCTGCCGCGCCGATGACAAACTGGATGGAGACAGCAACTACCCACTTTGGGCATACATGATGCAACATGTTTTGGTTGTAAAAGGAGTGCGAAACATGTTGAAATGTCAAGCTCGTATACAGTAGGAGGATAGCACATGGGTGCTGACAGAGTGACAGTATGGTAGATAGATATTGTGTGGTGTGTTTATGACCGCGTCCAGCTGGTCATGTGTGGTGTGGACATTACATTAGGTTTACTTTGTAGTGTGGACATAACACTATGTTGTGTTCTCCTTTGTGTGTGTGAGAGAGATGATGACTATGGCTTCTCTCCTTCTTTATGATTGATGGATATGGATTAGGGTTTGCTTCTCTTGTGTGTGCTCCCTCCTGCTTCTGTTTTTTATCATGGTATCAGAGCCTGGTGCTCAACATTAGGGTTTGTGAGAGTGAGAGAAGAGGGAAGAAGAAGCTTGAAGAAAAAGCTGTGAAGGAAGCCATTGGAGCTTGGAGCAAAGGAGAAGCTGTGGAGCACACACCGGCATCAGTTCTGAGAGCTAAGGACCATTGGTAAGTGTAGCAAGACCCCCTCTGCGGATTGCAGGTATCAAGAGCAAGTGTAAGAGAAGATTAAAGGTGCAAAAGCAAGCAGAAAATTTTTGTTTTGAAGCTTTAATGGAAAGCTTATGAAGGAGTGTGTCTTGGCAAATGTATTGGATCAAATGCAAAGCAAACACTGAGGCTCTCATGTATTGTGAATGAACACATGTATTAGCAACTTTGCGGCAAGTCATTGCATGGAAAATTGATGCATTACAGGCAATTTGTGAAGGAAAAAATTCTGGTTTTTTGGACTCTACAAAAACAGAGAACATATGCCTGGTGGAGGATCAAATGTGGAAGATTGAAGCAAAATTGAGCCAAACCCCTTATACCCATGTTAGATTAGGTCATGACTAAGAGGCCTATCATGTCAATGGTGTAATGCCCTCTCCCCAGAACCCCTACAAGTAGGCGGCGCTTTTTTTTTAACAAATTCTTGGACAGTTTTCATCATTTTCAATCATATTTGATCATTACTAGGTCTTTTCATGAGGTTGAAGTCACTTGGAGCTTAGCAAATACTTGTTTGGAGCTGACATTAACATTTGGGAAGCTTACTTGAAGGATTTGGAGCTCATTCAACTCAATAACCAGTCATTAGCAAAATTACAGAACTGTGTTGCAGAAACAGAGCTTCACTAATGCAAGCATTAATCTCTACCTGTTGAGAATTGGACTAATTCCTTTGGTACAAGAAATAAGCAAGGTGTTGCTAAACTTTTGAATCAAAAAGTTTTGAATTTGGTTTAGATTTGAAGATTCTAGAGCAATTTATGTGAGTGCTGGTACCTGACATGAGCAGAAATAGCAGACCAGAGAGTCGGTAAAATTGGTGGTTCTCTTTCATCTTGAAGAAATTGATCAAACCCTCTTAGGTTTAGTTGAAGCAATGTGTTGGGAAGCCAATGCAAGTTGAATCATTGCATTTGGACAAGATTTGAATGATTTAGAGCATAATCTTTGACTGGTTACTGGCGAGAAATTACTGGCGACTGGCGAGAAAAAACCAGAAAATTCAACTTTACCCCTTTTCAATTTTGATGATACAAATGAAGTTCTTATGCAAAATGAAGTCATTTGTGGTGTGAATGCATATGTATAGCACATATTGAGCTTGGTTCATAATCATTGAGCTTGGTTCATAATCATTTGGAGCTTTGGAAAGCATCGGGAAGAGTGTTACATCAAGGTACATCACAGGTATTCAAAATGGGATAAGAAGACAGTTGACATGCAGGTATACACCTCAGTAGAATGGTGTGACTGAGAGAAAGAATAGAGTCATATGTGAAGTGGCAAGGTCCATGCTCAATGAAAAGAGCATGCCAGATTACTATTGGGCAAAAGCATGTGCTACTGCAGTGTATATCCTGAACAAAACACCTACAGCAGCCATTCATGGAAGCACGCCAGAGATGTGGCTTACAGGTTACAGGTCAGACATTGGACATCTCAAAGTCTTTGGATGCATAGCTTATGTACATGTGCCTGATGAAAGAAGACGGAAGTTGGATCCTAAGGCAGAGAAATGTGTATTTGTTGGATATGCACAGGATCGAAAGGCCTACAAATGTTATAACCCTCAAACTAGACAAGTAGTCATCTCACGAGATGTGGTGTTTGATGAGCTTGCTAGTTGGTACAAAGCAAAAGATGAGGGAGTCATTGACTCACTTGAGGCTAATGTGCCTGTGAACTTGCCATCACAAGCAAGTTCTAGTTCTACTACTATGTCTGGGCCAGCAGCAGAAGCTAAGAGTAGCAGTATACGTCCATGGTCAGGACGTTTGAGGCATGAGAGTGTGAGCACTGGGAGTAGTGCTATGGATAAAGGCAAAAAGAAAATCGAAGGAATTGGAATCACAGGTTATGAGTCATCTAGTTCTGAGAGTTTAGATGAGGAGCAGGGCATACCTGTGTTACGCACACCTGGTGCTAGGTAGGACAGATATGTGCCCCCACATGCTAGAGTTACAGGTTACAGAATGACTCGCATGCATTGCGGAGATCCCAGAGAGTCAGATATCCAGTTGAAAGATTAACATATCGAGATTTTGCTATGCACTATGCATACATGACATCTATGGTGAAGCATGTGGAACCTACATGCTATACAGAGGCTATTGGAGAGCATGTATGGGAGAAAGCCATGGATGAAGAGATGGATGCTTTGGACAAAAATGATACATGGGAATTGGTTGAGTTACCGCAAGGAAAGAATGCAATTGGTTGCAAATGGGTGTACAAGGTAAAGTGCAAGTTAGATGGCAGCCTAGAGAGACATAAGGCAAGACTGGTTGCTAAAGGATATGCACAAACTTATGGTCTTGATTATGATGAAACTTTCAGCCCAGTGGCTAATATGGCTACTGTGACGTCTATCATTGCACTAGCAGCACAAAAAGGTTGGGCTTTACATCAAATGGATGTAAAAAATGCTTTCTTGAATGGTGAACTACAAGAAGAGGTGTACATGGAACAGCCAGAAGGATATGTACATCCAGAATATCCTACTTTTGTCTGCAGGTTAAAGAAAGCAATCTATGGTTTGAAGCAAGCACCTCGTGCTTGGAGTGACAAGATCAGCAAATATCTTGTCAGTATTGGATTTGTGGTTGGAAATGCACTCTTCACTTTATGTGAAGAAGACACATGATGGTATCGTGATGATAGTCATTTATGTTGATGATTTGATTATCACAGGCGATTGTGGGAAAGGCATTAATGAGGTTAAGGCCTCTTTATGCAAAGAGTTTGATATGAAAGACCTTGGTGATTTAAGGTTCTTTCTTGGGATTGAGGTGATTAGAACAAGCAAGGGTATATGGTTGGTGCAAAGGCAATATGCACTTGACATGCTGGCAAAGTATGGTATGACAGCATGCAAACCAATGTTGACACCATTAGAGCAAAATATGAAGCTTCGGGTTGATTTGGGTGATGAGCTTGATGATATCACCATGTACAGAAAAATGGTTGGTAGCCTTATCTATATGACCATTACGAGGCCAGATCTCAGTTATGCAGTTGGTTTAGTGAGTCAGTTTATGCAGAGTCCTCGTAAACCTCACTTGGATGCTGTGAGACGTATTCTGAGATACGTCAAAACTACCGTGCATTATGGTCTTTTCTATGAGGCAAGAAAAGACATGCATGTCTATGGATATACAGATGCAGATTGGGCCGGTAGTGCATATGACAGGAGGTCTACCAGTGGCTATGTTTTCAGCCTTGGTAGTGGAGCTCTGAGTTGGAGCAGTAAAAAGCAACCTACAGTTGCTTTATCTACCACAGAGGCAGAGTATCGTGGAGCAGCCATAGCTGCATGTGAGGCTATGTGGTTGAAGAAGTTGCTAGATGATGTCAGGTTACAGAGTGATATGAGAGTTGTCATTCATTGTGACAACATGAGTAGTATTCAGCTTGCTAGCAACCCAGTTTATCATGCCAGGACCAAACATATTGAGGTCCACTATCACTTCATCAGAGAGAAAGTGCTAGATGGGCATGTTGATTTGACATATGTGCAGACAGATGAGCAGGTTGCAGATATCTTTACCAAAGCACTTGGTAAAGATAAGTTCGAGTATTTCCGTACTAGATTGGGAGTCCTAGAGATGGACATGTCGAGCTTGAGGGGGAGTGTTGAAATGTCAAGCTCGTATACAGTAGGAGGATAGCACATGGGTGCTGACAGAGTGACAGTATGGTAGATAGATATTGTGTGGTGTGTTTATGACCGCGTCCAGCTGGTCATGTGTGGTGTGGACATTACATTAGGTTTACTTTGTAGTGTGGACATAACACTATGTTGTGTTCTCCTTTGTGTGTGTGAGAGAGATGATGACTATGGCTTCTCTCCTTCTTTATGATTGATGGATATGGATTAGGGTTTGCGTCTCTTGTGTGTGCTCCCTCCTGCTTCTGTTTTTTATCAAAACATTGTGCAGGATATGAATGTACGTCTAGGTTTCGTGGATGTAGGATCTGTTGAGGATGTTGCAGGTTCTAGCAGCTCTACTGTTGCTGCTGTTTTACCCACTATTGAACAAGCTCGTTGGGATGGTAAAGATGCACAGGCTCATGCCTTGATTACACTTTCTGTCAAACGTAACATCACTCCACATATTCGTTTAGCTAAAATAGCAAAATAGGCTTGGGATATTCTAGCTGGTTTGTATGCAGGTCGTAAAACGAGGCAAAAATCTCTTACTTGCGTAAAGAGCTAGGATTGAAGATTATGCAGGAAGATGATGACATGAATGTTTTTCTTGCTGAGATTAAAGATCTCAAGGAATAGTTGATTTTTGCAAGAGAATGATTATTCCTAATCATTCTCTTGTGCAAACTGTTCTTGATGCTTTACCTGATTCATATCAGACTTTTGCTTCCACGTGGAGACTTGTTATACTGAGGACAGACCTGATGTTGTCAAGTATGATACTTTAGTCAACAAGCTCTTGTTGCAACAAGAAGCACAGTCTAAGGGCAAAACAGGGCTAGGCAGCGTGCAGTTGATCAAGCATTTGTTGCTGCCCCCAGCAGAGAAGAAGTGCTAAGGTAGCCCCTTCCACTATTTCTTCTCCTATTAGTAGGTCTGCAACTTCTTCTCCTTCCACAGGTAGCAACAATAGGTTTGAGAAGGCTCTTGATAAAGGCAAGAAAAAGATCAGGTGTAACTATTGTAAGGCAACTAATCATGTCATTAAGAAAGAGTCAAATGCAGCCACAATAGCAGATGCTTCTACAAATGTAGATTCTGCAAATGTTGTGCAAGATACAGAATGGGCGTTTAGCGTGTATTGCCAATATGACCCATCTGTACATGATGCATGTTTGGCAGTTTCTGTTGACTCTGATGTATGGTATTTTGACAGTGGTGCTACAAAGCACATTACCTCGCATCATGATATGTTCACTTGTCTTGAGGATGTCTCTAATGGGAATACTGTCACATGTGCCAATAATGCTTCTTACCCAATGAAGGGCGTTAGTAAAATTATGCTTACTACTGTAAATGGCAGTGCTTTCACACTTTTAGATGCTTTGTATGTGCCAGGGATAAAGAAGAATCTATTGTCTGTCTCGCTGCGCTTGCTAGACTTGGACTTGTAGTCAAATTTGTGGATGACAGATGTACTGTTCATGATTTGACTTCTGGTGATACGATTATTGCTTCTGGCACCTTGTTTCATGGGTTGTATAGGCTCAATTCTTATGACAAGTGTGTGGAAGATTCAACAAATGTAGCTTCTGATGAAAAGGCAGTTTTAGATGCAAAACTATGGCATGCTTGTTTTGGTCATCTAAACTTTGCTAGTTTGCTACGTTTTGCAGAAATTTGATATGGTTGCTTCACTGCCTCCTCTTGAGGCACCATTAAAACATGTTTTTGAAGGTTGTATTTTGGGCAAAATGCAGCGTTCTACGTTTCCAAAGGATGGTTCTGTGCGGGCCACTCGCAAATTGTAACTTGTACATAGTGATGTATATGGGCCTATGCAAACTCCGTCATTTGGTAAACACTTGTACTTCGTGACTTTCATTGATGATTACTCAAGGCATGCATGGGTATATCCACTGAAGGCAAAGCCCGAAGTGCTTTTGTGCTTCAAATAGTTTTTGCTTATGGTTGAAAATGTATCCAATTGTATTGTGGGCACCCTCTGTTCTGATCGAGGGGGGAGTACATGTCTAAAGAGTTTGATGCTTTTCTGGCTAGTCGTGGGCTAGTCGTGGGATAAAACACCAATGTACAGAGCCGTATACCCCCCTTAGCAAAATGATGTTGCTGATGAGAGAAAAATTAGGTCACTTATGGAGATGGCACAATGTATGGTCAAGAGCCAAGCTTTGCCACATGCATTTTGGCTTGAGGCTGTCATGTGTGCTGCATATGTACTAAACAGGTGTCCCACTAAGGCCTTGCAGTCTGTTACTCTATACAAAGCTTGGCATGGCAAGAAGCCTTCTATTGGTCACTTGCGTGTCTTTGGTTACTTGGCCTATGCTTTAGTGCCTGTGTAACAACATAGAAAATTGGATGATAAGGCTATCAAATGCATTTTTGTTGGTTATAGTGCTGAGAGCAAGGGTTATAGATTGTATCATCTGTAGTCAAAGTGTATCTTGATTAGTCGAGATGTTGTTTTTGTGGAAGATGTTGTGCAGCCTTTGTTATCATGTACCAAAGAGACAGGTGTGAGTTCACGGGATGTATTTGATATGTTGTTGCCTCTATTTACAAGTGGGAATTCAAATGTAAGTCCTAATAAGGTAAATATTCAGCCTATGCATATTTCAAATGACATCATAGATCAGCCTATTTCTGATGCAGATTTATAAGATGTAATTTATGAGGATAGGGCTGAAAATGAGCAGGCTAGAGGTATGCCTAAATGATTGGTGCAAACCTTGCATGATAGTAAAATTGATGCACCTATTTCTAGTCGCACTCGTTCAGGTTTTCAGCATGCCTTTTATGCATCAGATTGTTATGCTTTGGCTGTGTCTAGTATGTGTGAAGAGGAAGAACCTCTTTCATTTGATGAGGCACAAAAATAAAAAAATTGGTTGGCTGTGCTGCAATGCAAAGTGAATATGATGCTGTAATGAAGAATGGTACATGGTCTTTGTGTGATTTTCCTATTGGTAAAAAGGTCATTGGATGTAAGTGGGCTTTTAAGTTGAAAAGCTAGATGGCAGTGTTGATTGCTATAAGGCTAGACTTGTTGCAAAGGGTTATGCTCAAGAAAAGGGCATTGATTTTGATGAGACCTTTGCTCCCACTTGTCATATGACTACCATTCGTAGCATTTGTGCATTGGCAGCTCATAATGGATGGAATGTACATCAGTTGGACATAAAGACTACGTTCTTGAATGGAGATTTGCATAAAGAGGTGTATGTATCGCAGCCTCGTGGTTTTGTTCAAAGAGGGTAGGAAAACAAAGTGTGCAGGTTGAAAAAGGCTTTGTATGGTTTAAAGCAAGCTCCACGAGCTTGGTATGAAAAGATACATGCATATTTGACTGCACATGGTTTTCAGAATACTCCAACAGAAAGCACTTTGTATGTTAAACGTGTGGAGGATGTACATCTAATCATTGATCTCTATGTTGATGACATACTGCTTACAGGACCAAATGAGAGTCATATTGCTGATTTTAAGGCTGATTTGAATGCCTCTTTTGAGATGTCAGATTTGGGGCATTTGCATCATTATTTGGGGATACAATTTAAGCAATGTGATAGAGGTATTGCTTTGTGTTAGATAAAGTATATTGAGACATTGCTGCGGAGATTTGGCCTATAAACCTATTGCTACTCCAATGGAGACAGGTTTGAAGTTAAGTCTTCATGATGCTGGAGATCACTTTGATGTCACACTCTATCAGACAGCTGTTGGTTGCCTCATTTATGTATGCATTACGAGGCCGGACATTCATTTTGCAGTCTCACAGGTGAGCAAGTTTATGCATAGCCCAAGGTCTCAGCATTGCTTTCGCTACTTGAGTAGTACCATACATCTTGGGTTATTTTATCCCAAAGGGGGATCATTGCCACCAGATTTACATGCTTTTTCAGACTTAGATTGGGCTGGTTGTTATGACACAAGAGTGTCCACAAGTGGTTTTTGTTTCATGCTCGGTAGCTCATGCATATCTTGGTTGAGCAAGAAGCAACCTACTGTGGCCACTTCTAGTTGTGAAGCTCAGTACAGGGTAGCTTTCACAGCTACGGTTGAGTGTGTGTGGCTCAGACGGCTTAGGGGTGGTTCACTTGGGTGTTGGACAGGAGTCTGCCACCTCTATCTACACTGACAGTCAGAGCGCATTGGCAACCCAGTTTTTCATGCTCGCACAAAGCACATTGAGGTGCATTATCACTATGTCAGGGAGAGACTCTCAACACAGGAGAGATCAGCTTGGCCTATGTGCCAACACAGGACAACCTCGCCGATCTTTTCACAAAGGCGCTTCCTCGTGAGAAGTTTGAAGCTTTTCGCAAATCTTCGGGCTTGCTCCCTTTGTGGACTGATCTACTTCAGGCATGGCACTTCCCTATACATGAGTGCCAGCTCTCGTTCACACCATCACTCCTCCCAGGGGAGATTTGTTGCCATATATACAGGCAATGATGTGTGTGAACACACTTAGGACTGTCGGGGCACTTTTTTCCTCTTTAGGAGGTTTTTTCCCCCGGCTTGTATACTCGGGGGGTCACTTGTATAAATATGTAAGTATCACGTGGGTTCAACAGAAGGACATTTTAAATATTTAGAACTTACAGAAATATATTTATAGAGGGGATTTATTTATTATATTTTAAAAAAAATTTACAGATTTGAATAGGAAAGGATACATTATATTCACTAAAAGATTCATAGATAAGGGATTTTTTAAATAGGCCTTGAACGCACGTGATATAGAGGATTTACATATAGTGACCCCCCCGAGCTTGTATATATGCCCATAACTCTAGGGCTAACTTATCTTTGTACATTGACACAATCTAATACACTATGTGTTGTTTGCATTCTTGCTTCTTATTCTCCAAGCTTTGTGCGGTTTCCTACAACCCTAATTACAACAACAAAACAAAAATAGTTCAGAGCAACAAGCCTTCTACACAAGTTCAGGAAGAGGACGAGATAGAGGAGGCCATGGACGCGGCCGAACAAGTAATCAGAATTATGGCCAGCAGGCAGAGCAGAGCAACAACAACAGTCCTAGAATTCACAACAACAACAACACGCAGGTGGAAGAGGCCAATTCAGAGGCAAGGGGAGTCAAAGAGGTCGTGGAAATTGGCAAAGGTAGTATAATGATACACGTGGATGCTTTTATTGTGGGGTAAGCCTGGACATATGCAGGTAGATTGTTATAAGAAGTAAAGGCTGACATGCAAAATGGAAAATTGTAGCAAAACAACTATGCATCCTTGAGCAAAAACAATGAGGATAATGAAAGATTGTTTGTTATGCAGCATGTCGTTAATGCCATATCTGAAAAAATATTGAAGCAGCACAAAAAGATGATGTATGCTACGTTAATTCAGGTGCTTCAAACCACATGACAAGTCATGGGGGGAGTGGTTCAAAGAGATGAAAAACCTTGAAAGACCAAGTTTTGTGGAAATAGGGGATGACACTGCTCATCCAATTACCCATGTTGGAGATGTGCCATTGTCTATGCAGGATGGCAAAGTGAAGTACCTTGCAGATGTACTTCATGTTTCGAACATAGCAAAGAATCTGGTTTCAATTGGCTAGATGATTGAGTAGGGTTTATAGGTTTAGTTAGTTTAACCCTGATTAAAGTTTAAAGTTGAAGGTATGCAGAAAATATGTGAAGCATGCCAATTTGGAAAGCAAACAAAACATGTATTTCCACACTACAAAAATGTGAGCAGAAATGCACTAGATGTTGTGCATTTAGATGTATGGGGTCCTACAAAGACCATGTCTATGGGAGGCTGCAGGTATTATGTGACATTTATTGATGACCACACAAGGAAAGTGTGGGTATACTTCATGAAGGAGAAGGGCGAGGTGTTCACTCATTTTAAGAATTTCAGAGTTATGGTTGAAAAGCAAACAGGAAAATATGTAAAGTGTCTAAGGTCAGATGGAGTGGGAGATTACTTCTCCAATGAGTTCTCTGAATTTTTGAAGAAGAATGGTATTTGGAGATAGTTTACATGCAGATACACTCCGGAGCAAAATAAAGTTGCTAAGCGAAAAAACAGGCACATTGCTGAGATTGCGCGAGCATTGATGGGAGAGAAGAATATACCGCATAGCTATTGGGCTGAGGCTGTTTCTACAGCAGTTTACATCATGAATAGGACTCCAACTGCAGCCATACATGATGTAACTCTAGAGGAGAGGTTTACTGGCTGTCTCATCTGAAAGTCTTTGGATGCATTGCATATGTGCACGTGCCAGATGAGCTGAGAACTAAGCTGGATCCAAAAGCTGAAAAATGTGTGTTTATTGGGTATTCCCTTGGATGTTATAACCCTGCTACACGTGAGTTGAGGGTAAGTAGGGATGTTGTTTTTGATGAGATGAGCAGTTGGTATGCTGCTAAAAAAGAAGCTGTGGGTTAATGTGAGTGGAAATGTGGTTGCACAGAATGCAAGTCAGCAATCACGGTCTTTGAGTGAACCACCAAGAGAGTCCTCATCTAGTGGTTCAGTTTTGATAGACCATGGAGTGGCACGCTGCATCATAATACCAGTCTTGCAAATGTGATTAGTACATCACATAAAGGCAAAGAGAAAGTGGTTGAGCCCCTTAGTATACTTGACATGTTTGTAAGGCATTCTCAGGTTTATGGAGAGTCTAGTGGCTTAGAGATGAGCCTTGATGAGGATCTTGGGATACCAGCTATGAGAACACCTAGTGTAAAGAAGGCTATGGAAGCCATGAATGCAAAGCTGCAGAGGATTACCTATGATGGTTATGTGGCACATCCCTATGCATACATGGCAAAAGTTGTACAGCTTATAGAGCCCACATGCATTGATGAGGCTGTTGGAAATGTGCGTTCGGAGAAAGCTATGGATGAGGAGATGGATGCACTATATGGAAATGAGACTTGGGATTTAGTGCAATTTCCTAAAGGCAAGAAAGCCATTGGATGCAAGTGGGTGTACAAAGTAAAACATAACAGTGATGGAAGCATAAGCAGGTACAAGGTTAGATTGGTAGCCAAAGGATATGAGCAGACATATGGCATTGATTATGAGGAAAGTTTCAGCCCAGTTGCCAAGATGGCAACAGTGAGAGTTGTGATAGCAGTGGCTGTGTCAAAGCAATGGTCTTTACATCAGATGGATGTAAAGAATGCATTCTTGCATGGAAATTTGCAGGAAGAGGTGTATATGTTGCAACCACATGTTTATGAGGGTGTGAGTCACCCGGAGCATGTTTGTTGCAGGTTGAAGAAAGCCTTGTATGGCTTAAAACAAGCACCAAGAGCATAGTCTAACAAGATTTCTGAATATCTTGTCACTATTGGGTTTCATGTAGCCAATGTAGATTTCTCGCTGTATGTGAGACACTAGAGGGGTTGTATTTGTTGTCATCTATGTAGATGACTTGATCATTACGGGGGACCATGATGCAGAGATCTTTGATGTAAAGATCTTGCTTAGATAGAAGTTTGAGATAAAGGATTTGGGGGAGCTCAGATATTTCTTGGGCATTGAGGTGATTAGGTCACCACATGGTATTGGATTACTGCAGAGACAGTATGGCTTGGACATGTTGTTCAAGTATGGTATGAGAGGCTGTAAGCCTATCTCAGTGTGATTGCGCAAGTTGAGTGCAGATTCAGGAGAGATTTTGGAGGATCCTACTATGTATAAGCGCATAGTAGGAAGCTTCATCTACATGACGATCACCAAGCCAGATTTGAGCTATGCTGTTGGGTTGGTGAGTCAGTTTATGCAGGTTCCTCGAAAGACGCATTTGGATGCATTGAGATGCATACTGAGGTATGTGAGGTCTACTTTGCATTATGAACTATTTTATGAAATTGGGACACAGAGATATGTGTACATGGGTACACATATGCTGATTGGGCTGGTAGTATCTCAGAAAGAAGATCTACTAGTGGCTTCATGTTTTCTTTGGGGAGTACTGCTGTGACTTGGAGCAGCAAGAAGAAGCCCTACGATTGCTCTATCCAGTACAGAGGCTGAGTACAGAGGTGCTGCTATGGCAGTATGTGAGGTAGCTTGGTTGAGAAAGCTACTTGCAAAAATTTGGGTCTATCAGTGGGGATAGACAAGATGTCATTTTTTGTGACAACATTAGCAGTATACGATTGGCCAGGAACCCAATTTTTCATGCTCGCACGAAGCATATAGAGGTCCACTACCATTTTGTCAGAGAGACGGTTTTGGCAGGAGACATTGAGCTTGTTTATGTTAGCACACAGGATCAGGTCGCTAACATCTTCACCAAAGCATTGGGTACAGAGAAGCTATGCAAATTCAGGGCTTTGCTTGGTGTACATGAGATGGAGTTGAGCTCGAGGGGGAGTGTTGAGATATCGAGCTTATCTAGTGAGGCAGTGGACACTGATGACCCGCCTGGGGGATAGGCCCCACACTTACACCATTGGCATAGTTGGTGAGATCATGGGTGATATGCGGCCACTGGGATGACAAGCTGTGTGACAGCCATTCTAGACATTGGCATAGTTATAGCGCCAGCTCATTTAGTTGAGTTCACACTATAGAGAACCCTAGTATGTATTTGGTTGAGTACCTTTTCATATTGTGTGTACTCTTATCTTTGTATATGGTGTGTTGTGTTGTGTGAAGAAGAAGAAGATTTTCAGCCTCTCACCTTGTCCCCTGCATCTTTTCAATTTTCACCTTATCTCATCCATTCACATGCTATTCCCATTTAATAGCTTTTTTGAGGTTGATCCCGATAATGGGACTTTTTCTAAAATTTTCGCCAATTGCTTGGCCTAATTAAAGGTTCTTTTTCTCAACGACGACTATTTCCATATTCATTATCAATTTCTCAAATGAATTATATTCAATATTCCTCTTTTGAATAAAAGGATTCGTGGAATTTACAAAAATCAATTCTACCCATATTTTCACTTTTGATAAATTGAATTATACTAAAAATTCCTCTTCTTCTCATTTAATTTCTTGGATCTCAAATACCATGGGAATTCCTCTTTTTGCATTTAATTAATTGCATTCCAATGTCATGGATATTCCTCTTTTATCATCAAATATTTCTCATATAAAGTAATTTCATCTAAAATAAAATACCCATTAATTCAATATGCTAGGAATTTCTCTTTCCTATCTAAATGGTGGAATTCCAAATGTCATTGGAATTCCTCTTTCAACATTTAAATATTTCTCATAGGTAAAATAACTTTATCTAAATTTCATCTTTGAATTTAATTAAAATACTCATTAATTCCAATATACTAGGAATTTCTCTTTTTCCATCTTAATGATGGAATTCCAAATGTCATAGGAACTCCTCTTTTAACATTTAAATGAATTACTAGAAATTTCTCTTTTGCTAATTACTATTTATGCATAAACATAAAAAATTAAAAAATGATTATAATGAGAATCATTCAATTAATCTAGGATGATTAATCCTAGAATATGGTAGGAAGTCCTCTTTTCATATTATGAATGAAAATGATTTATATGTTATTTTTTTCAAAAATTTTACCATAGCTCCGCTGCTGCTATTACTGATAATTCTCAAATAATTTGAAAGCATAAAGTTTAGTAATATCCCTATGATTAGAATAACCATTAATTGGATCAATATCCAATTATGGACTTGATTCTTAATTTTTCCATAAATTAAATAACATAAAAACATGAAAAAGCCACTTATTTGGCCTCTAATTTGACAAGCATAGAAATTACTTTTAGATTAGAGAATTGCTTCATGAGAAGCTTCATTTGAATATAGAATAGGTCATATGAATGACCATTCTTTGGGGGAGAGAGACATGCTTAGAAAAATATTTAATTTAAGCATAAATAAAAATTTGTGTATTTCTTCATTACAATACATTAAAGAACTTCAAAAGTATTCAAAAGCCATTCAAATTAATGCTTCTCAAGCTTCAGAGGGGTTGAGAAGAGAGAAACATTTGGAGATTTCTTTTTGAATTTCTATTTCAGGACAAACCATTTTAGACACTAGGAGGATTTTTATATCTAAAAATATATCAATTTCGAATTATCTCTCTCTAGATATTTTCTCTCTCTAGATCAAAACAAGGTAAAATAGAATCTTTCTTTTATTTCAAAGATGGGAATAATTACAAGATAAGAAGGGGAGGTTCTTACACCTGTACACCTCAAAAGCTGGAGGGAGGAATCTTACATCCTACCCCACTTAAAAAACACAAGATGTCCTCATCTCGTAGAAGGTGGAGTATGATCTCTTTCATCTTCTTCTTCTTCTGCAATTACTTCCAGCATTACTGCCTTGGAAGTGGACGGTCGATTTGGGAACATCTCTCTTTGACTTTCCCTATTCTGAGGCAGAGGTCTTGCATTACTTTGGATTGAAACTGAGGGTTGGTTAGAGGGTCTACCTCTGGGATTTCTTTGATTTTGGCGGAAAGAAACATGATTACTTTGGAAGGAAGGAATTGAAGTCTGGAATCTTGATCCTTGATTTTCTCACCCTAAAAACCTTGTTCCAAAAGGAGTTGGGCAATCCATACTGCGATGTCCAAATCCTTGACAGTCATAGCATTTCACTTCCTTGTTTAAGGGTGGAATTTCTGAAGTTAAATTCCAAGGGATTCAATTCCGAGAAAAGGACATTTCTTCCATTCTAGAACTTCCCATATCTTGGGCTTGACCCTTATATCTCTTAGAAGGTGGAAGGTTGGAATCACCTTCTAGAGCTAAAAACCTTTTGAAAGGTGATAATGCTAGCTTCGGTGGGACCTTAACATCAAAGGCCTTGGCGAAATCCTTTGCCATCCGCATTGCTTCGGCCATGGAAACTGGCTTGGCATTCTTCACTAGGATATTCAAAGGTTCGTTTAGTACCCGAATGAGCCTAGCCATCAGCTATTCTTCATCCAGTGGTGGCGAGTATTTGAGGAGGAGAGCAAACGCTTTTGGTGATATACTTCAATAGTTCTGCTCCCCTGGGTTAACTCTAAGAATTCGTTCATCTTTGTTTCCAAAAAGCCGGTAGGACAGAATCTCTTCCTTAAGTAAATTTTGAGATCATTCCATGTCTGAGTGTTTTGATCCACACGGTTTGTCTCATAGTGGTTTCTCCATGCTATTCTGGCTATTTCTACTATCGTCAGCCTTGCAAGAGCCATTTTGCTCTTCTCATTATACCCGGTGACATCAAAGTACTCTTCCATTGCTTCGATCCACTTCTCCATAGTCTCGCCCAAGTTTTCCCCTTCACCCTTGAAAGGTCCAGGCTGCGATCTATGAAGAGTTTTATGAACATCTAAGTTGAGCTCTTTCTCATCGAGTTGGGGGTTATCATTCCTACCATGTCAACCTCGATCCATGATCCTATCAATACAAAAATTCTTGTTAAGTCCTTTTATTTACAATTCAAATCCGACTTTAGATCCAACTGATTTTGGGGTTCTTTAGATTGGTTAGCTCTCCCCAGAATCATGGGATAAAGATCCCTTATATAGAACTTATTATCAGATAACAATTCATTCAGAACATATCATTCATATTCTTAACACAATAATGGTCCATTAGACCGAAAATTCCATCTGAACATTCCTCCATGGAAGTTTCAGTTATGCAGGTTTTTAATCTGTCATCCCTTAACTGGATCCACTAACTAGGTCGTGTTAACGATAGCAATCTGTCAGCACAATCCACTAATCTCGTAGTAATTTGCTGAAGTCATTATCATCATTCCAGTTATGAACATCATCATAGGGACCCGTCCCATTCATCCTCATTGTGGCTTTGCTCAGCTTATTACATTTCAACCAAAATTTAGGAATCATCATTTTTCAATCAGAATCCAAATCAACTCATCAGTTCTCATCCAGAATTCTAAAATCGTATCAACCAGCATTCGAATTCATCATCTAGATAGCATTTTTACTTCTAATTTCAAGGTCTTATATTTACTCATATATACTACCAGTAAAGAGCTGCAGTTATACCCTCGGTATATATGGGTAGCCACGGTCCTTGGAATTATAAGGTAAATACTATCATGAGTAGGTCCGCCTCAAGCAAGTCAGGGATTTCCATACAATTGCAGTACTTCATCTGAAGGCCCACTTTCAATTTTATAGATCTTCATTCTGAATATATCAATTTGTATGATTTTTATCATACAATTATAACCTTTTACTGTTACTTCATAAATGTTTGACATTTTTGGCTTTTTAGTTCATCCACTTAAGCCGATTCGCTTTGATACGAGCTGAAAGATCGCTGCTCCCTTTGCGCAATGGATTCGAGGGTGCTAGCAGCAGAAGTAGCACTTCTTGTGCGGGGTAGGATCCCTCACTCGGGGCCTCGTCCACTTTAGCCAATTCGCTCTGATACGAGCTGAAAGATCTCGCTACCCCCTCTACGCAATGGATTCGGGGGTACTAGCAGCAGAAGTAGCACTTCTTGTGTGGGGCAGGATCCCTCACTTGGGGCCTCGCCCACCACGGATATCCGGTCAAGAGACTAATCCCTTGGTTCTTCAAAAACTAAACCCGGAAAAACTTCCCCCTACCGGAAAGCACGGGCGATTCCTCCAGGATATTTATACTCTAACGGGCGATTCCTCCAGGATATTTGTACTCTAACGTAGTCAAGGTCATTACTGACCAAACTGATCCGACTAAACTTGTGAGTCACTTGGTCAGATCAAGGAAGAAACTTGCACTTGGATCATAGAAATCAACGCTTTTTTTCCCATCGAGAGGCACAGCCATTGATTCTTTTTCCATAGAACAATTACTATCCGGGGTTTACTTCATCTATCGTACTATAACAGAATTGAGTATTATTTTATAGATCCACCAGTCCAGCCTAACCCATGGGTTAGCCAATCGCCCAACCACTGTAGTGATGGGATCCAATTAGGAATTTGGTTAGGTTTTGTCCTGGGTATAGGGAAAAGAGTTCCCAAGCCCCCTAGTCAGATACTCATGCAAATTTAACGTCGGTCACACAACTTACACACCCAATATGAAATTGCCTTTTTCATAGATTCAGCTATCTTTAAAACAATCATTTAATGAAACCATAGTGTCACTGATCATAATCCTCAAAATCTTCGGTTGAATCCTTCTTTCCAATCATCCCTTCATCGGTGTATCTATGGCATCATTGGCAACCAGAACGCTCACCACCTGTCCACTTAGGGGTCTTTTCGATAGTTCCTAGCTCATAGTAACTGGTAATATATTCACTTATAAAAATCAAGATAGAATCTCCATTGAAGATCAGCAAGATCAACCAATAGATCCATATAAAAGAGCCATGGACTCATCCATTAAGGACTGGCAAGGTCAATCAACCAAATCCATGCCCGGTTTCAGAAAACAACTCTTACTCCTTGTATTAATATCTTCCACGATGCATGTGTGGGTATCTTTGATGACCCAGAGCCCGAGCACCGTACGGTTAGCACCCTCTAGGATCCTTCGCAGGTGACCTAGCGCTTCACTCATAGGCCGCTTCCTTGTCCCTCATCCACCGTATTGGAAGCTCACCATTTGAATTGAACCGAGGTTCGTCAAGACCTTGGTCGACCTTGCTATGAGAGATGTCCTCCGTTGACTCTCCGTCAGCTGTGCAACTTTATCAACTAGGTCTCCACGTTCTCATTCACAAGACGGTCAAAATGCTTCCCTAGCATTTTTGACATAAAACAGTCATTTAAAAATAGGTCATAAATATACAGTTCCTATAATGAACTCTCGTCTTTTACATTGTTCCACATCTGTCCACATTACTTAATCCATATCCATTTCATATGTATACCCATTCTCATCCAATCACATCATTTTCCATCTCATGACATCTTTCCTCATTTATTCTCATCACATCTCATCCACTCGCATCAACCCATATATTTACATCCCATCACACCTCATTCATTTCACATCTATTTGAATTTACATCACATCTCATTCATTCACATCCCAATTCACATCACATCACATCTCATTCATTCACTTACATTGATATCACATCCTTTCACATACATATCCACATCCATTCTTCCACATACACAACCACATCCATTCTTCCACATACACATCCACATCTATTCTTCCACATACACACCCACATCCATTCTTCCACATACACATACACATCCACATCCATTCTTCCACATTCACATCCACATCCACATCCATTCTTCCACATTCACATCCACATCCATTCTTCCACATCCATTCTTCCACATACCTATCCACATCCATTTACATTCACATTCTATCCCATACACATCTTATCGCATCCTATTTTCACCTTATCTCATCCATTCACATGCTATTCCCATCATTTAATAGCTTTTTTAAGGTTGATCCTGATAATGGGTCTTTTTCTAAAATTTTTGCCAATTGCTTGGCCTAATTAAAGGTTCTTTTTCTCAACGACTATTTTCATATTCATTCTCAATTTCTCAAATGAATTATATTCAATATTCATCTTTTGAATAAAAGGATTCGTGGAATTTATAGAAATCAATTCTACCCATATTTCCACTTTTGATAAATAATCATAAATTGAATTATACGAAAAATTCCTCTTCTTCTCATTTAATTTCTTGGATCTCAAATACCATGGAAATTCCTCTTTTTGCATTTAATTAATTGCATTCCAATTTCATGGGTATTCCTCTTTTATCATCAAATATTTCTCATAAAGTAATTTCATCTAAAATAAAATACGCATTAATTCAATATGCTAAATTTCTCTTTTCCCATCTAAATCGTGGAATTCCAAATGTCATAGGAATTCCTTTTTTAACATTTAAATATTTCTGATAGATAAAATAACTGTATCTAAATTTCATCTTTGAATTTAATTAAAATACTCATTAATTCTAATATACTAGGAATTTCTCTTTTCCCATCTCAATGATGGAATTCCAAATGTCATAAGAATTCCTCTTTTAACATTTAAATGAATTACTAGAAATTTCTCTTTTGCTCATTACTATTTATGCATAAACATAAAAAATTAAATTTTCCATGATTATAATGAGAATCATTCAATTAATCTAGGATGATTAATCTTAGAATATGGTAGGAAGTCCTCTTTTCATATTATGAATGAAAATGATTTAAATGTTATTTTTTTTCAAAAATTTTACCATAGCTCCGCTACTATTACTGATAATTCTCAAATAATTTGAAAGCATAAAGTTTAGTAATATCCCTATGATTAGAATAACCATTAATTGGATCAATATCCAATTATAGACTTGATTCTATATTTTTGTATAAATTAAATAGCATAAATGTAAGACTCCTTCCCAGCCTCTCAGGATGTCCAATATCTTCCCTTGTAATCAATCCCCTCTTCAGAAATATAAAAGATCTTGTTTCTGCCTATTTTGGCCTAGAGAGAGAAAATATTCTAGAGAGAGATTATTCAGATTTTGAATATTTTTTGATGGAAAAATATCTCTTCTTATTAAAATAAGTTCCTCCGAAACAGAAGTTCAAAAAGATTTTCAAAAGGTGCATTAAAAATCAAGTATAATCTATTCAAGAGGCCTTGTCCTAGTAGCCTAGATTTTTGAAAATTTTTAAATTAAGGTTTTGAGGGGCCAATCAGATTCATCGAAATGTGTGGAGAAGATAAATAGAAGAAATAAAGAAAATCCCCCCAAAAATGAGTAAATACTCACATAAGATGAAGAGTGGACTAAGGACCAAAGGAATTACTAAAAAAATGGATTTTTGACACCTCACAATGGGAATTTCTCCCCCCTCACGAAGGAGGCGCCTACTTCACATGTGTGGTGGAGTTTAAAATTATCAAAAATTGAGATATTTCATCTCTCCTCTCTCCTAATTCAAGTCTACTTCCAAAAAGTAACCTAAACTGACCTTAACATGGTCAAAAATTGACCAAGCTGATCTGAAAAATTCTAGAATCAGTTTGCTTGGTTAGAAGCTCACTTTTTCCTTTAAATAGAAGCCTCCCCCTTTGTTGAAGCTTATTAGTGTTTTATGCACTGTTACTCTGCTCCACCCCAGAGCCAAGAACTATGAATTTCTTAATAATTCATTAGTTTGTGACCTTTCCCTCTTCTAAAGAATTGGTGGGCCACTCTTGTTGCAAACAAGAGTAGATCTCTCAAACCATCAAGCCAAAGGAAAGCTCTCAGAAATTTATGTAAGTTAGAAATCTTAACTTTTTCTTTATTGTTTTAATGGTTTTCTAATTTTTATTATGTTTAAAATGATAATCTGAACCTATGCCTTGCTGGAAAGGCTTTCCCCCTCTCTCATTCTTAAATTCAACCCTTCTTTATCCTAGTTAAGTAATCTAACTGTTGGAATTAAACTTTTCATATTATTTCTCTTTTAAAAGTAAAATTTTATTAGTTTAGAGTGCTTAAAACCATTTGGGGATAATTTTAAGTAATTTTAAGATAGAAAAAATTAAAAAATGGTCAACCATACAAAGGAGGTTATGGAAAAATTTTCTAAAAATTAGTGAAGTAAGTTTTATCTTTTATTATTCAAAAAGAGTAATCCCCACCATTTGTATATCCTAAAAGTGTTATTTTGATTTTATGCATAGAAAGGTACATAAAGAAATTTATTTTTATTTCAAAAGAGTTATTCTCATCAATTTTGATTTTATGCATAGAAAGGTGCATTAAGAAATTTATTTTTATTTCAAAAGACTTATTCTCATCAATTTTGATTTTATGCATAGAAAGGTGCATAAAGAATTTTTTTTAATTTCAAAAGAGTTATTCTCATAAATTTTGATTTTATGCATAGAAAGGTGCATAAAGAAATTTATTTTTATTTCAAAAGAGTTATTCTCATCAATTTTGATTTTATGCATAAAAAGGTGCATAAAGAATTTATTTTTATTTCAAAAGAGTTATTCTCATCAATTTTGATTTTATGCATAGAAAGGTGCATAAAGAAATTTATTTTTATTTCAAAAGACTTATTCTCATCAATTTTGATTTTATGCATAGAAAGGTGCATAAAGAATTTATTTTTATTTCAAAAGAATTATTCTCATCAATTTTAGTTTTATGCATAGAAAGAAGCATAAAGAAATTTATTTTTATTTCAAAAGAGTTATTCTCATCAATTTTGATTTTATGCATAGAAAGGTGCATAAAGAATTTTACTTTTATTTCAAAAGAGTTATTCTCATCAATTTTGATTTTATGCATAGAAAGATGCATAAAAAATTTATTTTTATTTCAAAAGACTTATTCTCATCAATTTTGATTTTATGCATAGAAAGGTGCATAAAGAAATTTATTTTTATTTCAAAAGAGTTATTCTCATCAATTTTGATTTTATGCATATAGAAAGGTGCATAAAGAAATTATTTTTTTTTCGAAAGAGTTATTCTCATCAATTTTGATTTTATGCATAGAATGATGCATAAAGAAATTTATTTTTATTTCAAAAGAGTTATTCTCATTAAAATTGAATCTATGCATAGAAAGATGCATAAAAGATTTATTTTTATTTTGAAAGTGTTATTCTCCTTAAAATTGAAATTATGCATAAATAGATGTGTAAAGAATCTTCATATAAAAAAATAAGGATTTTCTTGCATTCTAAGAATGGATGTGATGAGATGGGATGTGAATCAGATAAATGAGAATGAATAGAGATTAGATGTGAATCAGATAGATGAGAATGAATAGAGATTAGATGTGAATCAGATAGATGAGAATGAATAGAGATTAGATGTGATGAAAATTGAAGTAATGAGAATGAGAGGTAGATAGATGTGATGATATGTGATGTGAATCAGATAGATGAGAATGAATAGAGATTAGATGTGATGAAAATTGAAGTGATGAGAATGAGAGGTAGATAGATGTGATGATATGTGATATGAATCAGATAGATGAGAATGAATAGAGAATAGATGTGATGAAAATTGAAGTAATGAGAATGAGAGGTAGATAGATGTGATGATATATGATATGAATCAATAGATGAGAATGAATGGATGGATAGATGTGATGAGAATGAGAGGTAAATAGATGTGATGAGAATGAGAGGTAAATAGATGTGATGAGATGGGATGCGAATCAAATAGATGAGAATAGATGTGATGAGAATGAGAGGTAAATAGATGTGATGAAATGGAATGTGAATCAGATAGATGGGAATGAATGGATGGATAGATGTGGATGTATGTGAAGGATGGATGTGGATGTATGTGAAAGAATGGATGTGGATGTGTGTATGTGAAAGGATAGATGTGGATGTGTATGTGATAAGTATAGATGTGGATGTATGTGAAAGGATAGATGTGGATGTGTATGTGATAAGTATAGATGTGGATGTGTATGTAATAAGTATGTATGTGGGAGAATATATGTGGATGTAAATGTGATGGTTATGAACAAGAATTGAAGTGATGAGATGTGATGTAAATTGGATAGATATGAATGATAAGGGATATGAATGAATGATATAGGATGTGAATGAATGTGATAGCATATGAATCGGGATGTCAATGAATGATATAGGATGTGAATGAATGATAAGGGATGTGAATGGATGTGATGTGATGTGAATCGGGATGTGAATGAACGATAAGGGACATGAATGAATGTGTTAGCATGTGAATCAAGATGTGAATGAATGAGATGTGAAGTGAAATGAATGTGATGAGATGCGAAGGACTTTGTTAGGCAAAGAGCAAGGCTAGAAGGAAGTATGGTGGAGGGGTGGTTAGTGCAAGAAGTGTGCATCAATATTTGAGAGTATCTCTCTCGAGTGGATCCCATGATGCCACGATTAGGAAGCAATGAGGATGATGAGCAAATGGTGTTGCATATACCACAAGGCAAAGTAAGAGCAAGGAGAATGAATAGAATAATGATGAACAAGGTGAATACATTTTGTATTCTCAATAGTAAAGCTATGAAGCGGTGGGTGGAAAGGTATAAAGAGGTAAGAAGGATTAGAAATAAGGAGATAAGAGAATTTAGGATGCATTCAATATGCTTACAATTTTCACCAAACCTTAGCCACTAGTGCACTACTACATGGTACGCTTATATAGCATGCCACCATCATGTGTCATTTGATGCATCCCATGCCTACACCAAGCAAAGCTATCACCAACTACGCATGCATGCCTAGCCATGCCACCACATGTCTACATTTTCACCTCTTCCTCGCTAACCTATGGAGGCGTATTCACAATAGCGCAAAGAAGCAAGCTAGATCAACACAACATAGCTCTAGCTTAGCAAAGCCAAGAGCATCATGCAAAAGTAAAGCACACTATAAGGTGAAGCAAGTAAACCCATAGGGAGAAGGTGTAATGAAAAAGAAGGAGAGAAGGAGGAGGAGGAGGAGGAGGAGGAGGAGAGGAAGGATTTTTATAAAATGTGAGCAAGATAGACAAAAATGAGAGGCTTAAGTAAAAACCAAGGGGGATGGATATTTACCTTTGTTCATTCCTATGAAATGTGAGTGAGAAAAGACAAAAATACGAGATGAAGTGAAAACCAAGGAGGATGGATATTTCATTTCTATGCACAATATATGTATAATGAGCCTACTTTTCACATACAAACTTATTTTCAGGTGGAACATCTATCTAACTCATGAGAGGACATGATTACATAGGGTGAAATATAATTAATTAATTTGGGACCTTACATTTACAGGGCTTCATCCTCACAATAAACTCTAGGATTTCTAACGACAATGTGTCCCATTCCTCCCATGTGGTATTCTCTATTAGGTATAAAACTCATTTTATAAGACTTCTTTGATATTCTATTCATAACTTCTTATCTAGGATTCTTTTAATTAAGACTTCCTTGATACTTCTATTCATAATTCATAGTGAACCGTAATGTTCTTAAGTAAGTTTAATAAGTAAGCTCAATTCAATCTCTTGAGCACCATTGTGGTAGACGGTTAAGAATACTTATTTCTTCATGACCTTGAAAAGATAGCTGGCTTGAGAATGGATGAATGCCTGGGCATTATATGCATGTGATGTGAGGTGGACCTTGATATGTCCAATCTCGGTCCTCACCTAGATAGTGCTATATTACCCCTTGGAGAATCCATCGCAGAGACAGTTGCTTTGGTCAAGGAAACTGTGGTTGAGACCGCGGAGCAAGCCCTAGTTCGAGAGGAGGAATTCACAACCTTATAAGACAAGCTAGAGGCTGAAAAGGATACCCTTGCGGTGCTGGAGCAATGGAGGAGACCAAAGCACCAAAAAAGGATGAGGCTAAGTCCTTAATTGACCTCTCTGCCCCCACCAGCACTTTGGCAAAAGAAGACATTGAGCAAGAGGTAATAATCGACCTTTTACAACCTAGAAACATTTGTAATTATGTCTAGGAAAATATTTTGATTTTTCCTTTAATTGCAGAGGTTAAAATTGATGCATTTGCTGGGAGAGACAGCGGCAGTAGAGACCAGGCCAAGGTCCATGGACATGATGCTGCATTGGTGCATTATGTTGGTAGACTTCCTATGGATGGCATCGCCATTATCCATAGGGACTACACCCCTCAATCTGCCTTCACTCTCTTCTTTTTGAAATCCCTCTCTAAGGTGCTCTGTGTAGCCTCTGTAGCACAGAGCACCAAATGTATAGTTCTAAATAAAAAATCCCTTGCCTTTTATGTTTTTGGTTCTAGATTTAGGGGTAAGCTTCTTGCTTGTATAGGTATAGCCAAAAGCATAGGCATAGAGGATCCTCAAGAAATAGCCCAATCACTCCTTGAGCACACTCTGCCACAATAATAAGAGAAGGAAGCTCAATATTATAAGAAAGCTTTTGTAAAGATGATGTATCATTTCTTATTATTATGAATAAAATAAATTTTTTACAAACTTATTTTCATCAAGTATATCATTGTTTTTTTAGTTTGTATCATTAATGTTTTTGTGAATGCATCAAAAATGACCTTGGGAGCCTAGGGGAGTAGTGCCAAAACAGCTTTCCCAATCCTTCAGGAGCAATTCTAATGCATTGGATGATAAATAATGTATTTTTACACATGATTAAAGGTATTTTTATCTTGTAAATTACTGTTTCTCATAATCAATGTACTCAACTTGATTATAAATGCATAAAAAATGATTCTGAGTGGCTGGGGGAGCAGTGCCAGAATAGTGCAAATTTTGAGCCTGCACCACTGCTGCATAGCCTAAATTCGCACTGTTCTGGCATAGCTTCCTCAATCCTTCAGGAGTAATTCTGATGCATTAGATGACAAACAATATAATTTTGTACATGATTAAAGCTGTTTTTATCTTATAAACTATTATTTTTCACAATTAATGTACTCAACTTCATAAATATAAATGCATCAGAAATGATCCTGAGTGGCTGGGGGAGTAGTGCCAGAACAGTGCAAATTTTGAGCTTGCACTGCCGATGTAGAGCCTAAATTCGGACTGTTCTTGTACAGCTTCCTCAGTCCTCCAGGAGCAATTCTGATGCATTGGATGATAAAGATTATATTTTTACACTTGATTAAAGGTGTTTTTATGTTATAAACTAATATTTCTCACAATTAGTGTGCTCAACTTCACTTTAAATGCATCAGAAATGATCCTGAGTGGCTGGGGAGCAGTGTCAGAACAATGTGAATTTTCAGCCTGCATCGTCGTCACACAGAGTCTAAATTTACACTATTCTGGCATAGCTTTCCCAGTCCTCCAGGAGCAATTCTGATGCATTAGATGATAAATACTATATTTTTACACATGATTTAAGATGTTTTTATCTTATAAACTGCTATTTCTCACAATTAGTGTGCTCAACTTTATTGTAAATGCATCAGAAATGATCCTGAGTGGTTGGGGGAGCAGTGCTAGAACAGTGCAAATTTTCAGCCTACACCGCTGTTGCAGAGCCTAAATTCGTAGCTTCCCCAATCCTCTAGGATAAATTCTGATGCATTAGATGATAAACACTATATTTTTACACATGATTTAAGGTGTTTTCCTCTTATAAACTGCTATTTCTCACAATTAGTGTGCACAACTTCATTATAAATGCATCAGAAATGATCCTGAGAGTGGCTGGGGGAGCAGTGCCAGAATAGTGTAAATTTTGAGCCTGCACCGTCGTTGTAGAGCCTAAATTCGCAGTGTTCTGGCATAGCTTCCCCAGTCCTCCAGGAGCAATTCTGATGCATTAGATGATAATGCTATACGCATTATGTATTGGCCACATTGCATCAGTGTAAAAATGGGAACAGACACTGCCCTTGTCCAGAATAAGGCAAGAGGTAAGACCTCCTGCATAAATTTGGGTTTGCATTGCATAATGATACAAGACAAACATAAAAATCCCAAAGGAACTGTCAGCAAAACATTGAAACATGTTGCTCACATGGAGCAAAATGACCTGACAGACGAGCTCATGGCCCCAGCCATGAAAGAAGAAGAATATCTCTTTCCAAGAAGAGGATCCACACCGAGAAGAAGATCTGAAGGAAGACATGGACACGAGAAGAGAAGCTGCCACGAGAAGAGAAGCTGCCCCAAGAAGACTGAAAGAAGAGACGGACGCGTGGAGAGATGCTGCCATGACAAGAAGACTGAAGACAAGAGAAGATGTGAGGCTCCAAAGAGTGAGGAGCCATGTGAAAATCTCTGAGAGAGAGAGAGAGAGAGAGACCCCACAACCCAATGTAACTTGCCCCAATAAAGTAAAACCACCTCTGAGCCACCGATGATGTAGGCCACGTGGTAGATGTATGTGTGAGCACTTTAGTCAAGGTCGCGGGCACTTATAGTAGCCTTGGACACATAGAGAGAGAGAGTGTCAAGGACTATGGAGTTTAGGGACTTGAGGCACTGGTCGCGAACTGTCAAGTAAGAAAGAAACTTGATACAGGGTCCAGGTGTGCTGAGATAACTTGAGGGGATGAGTAGACACTGGCTCGCGGACTACCAAGTAAGGGGAGGAAAACTTGGTATAGGGTCTAGGTGTACTAGGAGTATTCACTTGAGGGGAGGTGTTGAAAATACAAGTGAATAGGGTGTGTGCGGGAACAAGCCCTTGGTTAGAGGCTGTAAAAGAGGAGATGTAATTGTGAAAGAACCTGTGAAAAGGTTAGAAGAATCTACTGGGAGAGAATAAAGGGTAGCATGAGAGAATTTAGGAGTGTGGAGTTATTCTGGGAGATATTCAGGGAAAAGAGAAGAGGTGGAGAGAATCAGGCAAAAGGTGGAGATATTCTGGGGAGAAATCAATGGGATTTGATGCTTGATGTAAACTCTATAAATTGAGGCATAGCCCTAATGAGAATTCGCTGGTTTTTGAGTATCCATGCCTACATTAATCTATTTGCTAATTATTCACTAATTACGTCTTAATCACTTACTAATCACTTTGTTAATTATGTTGATTCTAGTGTTTGATCCACCATAGCTCATCATTATGCTCAAATTTCAACAGAGTGACTGGGGTAGCAGTGCCAGAACAGTGCATATTTGAGCCTTCACCGCCATTGTAGAGCCTAAATTTGCACTATTCTAGCATAGCTTCCCCAGTCCTCTAGGAGAAATTCTGATGCATTGGATGATAAACACTATATTTTTACACATGATTAAAGGTGTTTTTATCTTATAAACTATTGTTTCTCACAATTAGTGTGCTCAACTTCATTATAAATGTATCAGAAATGATCCTGAGTGGCTAGGGGTGAAGTGCCAAAACAGTGCGAATTTTGAGTCTACATCACCGTTTGTAGAAGCCAAATTTGCACTATTCTGGCACAGCTTCCTCAGCCCTCCAAGAGTATTTCTGATGCCTTGGGTGACAAACTGGCACATGATAGACACTCCATGTTAAACAAACATGATGACACCGAGACATTGTAAGAGAAACTTAAAATTTTAATTATCAAAAGGTTACAAATGAAAGCCAGATAGGCTTGGGGGGTTTGAAACAAAAGAGTTGCTTCAAAAAAAAGGTTAACATCTAAGATCTCTAGATCGTGTCTCGCTCGTCTCGAATGCGCCGAGCTAGTTGCATGTCCTTGGCAGATATGGTAATCCTCTTTGCATGTATTGCAAGGAGGTTGGTGTCTTCAAGAAGCCCAACAAGGTAAGCCTCGGAGGCTTCCTGCAATGCTTCAAGGGCAATCCCCTGCACACAGAACTCTGTTCTATATCGTTGGAGAATCTCCTTCACTGTGCTAGCAAAAGGGGCTCTTCTTATTAGCAACTCAGTGTTCCTATGATAAAACTTGATTTCTTGTAGAGCCTTATGCCCTTGGCGCATCCTTCTCCTTGGATCTCTCTGTGTTGTGTTAGTGCGTTGGTGAGGTTGGGACTTCCTTGGCTTGAAGAGCTTGACCTTTCTACGCCTGCGCGCACTTGCAGGAACCTCCTCTTAGTCTCTCTCATAGTCTGAATCCTCCTCCTCCTGTTGCTGTGGTACCTGTGTATCAAGTTCCTCTCGAGTAGGTAGGGAACCGTGTCCTGGTAGTAGGGTCTTGGCACCTATGGTGCTACGCAATGTAAGAATGTTTTCACCAACCCAGTCGAACTGCTCATCATTGGCCTCTCCGTCTTAATCTCTGGGGTGGCTACACTGTGGGGTCTTCTTCACATGCTTCCTCTTCCACGCTTCCCCCCACTAGAAGGGCCTGCATGTGTGTGTGCTGGTGTTGCTATGGGAGGAGGGTTGGACTCTGGTGATCCCATTGGGAGTGTCCTAGAATCCAAGGGATCACTCTCTTATGTGGTGTCGCCAGTATGTGGTTGTTGGGTGCCTTTCACTGTGTAAATGCATGGTAACACGTGCGGTGTTCTTGGTGCATGCCATATCCATGTATGACTATGCTAACGTGGTGATGTGTTGGTGTCCTTACGTGGGTGTCTACGTAGATCTTGAGCTTAAGCTCTCTAAAAAAGTGAAATGAAAATGAAGTGAGAGAAGGAACTATAAATAGTTTTTTTAAGGGAAAAAAAACCTAACTAAACTTATTTTCTTAGCCTTATTATATCTAGATTTATGCTGGTGTGTGCACAACCCGCCTCCCTTGTCTCCTCATTCGTGCACGCCAAGCACCATACCTATGGGGAGTAACCAATACCCTTCCAAAGGTTGAGCGATAAAACCAATTGAACATCTCTTGTAAATAGTTTGTACGTGTTCCTCCTACAGAAGCTCCACCTCCATGTCTTGTATTTTTGAAATAAACCCCTCTTGCTTTATAATGTGATTTCTCCATCCCTTCTTGGGTACTCCACATGTCGAGCGATCCATACTTGTTCATGAAATACGAACCATGCGCATAAACTATGTGATGTACACATGACAATAGAATTTAATTAGAAAAAGTCAAGGTTAAAACACTAGTTTATTTTTTTACTATACAACTTACCATATAGTGTGTTACTTTACTCTCTCCCCAAGCACCTAACACACTTTTGGTGAATTCTATGATATGTTGTTGGAATGATGCTCGTTCTTGGACAGTTGTGCTACTTTGATTCATAATGCGAACCATGTTATTGAAATTTATCCAAAGCTATTTGCGCATATTTATAAGAGCTGGCATTGGACAATATACATTTGTGGTGATTGCACACAGGTCTCTCCAGAGTCCCCAAGTCTTCTTTGAATTCTCTATGTTTGCTGGCTTCTCCACCACCAAAAATCTCCTTGCCTTTGATCCAACCAGTCATGAAAACCTTTTGAGCAACCTCGTATGACATACCAGAGGCCTGCTTATTCACTCCAATTTTCACATTTCCGCCATGGCAGCCCAGAGAATTCAGAAGATGCTTTAATTTACCAAGCGCTGCAACTTTCCTCTCTTGTGTAGGCATTGTGAATGCATAATCGATATGGCACTTAAGCAATCGATCAAAGATTCTCATGAATGCATGAAGTGTGCAAAAGTGAATATTCTTTAGTGGAAAATCAATGATGGGACTCCAATTTGAATTCCTGTTTGGTTCTCCTAGCATATCATGAGACATGACACCACCTTTCACCCATCTTGCATTTGGTTATTCCTCATCTTCATTCATCAGTTGACTCGGTTGGATCTACTGCATCTTCTTGTTGCTTCTTTGCTTTCTTGGGACCTTGTGAGGCATCCTTCCCGACAAAACCAACCTTCTGTATACCTTTTCCATTTCTTTTTTTCTGCCTAGGAATATCAATTTGAGTATTGCAATATGGACAAGGCCATCTTGATGTCGCGCCTTGAGCACAACCCATCATGCATTTAATTGTCTTCAAATCTCCCACAAGATGCCAATCCACCTTGAACTTTCCTATGTTTTCTACATCTAAAAGTTGACCATCAATTTGCTTTTTAATTACATCTATTATCCAGGGAGTCCTTTCAAACATCCATTTCAATACCTCATGTGTCTCCTTCGGTACCTCGAATGCACCAAGCCACCAGACCTCTTTCTCAGATTGCACACTAAAACTTGGTTTGGTAGTCTTTTCCCATGCACAAATCATGGCCTCATTCATGAGTGTAATGCTCATATGTTCTAGCTTTCGACCTTTCACAATTTGGCACTCATCTAGCTTGAGCACAAATGAAAGTGTGCTCCCCAAAACTGCAAATAAGCGATAATTTACAATATTCAAAAAATAATAATCGTCTTCATTTTCTACTGAAAAACATGAATAGTAGCAATTGCAAGTTCTCACCTTCTGGTGAAAGACCATAGAACTTCACCATACCTTGTTGTAGTCTCTCAATATGAACAAAGATGTTATTGTAAACATCATAGTCAAATTCTGTACTTGTTGTCTTGATTTTCTTTTTTCTCGACCCTGTGTCTAATGTTAGTGTGTCCTCAATGTGATAAAACTATCCTATAGCTTGCTGCACCATTATTGATACGCTTGACATTGTGAATCACCTTGAGTGTAGGAAAAAAAGTGCCAGTGATTCCTTGTCTTAGAAATGCATCTTTTACAACCTGACGGATTGCTTGGTACCTTTTCATGCTGATTCTATCCGCATCACAAGCATGTTGAATTAATGAAGAATCAATAAGAAGAATCAATAAAGGTGGTAATCTCGCTCACTACATTGCTGACAACAGCTTGGCATATTTTAGGATGATGAGGGTCAGTAATAATTGAGAGAATATCCTTGGTATTCAGAATGGCTTTGACCAAATCCTTCCATTCCTCTTCATTAGAACTACACACCTCTTGTGCAAAAAATTCCTGGCACAACACAAATCATGACTATTTTGTTTAAATCACTGAGTGCATAATGAAAGTTTATGTTACTTTGTTGTACGAATCCTTTTCTTTCGTGCTCCACCTTTAAACGCAAGAGATTCTATACCAGCCAATGTCTTTTTGTGTTCACGAGCACCATTTGGCGTTGCTTTGAGTCATTTGATAAGTTCCTCTAGCCTTTGAATCTTTGCATCCTTCTCCACATTCTCTGCGAGGATCTCTTTCATTTTATTTGATGATGTTTTAAGTCCTTCTTGACATTGTAAAAGGCTGAATTGTGATGCTTGCAATTGAGATTGGAGAATATGAGTTTACCAAGCTCCACTTATAGTCAATCTTTTGCAATATCCTAACAAGCCAAGCTCTCCTTCACCAACAAATTGCATAAAAGATGATAAATTGCGGAAAGGAGGGTTTGCTCTTAATGGAGGGTCAACTGGATAGAGATGTCCATCAACCCAAAGATCTACATTTTTCTCCTTAGCTATCCTACGAGCTTGGACAGATTGTGCATTAGTAGGATGAGTTTTTTTAGAGCTTCCATACTCTTCAGGAATACGAATGTGTAAATCAACCTTCCGTTTCCTAGCTTCACAAGGGGCTATACACACAGCATGCAAAGGCTCCATAGCTAAGCAGAGGAAGAAGCTAAAGCAGAGAGAGAGAGAGAGAGAGAGAGAGAGAGAGAGAGAGAGAGAGAGACAGGGAGTGAGAGAGAGACTGTTAAAACTTTACTATTGCAGGTTTAATACAAATCCGTTTTTCTAAGTAGAAAATGATATTTTTGATATACAAATATACTAACATGGAGTTTTTCATCAATAAATTACATTTATGAGAAAAATTAAAAAAATTTGAGGTCCCCACAATTTCGGGATCTGACAGTTATGTTTATGGGGTTGTGGGGACCTGACAGTTAGTTATGGATGTACTGGCTTCTGACGTGACCCTTGAATTACAAGCTTTTTGGAGGGAAAATTTTATTGTCATCATACATATTGGTTGGGTGGTGTTTTTTCCACCTCAAAATGTAAAAAAATAAAAAATAAAAATTTTTCACTTTTTGGGGCCCGCCTAAATACGAGAATGTTTTGCTGATGTGGAAGGGAGAAATGGTGGGAGTTCATGAGAAAGGAGATTTCAAATTGACAAGAAAGATTCAATTTATAGAGAGTGGATAAAAAATTCAAAAAGTAAGAAAGTATGAGAAAAGTCAAAAAGTAAGAGAGAGAGTATGAGAATATTCCCTTTAAAAAGTGAAACTATGGGGGTATGGCTGATGTGGCAGGGTAAAAAATAAGGGTCATCATAGCCTTTGTCTCCCTTAAGCCCAGCTTTTTAAGCTCTAATCTCTTAAAATTAGGGTAAAAAATAAGGGTCATCATAGCCTTTGTCTCCCTTAAGTGAAACTATGGGGGTATGGCTGATGTGGCAGGGTAAAAAATAAGGGTCATCATAGCCTTTGTCTCCCTTAAGCCCAACTTTTTAAGCTCTAATCCCTTAAAATTAGGAATCCTTAAGAGGCCCTTTTTGGATCCAAAAAATTCCTAATGTGCATGTTCTATGTTTCATTCAATCTCTTATTCATATATTGTAGAATTTCAATGATTAATCACTGTTAACAAGTTTATGCAAGTCCTTCGATGGTCAAACTGGACCACCCTATCTTATCCTAATTGTAATTGTATTATAGAAACGCAATTGGTACCAAAACGGCGTCATAAGCTTTCTAATAGAGTCAATTGGTTTGTCACTCTGATATTCCTATCAAAAGTTATGTAATTTCAAATAAATAGCAAGTCTTAAAACAGGAAAACAGGCAATGTGCAGCTCGTGCGGTAAACTCTGAGTATTTGCTTGCCTTCATTGGAGTTTAGAGTTGAAAGTTATGGTGTTTTTCGTGCAACAGACTTTTGCTCATTTTTGGTGTGCTACTCGCTTTTCATTTTTAATCCAAAAATAGCCAATTTTTGGGCTCATCCACGTCTTAAAATAGCAGTGCTCCAACTATTTTTGGAGTTACTCTCTTATTGCATATCACATTTCGTCTATTTTTGGGTACTACTTTTCATCACCACTTGCTTTTCGTAACTCGTAAATCACGTTCTATATTTAATGAGTTCATTGCCGCTCGCTTTTCATGCACATATCTCATATAACTTTCAGCGTCCTCCTTGTTTATGTTCTCGTTTCATGGTCTGCAAATTCTATGATCTTGTTCTATACATATTCTTGCAATCCGAGATGGTAGATTCTATTCTCGTTAATGGTTTTCCATCTGGTCAACAATCTGTTCTCCTGTTTCAAGGCCGAGCATTTCCCGGATGGAAGCCCAAGATGATGTTGATACTTGAAGGTGATGATCTTTTTGATATTGTTTTGGGCAATATTGTATGTCCGTCTCAACCTGTTGATGCAGAATAGGATAATACTCTTATTACTATTGGTCTTATTTTTGAGCAATGGCAAATTGATTACTCGAATTGGATCCGTTGTGTGATAAAGCTACTCGTCTCAGTATATCTTATCTTATCTTCTCTTCGTGATTCTCTCATGCTGGATGTATTCAATCTTCCTACTTCTTATGATATATGGCAGTATCTTCTTACTACTTTTGAGAAGAAATCTGTTGGGCAATCATTGCGACCAGATGGCCCAGATGGTTGTATTGGACTTTGCGGTCGGGCGGTCATTGCAACCAGATGGTGCACCTGCTCGTAAAGTTCCCATTACAATTTGGATAGGGAAAACTCTTTCTGTATCACATTTTTGTACCTTTGGATGCATTGCTTATATTCACGTACCAAAAGAAACACAATAAAAGTTGGATCCTCCTAGTTTGAAAGTTATATTTATTGGATATTCTGATAATTCTAAAGGATACAAATTTTATGATCCTACTTCTCAAAAAGTCATCATCATCAGCCCGCCGTGATGCGCTATTCGATGAACGTTTGATGGGAGGTACATGGTCTAGTAAGGATTTTGATGATACACAATCCTTACTCACTGCTTTTGCTTCTCTGTTTGATAATCACTGTATCTCTCAAGATGTTGTGCATCCTTCTTCTCCTATGAAGGATTTTGAAGACCCTAAGAAGGATTCTAGTGATAATCTTGATATATACATTAATCATCCCATTGATATTTAGCATGGTTTAAATCATGTCTATGATGATAGTTTGGATGATGCGATGAATGTTCATGAAGATTCGGAAAAATAGAAGCTATCTCTTCTCCACAAAAGTATCACTGGGCAGGAGGCTATGCAAGCCTAATATGATTCTTTGATTTCCAAATGTAGATGGGTTCTTACTGATTTTCCTCCTGATCGTGTTCCTATCAAGTGAAAATGGGTATATAAAACAAAGACAAAGGCTGATGGATCTTTAGATAAGTTCAAAGCTCATTTGGTTGGAAAAGGATACAAGTTGTAGGTTTTAATTATAATGATACATTTTCCTCTGTTACTCACATGACTAGCATATGTTTCCTTTTGGCATTTGCTACTCATTTTCATTTGGAGATTCATCAAATGGATGTTAAAACTTCTTTTCTTAATGGTGATGTCAAAGAAGAGATTTATATGGACCAACCAGAAGGATTTTCAATTCCTAGCAAGGAACATCTTGTGTGTCGTCTTCATCGCGCTCTTTATGGTTTAAAGCAGGCATCAAGTACTTGGTATATCAAAATTTATCTCTTCCTCACATCGAAAGGGTTTATATCTTGTTTCTCTAATCCTAATATATATGTCAAGCGCTAAGGTATTCTATTTGTTATTCTTGCTCTATACATCGATGATACCATACTTGTGACTTTATGCAACTCATAAAGAAGATTTTGTCATCGGCTTTTGAAATGGTGGATCTTGGAGAGATTCACTCTTGTCTTAGTATTCAAGTTCAACACTATCGCCACACAGAAAGGTATCTTGTTTCTTCATCAATCAAAATTCATTGACGATATTATTGAAAAGTTTGGTTTGGTCAATGCTCATTCTGCAAATACTCCATGTCTTGTAAACTCCACTAAGCATACAACTACGACTCAGACGAAGCATTATCCCCACATTAACCTTATTCTAATCTCATTGGTTATTTACAATTTGTTGGCTTAAACACCAGACCAGATATTCTCATTTTGCAGCGATTAATTTATTGGGGCAACATCTTGCTTCCATCCATGGTGCATGGTAGGAGGCGTGGATCGAATGGTGGAATGGGTCTCCTGGGGGCTGGCTCATAATGTGTAGATGATGAGCCCCCTTGTTGGGGAGACACATCCGGAGACCTAGTGCTGCTTTTGCTTTGGCAAAAGCAGCTGGCTCCCCCCCCGCTACCATGTCTGCTACCCCCCAAACTCTCTATTATGTCATTGGTGGTGGTGGTGGTGAAGAGGGACATGAGGGAGAGGGGGTTTGGGTCTAGTAGAGGAAGGTAGTGTAGGCTCATTACAACCATACCGTGATGGGCCTTCACCACTCGGACCCGCGCCTATCAAAGGTGTGGTCTGCCCCGACTGAGCAAGTGGGATAGATTGCCCCCACGGCGTCGACTGGCCAAGTGGGGTAGTCTGCCCCATGGCGTTGACTGGCCCGGGCTGTAAGCCTGCCTGCATATAAGATTAAAATATAAGACAAATAGAATGCATAAAAGATTAACTTTGTGTATGTGAAAAGGTTTGATGGAACCATACATGTGTATGTAAACTGCGACCAAGCTTGCTACCCATATCGTTCACTTATAATGGACAACAGATTGGCCACATCAGGATCTTGTGAGACAGGTCGATCAACATTGCTGCAACATACATGCATAGGCAACAAAACACAATTGCTCTAGCCCAACCCATACTTAAATCTTATACAAAGAGTACAACATGTGATATTAGAACATTGTTAACACCTCCTACAATACTGCTTAGACAAGCAGGCTGGATAGTGCCCCTTTTGAATGAGAGCTTCTGAGGACTTTCCACATGCTCCCCACTATTAAAGCGGATATTTAGAAGATCGAGGGCTCCCCCTCCTCTATAACCACCTACTCGTTGATAACCACTCCTAACCTGACATAAGTAGCATTCTAAATGGCATATAACAATGCACAATATCTCTATGCATAAGTCCATTTCCTAAACCTAGCACCCAAGGGTGCAATAAACATGAGGTTGAATGAATAAGGCCACTTACCTCTCATATGTCAAGCCAACCAAAAGAAAACAACAACACAAGATTCGACAAAAAATACAACTTGTGATATTAGGACATTTTTACGACCTCCTACAATACTACTTAGCCAAGCAGGGTGGACAGTCCCCCTTTCGGATGATAGCTTTTAAGGAATTTCCACACGCTCCCCACTATTAAATCCAAAGACAACTCCTCTTTTGCAAGGGAATAATAGTGAGAAGATCGAGGGCTCCCCCTCCACTATAACCACCTACTCGCGATAACCACTCCTAACCTGACATAAGCAATATTCTAGATGGCATATAAGAATGCCCCATATCTCTATGCATAGGCCGTATACATAGGCCATATGCATAAACCATATATAAAGGTCGTATGCATATGGCCTATATGCATACGCCTATGCATAGGCCGTATGCATAGGCCTATGCATACGGTATATCCATAGTCCATATGTCGTATGCATAGGCCACATGCATATGGCATACGGTATATGCATAGTCCATATGCATAAGCCGTATGCATAGGTTGTATGCATAAGAAGCCGTATGCATACGGACTATGCATATGGCTTATGCATAGGCCGTATGCATACGGCCTATGCATAAGCCGTATGCATAGGCCATATGCATATGGCCTATGCATAAGCCGTTATGCATAGGTTGTATGCATAAGTCATATGCCGTATGCATAGGCCATGTGCATAAGAGCTATGTATAAGGCATACGGCCTATGCATACGGCCTATGCATAAGCCATATGTATAGGCCATATGCATAAGGCTTATACATACGGCTCTTGACCTAAACCTAATCCCCGGCACCCAAGGGTACAAAAACACAAAGAGAAGAAGCATAAACAAAGAGGGCTTACCTCTACTAGCCAAATTCGTATTGAACCGTATGCGTGGCCTATGCCCTTGGAGGCCGTTCACTTAAATAGACCTATAAAAGATTATCATAATAAATCAAAACATTAGTTCATTATGCATAATAGGGCATATGTATAATAAGGCTATGTATAAGCCCTATGCATAAGGCTATGCATAAGTAGGCTGCTATGCATAAAGAGGACTATGGCATAAGAGGGCTATTGCATAAAGAGGGCTATTGCATAAGAGGCCTATGCATAGCCTATGCAATGGCCTATGCATAAGGCTATGCATAAGCCCTATTGCATAAGGCTATTCATAAACCCTATGCATAAGCCCTATGCATAAAGAGGGCTATGCATAGGGTTTATGCATAGCCTTATGCATAGCCTTATGCAATAGGACTTATGCATAGGGTTTATGCATAGCCTTATGCAATAGGGCTTATGCATAGCCTTATGCATAGGCCGTTGCATAGGCTATGCATAGCCCTCTATGCAATAGGGCTATGCATAAGCCTTATTACATAAGCCCTATTGCATAAGAGATCTATGCATAGCCTAGCCCTTATGCATAGCTCTAGCCTATTGACCTAACCCTAATCCCCGGCACCCAAGGGTGCAAAAACACAAAGACAAGAATCACAAATGAAGAAACAGGGCTTACCGTATGAGAGGCTATACCCAAAACCTTGCTCACTTGAATAATCCTACAAAAAAGAAACATAATAAATAAGCACTATTGCTAGAGGCTCAGTATGCAACCTATATGCGCATGGTATACAAGAATGCAATGCAAATCTGTCTAGCTCCAACCAGTACCATAATGGGGGTGTAATATGTGATACATAGGCGATGGCAAGGCAAAAATACCTCGGAGCATGATCTCCAGGTGTGAGTGTAAGTGAGCTAGCCGCTCGTGGATATGGTGCTAATGTCAAGCCCGTATCTCTGTGATCTCCCTCTGATGTAGTCTGGGAGTTTGGTAGCCTGATGCTCTCGGTCTCCGTCTGGCTTGGAGGTTCACAGCACGCCGAAGTGTAACCCCCTCCTGTGTCAGGGTAGGCACTGGGATAGATCTCTGAAAGAAATTAGTGAGTCGGAGCTGTCGCCCACCTCTCCCTGTGTGGTATGAGTCCGTGTAGCAGTGTCTCTCTGTGGCGTTGTGTCTCTAGCAAGAACTGGCCAAATCTGTGCTGGTCTGCAGACTCCATGATCTGGAGGAGTGAGGGATGTCCACTAAAGATGATGGTGTATCTCTCTCTAATGACACTATGCCGTGCATCAGCATACATAATGTTCCTCACTCTCAACCTCCTCTTGGCATAGTCTGCATATCCTCTCTGCTCTGGGGATCCGTGCTGCCCTACCTGCCTCAATCTCAAGCTGGTGTGATGACACTCTAAGCTAGCCAATCACCACTCGGGGACTGTGAGGCATGTACACATCCATGTATCCAGATCTAGTAGTATAGCATCTTCGACGGTAGAGGCTAACTGGGGGTGTAATCCAAGTCTCTTGAGTGTATCGCTGCCATAAATCCAAGTCTCTTGAGTGTATCGCTGCCATAAATCCTGCCCGAAGGACTCTGTTCCTCTCATTGTGAGTGTTATATGTACATTATGTGTGCTATGTTATATACACATTATGTGTGCATATATTAGGAGGCTAACCCACATTAGGCTTGTGAGCATGGGAGCATGGGAACAAGCTCTAGTGGAGCATGGGTTAGGACTAACCTTAAGGGTTAAGGTTAGGGTCAGGCATCCAAGGGTCACACATGAGGAATGGAAAGTCAAGAGTCACTTGAGGGCCCTCCTATATAATAAGGACATGGAGCACACTCAAGGGGACTCGGAGGCTCATGTTATGGTCTCTTGTGTAGAGGTCCATATCTACTCATCTACCATTTCCCACTTTAGCTACATGCTATTGGATTGGAGTTATACCTCTTGATGGTATGGGACATCAAGGTAGAGGTATGATGTATTTCATTGTTATTCATGTATGCATCCCTTGGGCTCGTCGGGGGTGGTAGAGGTATGATGTATTTCATTGTTATTCATGTATGCATCCCTTGGGCTCGGGGGTGGTTGGGTGGTTGAGTTTATGCCTAATTTATGCATGTTTATGCATAACATTTATCTAGAGAGATCTTAGGGTTTTAACAACGGTATCAGAGCAATCTCTATTTAATTGTTGTTGATTTTTTAAGTAAATTTTAATATTTACTAATAAAATGTTATTTTATTCATTTGTGTTGATGAATTGCACATGGATCATCGATATGGTTATTGGAACGTGTTACTACAATTCAATGGACGAATCGACGTTGCGGGGAATACTGTGAGTTAATGCTATTTTCCCTATTTTTTATGGTTAAAATCAAGCATTAATGGATTTTTTTACAAAAATACCATAAAGGTTATGGTGGATATTTTTGATAGAATGGATTCCCTGAAATTTCAAAATTTTTAGAAATTTTTCCTAATTTTTTAGGAATTTTTTGAGCATTTTTATGATTTAAAATGTATTTTTATACATTTTTGCGGGTTTTTCCCGCGAGAATGCGATCAAATTTCTGTCAATTTTCTACTGAAATTCAGTAGGGGACAATGTGTTGATGCATGAGATGCTCTCCCGTGTGCGTGAGACTCTCTTCGCCTCTCAAATCTGATTTTTCCTTCTTTTTTCTGTGAGAAAATCTCTTTAAAATGATTTTTTTAAAACATTAATGATAATTATGATTATAAAAAGTTTAATTAAAAACTTTAATCATGGATTAAAGTTAATCTCTCTAGTTAAGAGAGAGAGAGAAGAGATGGGAGGAGAAAGAATGAATTGGAGAAGAAAGGGAGGAGAGAGGGGAGAAGAGAGAGGCCCTCCCTCTCTTAGTTCTTCCATGCGCGCAGACACAGGGGGGGATGCGCTGCAGCCGGGCGAAAAAAATCACCCCCCCTTAGAAAAAATCAAAATGTTAATAAGCTAAAAAATCTTCTTTTTTTAAATTTTTTAAATTTTTTTAAAAAATAAGTTTTTAATTAAAAAAAGATTTTTGATAATATTTCAAAAAAAAAGCTGGAAAATACTGAAAAATTTGGGATTTGAGGAAAAAATTCTCTCAAAATTTCTTCTTGAAATTTTTTTGGCTTTTCATCTTCCGGAAAACCTTTGGCTTTCCGTTTTCTCGAAACCTTTTGGCTTTCCGAATTCCGGAAAAATTTTTGACCTTCCGTATTCTGGAAACCTTTGACCTTTCACATTCCGATTTTTTTAGTCTTTTCATTTGCCCAAAACTTTTGGCTTTCCGTATTCTAGGAAAACCATTGGAATTTCGAAATTTTTTGACCGTTCGTATTCTAAATGCGTTCGGGGTAATTAAAAAATTTTAGAAAATTCTTGAAAATTAGTGAAAAATTAGACAAAGGTTATTTTAAATTTTGAGAAAATGTGGGGTTGGTGTTCGGCATGTGGTGTGTCCATTCCGGTGCTCGTGACCATTCAAATTCCTTTAAAAATATATTTTTTGACCCAAAAAATTAAAAAATCCATTAAAATAAAAAATTTTCATTGGATTTGAGAATTGTCAGGCGAAATTGGAAATTTCGTGAACGATGGGATTCTCGGGTAAAATTAGGAATATTCTAGATATTATTTTTAGAAATCCTAAAAAATGATATTTTTAAAATATCAATGGTATTTTGGCAAATTAAATTGCTAATTTTTTTTTGGAAAAATATAGGTTTGGAATGCCATAAGATAGGTTTGGTGGAATTCAAAATTATCATATTTTAAGGCCCTATAAAATTAGAAAAAATTAGAAAAAAATCATGATAATTCTTTTTCTCAAGAATTTAATATTTTCAAGGGTTATTTAATATTGAAGTACGTTTTCTCGTGCTAACATTAGATAGATGCAGGTTATTCACATATTTCATTAATACAATTATACCTCGTATTAATGGATAATTATGTTTGGATTAATTTTAAACGATGTATTCATGATTTTTTACCATTATTTAGCCATTCCTTTTGGACATGTTCCTTAATTTCTTTTGATGGCTATAATTTGTGTCCAAAGTGTGTTTCACCTTTGACACTTTTCCATGATAATTTATTTTGCAACTATTTAAGTGTGGATTATGCTTAATTTCTTAAGCCTAAGATAAATTCTATCATGGGTTAGTTGATCGGTTTATTTTGGTGGATTTTATTGGATGTTTTCCAAGTTTTATATGGACTCATCAGGTTCTACCTAGATCACTTGTGTCTAGGGTTTTCTTATTGAGTGCTACACACATGTGTTTCACTTTCTTACTTTGGAGTTTTATTTGAACAACACAACGTTCATATACTCCAGGGATTGATGAGTTGGCCACCAATTTTAATGCTTCTTTTGGCATGATTAATGTCCATTAGACCATTCTAGAAACGGACCAAGAACTGGTGGAAACATTGTCCCTAGCTAACACAAGAATGATTCCACTAGATGCTGCTCTTCTTTGGGCATGGAAGCGGTTCGATGCACATGCACTTTGCACCGTTGTTACCAGTGTAAGCGATTCCATCCTTACTTTGATTCAACACACAACCAAGGCTTGGAGCATACTGAGAAATCAGTATGAGACCCGAAATCAGGCCAGGATTCAAAACCTAGAGAATCAACTTGTTGCTAAAAAATTCACTGAGGGAGAGGCTGCATAAGCGTTTATCTCTCGGACCAAAAACTTGTGAGACTAGATGGCTGTTGTGGGAATCATGAAGACCAACGAAGAGTTGGCTCGAAGATGCATAGTAAGTTACTTTGAATGTGAATTGCTCTAATCATCCGGCAGTCTGATGGGCAAACACAGTGTATGAATCAGATTGTAGAGTATATGCTTTGTGCATATGTCTCTAGAAAATCATCATATTGGAAAAAATATCTTTCAATGATGGAATTTGCCTATAACAGTTTTAAATTTACGGCTATTATTTTTTAGTCCGTGCATACTTATGTATGGGTATCAACCCAGGGCACCTATTGATGTCGGTCTTAAGGACATCGAGCTTGATGTATCAAGGGATTTCTTGCGAGATATATAGGAAATGCTGACCAAAGCTCAGGATTCTATCAGGAGTGCTCATGTGATAGGGCACGGTTTTATGCTGATAGGGGACGCTCATCTTGGTCTTTTAAAATGCTCGAATTTATCTCCTAGATATTGTGGTCCATTTCGAGTTATACATCGGTCTGGAAAAACTTCCTTTACTCGAAAAGCACGGGCGATTCCACCAGGATAACTCTTCCCTAACGTAGTTAAAACCCACATTAGGCTTATGAGCATGGGAGCATGGGAACAAGCTCTAGTGGAGCATGGGTTAGGACTAACCTTAAGGGTTAAGGTTAGGGTATGGCATCCAAGGGTCACATATGAGGAATGGAAAGTCAAGAGTCACTTGAGGGCCCTCCTATATAATAGGGGCATGGGGCACACTCAAGGGGGCTTGGAGGCTCATGTTATGGTCTCTTGTGTAGAGGTCCATATCTACTCATCTACCATTTCACACTTTATCTATATGCTATTGGATTGGAGTTATACCTCTTGATGATATGGGACATCAAGGTAGAGGTATGATGTATTTCATTGTTATTCATGTGTGCATCCCTTGGTTGGGTGGTTGAGTTTATGCCTGATTTATGCATGTTTATGCATAACAATTATCTAGAGAGATCTTCGGGTTTTAACAGTGAGAGAGCTAGATGTGTGGTGCATGTATCAATTATGATAAAAGTAACACTTTCATAATAAAAAAATAATCTTTTATGCGTACTTTTATGCATGAATTTCAAATGGAAAGGTGGCAGGTGATCGATGTCAAGACCATGCTGAGTGAGCCACTGTATCATCTGTGAATACCATGATCTCCTATCTCCACTCTCTGCTGCGAGCTGCCTGGACGTCTCAAAAGCTCTATGTGAGAGTCGATCTGATGGCATATCTTGTTGAGATATCGAGATCATCTAGTGAGGTGGACATTGATGACCCTCTGCCTGGGGGATAAGCTCACACTTACACCACTGGCATGGTTGGTGAGATCATGGGTGATATGCGGCCAGTGGGATGACAGACTGTGTGACAGCCATTCTAGAGATTGACATAGTTATAGTGCCAACTCATTTAGTTGGGTTCACACTATAGAGAACCCTAGTATGTATTTGGTTCAGTACCTTTTCATATTTAGTGTACTCTTATCTTTGTATATGGTGTGTTGAATGTTGTGTGAAGAAGAAGAAGATTTTCAGCCTCTCACCTTGTGTGTTCTATTTTAGGGTTTGTGTGTGTGTGTGTGCTTGCAAGAGCTCAAGCTCTCTTCTCCCCTGCATCTTTTCATGGTATCAGAGCCTGGTTCATGCTAAGGGCTGAGCTACAAGCAAGAGAAGCACAGGAAGCGGTACGAGGGTAAGAGCTTCATCTACTCTTCCCTATTTGTGTTAGCGACTACACCCTTGTTGGGAGCTCTACGGGAGGCACCGGCAAACGATCTCTGATTGAGGAGCTTTCTTCGTGAGAGTAAAACTATAGGGCGTAATTTTTCAGGCCAAAAATACGTTTCAGGCACGTTAGGACCTCCATTTTTTGAAAAGCAGGCGATTTCGAGCGCTGTGGGTAAGTCATCGATTCTATGGAGAACTATGTGTTAAGAACTGCAGGAAGATAGATTGGTTGTGCAGACATTGTGTGTGCTGCAAGGAGATCAAACAGTTGCCAGTGGTGTATGTATGCACATTGAGGTCACTGGTTGTGATGTTTGAGTGGTACCGCTGTGGAAAATATAATTGTGCAGGACACTGCACAAATGTCACTGGTTGTGACATTTGAGTGGTACCGCTGTAGAAAATACAGCAGTTTGCAAGACAAACCAGAGTGCTGTTTTTGGTAAATTTGTGTGTCTGGCAAGATGTCAAATGATGGCATAAACCAGATTGTTACTGAGAAGCTTGACAAGGTTGACAAATTTTCTGATGGGAAAGGGTTACTGGGACTACATAGAAGTTGAGCAACGAAGAGGCACCGGAGATATCGAAGATCGATTCGACTGCTACGGATGTGAAAGAGTTCAAGGATTAGAACCAAGGAGCCAGAAAAGTTATGTATTGGCTCTCTATCAGTATACAAGACACTGTTAACCTATGACGGACATTGAGACGTACTATGTTTTACGTCATTAATTTAAATATTCTGAGTCATGGGCCGGGCTTGTCTTGGCACCATATGTTAAGGATGAAGGGATTGGGTGATCACCGATGAGAGGAGCACCTTGAATATCAGTAGGATAAGGGTTAGGATCGGCCAGCCATGTATGGGCGCCCAAGTGTGAACGGCCAAGTCACCTTAAGAGTTAAATGTAACCCTAAAATCCTCACTCATGTGTTGTGAATACAAGGGTGCTCTTGCCTTATCTCTTTGGTTTCCTTCTCCTGCGTGTGTGAGAAAGAGAGAGAGAGTGAGAGAGCGATCGAGCACTGTGTAGCGGCACGGCACGGCATGACGGAGAGGCGGTAGAGCGGTGACGGCGGCTCCTTCTTCACTGCGACGTGGGAATCCTTCAAGGCGGTGGTTGAGCGGTGAGTGACACACCCTTTGCATTCTGTTTGAGCTTCCTTCCCTGGTTGTACGCTTGCAGCCATTCGTGGCTCGCATACGCTGTCTGGAAAGTCCCCAGCTATGACCTGTGTGGCAAAAGCGCACATTTTTGGCGCCGCTGCCGGGGAGTTACCCTGCACCAAGCTCCAGTTTGCAGCTCGGGCTGCTGCGTGAAGTTTTTAATTTACACTGTTGGAAAGCGACTGTGTGTTTGTTGTTGAGGTGTTTTCGTGTTTTGCAATCTGTTTCTGCAATTTGTCTTCTGCATTTCTGTTATTTTTCCGCTCCGCGTGTGGGCGTGCGTTCTGTTATCTGGTTTTCTGCGTGCGAGGGGGATTTCTGAATCCCCAGACCTGTGCTGTGTGCGAACCGCGCCGCGGCCAAGGCTGAAACCTAGAAAGAAACCCTAGAAAACTTTTCTCAAAAAATAAAAAGTAAAAATTCCAAAAAATAAAAAATAAAAAATTAAATTTTATTTTTAAAGAAAAAAACCAAACGTGTGGAGAGGAAAGATTTTTTATTTGGGAAAAAATTTTTGAAAAGAAAAAACCCCAATTGACCCACGACCCACGACCCCGGCCCCGGCGTCGGTCTTTTGATATATATATATATAGGAGAGTGAGCCTCCATAGCTTTCTTTCAAGTGAGAGCTTATGGGAAGTTGTGCCCTATATGTAGCCCACTCCCCAAGGAGTAAAGTGAGCATGTGGGATAAAGCCCTCACCCTTTCCTCCACAAGCAAATAGGCTTTTGCCCCTTCCCCCATAGGGAAACGGACTGTTTTGAGGACCACAGGAGCTCTGGATAGGCGAACATGGTGCTGTAAAGCACGCTAGGACCCTTTGAATGATACGCTCATTTCAAGCTATCACACGTCCTAGTCCAGATTCGACCATAAGTAAGGGGGTCATAAACGGGTCAAAAACGAGTCAAAAATAAGTAAAAACGGGATGTGAAACACCTAAGAAACCACTTGTGTGGACTTCAAGGGTAGTTACCAATGCACGTAGGGTACCCACGTCACATGCATCTATGCTCTGGTCGGGTACTAGAGCCTGAGCCACTAGAAAGTGTTTCAGTTTACGCAGGCTCACACCATCCCTCCACATTGGCATCTTGGCCTTCGGCTGGAACCTAAGGGAGTGCAACCCAAGATCCACGAATAGTGGATAGTGACTCGTCCTTTGACTCAGAAGCCATGGAAGGGAACGCTACCAAGAACCCTGAGGAGACAAGCCAAAACATGCCAATGTGGGCCCCACAACCCGGATCTAGCATGTTTAGTCGTCTAATAGAGACCTTTAGTAGAGCTACACGCTCTGAACATGCGACAAGCGAAGTAAATGAGGAAGGAGGGGTAGTAGATTCGCCATTCACATCTTATGTAGACCCTACCCTCCCAAAGAGTGTCTATGTGGATATTCTACCCACTTCATTTAATGAGGGCCCTACTGAGCTACCACCTTCCGATGCTCTCCCTAAAGTGGAGGTCCCTAGAAGCCAATCCATAAGAAGTGACATTGCGTCCACTTCAAGAGAACCGTTTGGCACACCAAGTCTGGATGGGATATTTCTCAATGAAAATTGGGAATATGATCTACACACAGAGACTCTAACTGACCTATACACGGGCTACACATACCATGTAGGTTGGTTAGAAGTCCTACGATCTACATCTAGCGCCACTAATCTAGAGGAGCAACAACACATGATATGTGAGGTTATTCATAGAATTATCCAAATTGAGAGGCAAAATAGGGGAGTGAACTTAGTTTCCACTGGCCCTATGAGATTTTTGGATACGGGCAAGGCCAAACAACCAACCCTATCACAATTGGAGACTCCCTCGGTGAGTCCCAATCCCAGAAGTGTCTCCACCAGCTATGCCTGCTCACCTAGGTGATCTCGCAGCGTTTGCTCAGACGATCGGACGATCTATTGCAGAAAACATGCGGGGTATGCCTGAGAGAGAACTTAGAAGCAAGGCAGTACAAGTGGCTAAGCTCACTCAAAATTTCAGTGGTAACGAGGATGTTAGGAGGCACATTGAAGTCTTTGAACACGTGTGTGATTCCTTAGAAGAGCACAATGAGCTGCATAAGTGTAAAGCCTTAGGCTTAACCTTGAGTGGGAAGGCCGAAGATTGGTATCGAACCTTAAGGGTTGAAGAGCGCACTCACTACCCCACTCTCAAGAGATTGTTCTTGAAAGAATACATACGTGAGGGTGTGCTTTGGGGAGTAGCATCTCAACTCCAAAAAGCTGAACGCGAGGAAGGGGAGTCAGTGAGAGACTTTATAAGTCGATTGAAGCATCTAAATTCTCGCTGCACTCCCGATGAGCGCTTCAATAATAACCAACTGCTCAATAGATTCATCCGAGGATTATGCCACGAGGACATTTACAATGGCCTAGTCATTAGAGGTCTTACAACGTGGGAAGCAATCACTGCCAATGCAATCTAGTTAGAAGACAACTTGATGATTGCAGGTAAAAAGGTGTCTTCGGAAACAAAATCCGTTAGTTCGCAAGTATCTGGGCACGAGCCAATGACAGTAAAACCTATTGCCAAGGAGCCCAAGATATCTGAAATGTCTGTGATGACCGACCTTACTAAGGCTCTCCAAGAATACTTTAGGGGTAATCGAGCTCCTCAAAATAGCCATATGTACCCAAGAAGAGAGCAACAATGGTGTTCGGTTTGCTTAGGACCACATAGCACGAGTGAATGTCCTACATTCAGAGTCAAATTCAATGGGAATTGCAATGCATGTGGTAAGTATGGCCATCAATCTAAAGATTGCCTAGTACTTAAGCGAATGTTGGCAAATCAGGCACCACTGGCCTGGCCAAACACACCTCAAGTACCCGCGCTGATGCCTGCATAACCTGTCGAGTAACCGTCACAGCACATAGTTCCAAGGAATCCGAATGTAGTCCAGTCTGTGCCGTTACGACCGCCAGTGCTAGGACCACAACCTCCACATCCAAGGATTACCCCAATAAACCAGATGGGTTGTGAGTCACATAGTGCGTGTGGGGATTATGAAGAGGAGATAGATCCCACTGCTCTATATGGGATTGATACGTTTGAAATGATTCCCTAGTACTACATGGAGGATCATTTCGGGCAAGTCAAGCCTGTATATCAAGCGGCTACTCTCGCCACAAAAGGGCAAAACCTTAATACCTTGGCGAGGAGACCACCTCTTCAATGCTACGAGTGTGGTGGACCGCATCGTGTAGCGGAGTGCCCTAATAGGCTACAGAAGATCGCTACTCATATCCAACCAAATCAAGGGAGCACATCGGGAATGCCGGTACTTACATGTAATCATTGTGGCATAGATCATTTGATTGCTCAATGTCCACATAATCCTAATGCACCCAAGATTACGCCATTGAATTTGGTTGAGGTCACCAACCAAGCACGAGGAACCACACCTGTTGTACCCACGAATGTAGTCACACGGTCAATGCTTCAAAATCAAAACTACATTCTTGAAGAGAGGGATACTGCATCAATCGCTCAGGCAAAGAAAAAGAAAACACGGCGGAAGAGATCGCTTAATGCCACGAGCTCCAAGCCTAGTTCAAAGACTAACATAGGGACAGGAGACGACCCCGTGTATATGAATGATCCTGAAGATGATTCCGATTCAATAGAAACCATGGGGACCAAAGCCACTACCTTAAGGGAGGAACCCACTCGGGAGCTCAATGAAGGAGAATCAAGAGAGTACATAAATAAGGGGAAACAGAAGGAAACTTCCTCGGCCCCACAACCAAGTCAGTTAATGCCCTCTCGACCACCCAAACTAACTGAGACTCCCCAAGACAAGCCACGTGGGCCAAAAACCCTCAAGAAAAAGATTGGAACTTACCCAAACCCAGTTGAGGAGATTGAACAAGTGCAACACTTAAGGGGTTTGGTGGAAGAAACACAAAGAGAACTGGAGCCAAACCCGAGAAAAATCAAAATTCTAGACACAGTGTTTCCTACGCAAGTTCAGCCTCACCGGAACCATAAACTGTTAGCTATACCTAGTGTCATTCGAGAAGAAAGTGAGGATAGGACATCAGGAAGTGGGCAAACACCCTTTTTGATTGAAAGAATATTTAGTGAGGGAATGCCTGACCCCATCGAAGAGGAAGTAATTCCATCTTCACGAGTCCCTAGTCAAGGGGTGATATCTCGAAAAGTACCGTTGAATGTGTCCAAGCTAATGGATTTCATGTTCTCTGAAATCAGAACCACGATCATCTCCAAGTTATACGGAGATCCTGAGCTATTATTAGCTCTTCGGGCATTTCTCAATGGAGAACTAAAGGCGGGGCTACCACAATTTGCAAACATGGATAGACCCGACACGCTTCAAGATGAAGAGGAACATAGGGATCTACAACCCAACCCAGATGAAGACTCGGTCGTTGAAATACCTGTGAACAAGTTGGGACAGTACTTTGAAGGTGACGAATCTAATGCCACCCTCCCCATTATTACCAAGGGATTAACTGTGGTGCTGGAGTGAGCATTGTGACTAAAAACTGTTGGGAATCCATGGGAAGACCTCACCTCGAAGTCACAAACATAGTGGTTAAGATGGCAAACGGAACTATTGCTAAACCTATTGGAATGTTAAGGGACCTTAAGATCAAGGTTCTGGGATACAAGGTAAAACATACCTTCATTGTAATGGATTTCTCCAAGCATCCTATGTCATATCAAATGATCTTAGGACGTCCTTTCATGAGGGAAGCACAAATGGTGCATGATTGGTCAAAAAACCATGTCTACCTACAATTCCAGGACTCTGTCATTCAAGTTGATCTTGAGAATGGTCGTGCACATCCTTTAGGAAGCAAGGCTATCATCGATCGGATACCACTATTCACTCCGCCCCATTAAGGTATTGCTATACATGCAAAAAAGAGACTCATGATGGGAAAGATTCTCCTTATATGGATGTCTTACCGGGTATGACTGAGTCGGATAACGTGGATTGGGTACACCTAGCGGCAACCATAGACACATGGGGAAATAGAGGCACAAGTTGGGTAACACCTGAGGGGTAAGATATGCCACCATTAGTGCCAATAAACATGATAGGTGTTATGCACTTGACTCCTGATGGCGAGAAAGTGGTAAACTCCACTGACACTGAAAGTAGCGAAGACTCTGACCAATGCAACTCTGAGTATGAATCTCAAGAAGAAACTAACTCTGAGCCTGATGGGGGGGATGAATCAAATATTCACCCAAATGTGGAAGCAAAGTGCTCAAGGCCTAGGACGGTGACCTCCTGCAGTTCATCCGAAAGTGAGGGGGACACAAGTGAAAATCGACCAAGTGAGTCCGAATCTGATAGAAACAAAAATCAAAAACTTGGTAAGAAGAAAATGAGACATAAGCGCCAACGCTATAGAGCTAATGTACGCACTGCAATAAACAAGGAAAGATCCACTGCAGAATGGCTTAGTTATGTAGGAGCCATTGATGCTCATCAGAAGTTAGCCGATAATTGGGGACAATACCTCCAAAGTGTCATGTGGTGTATTCCGCAACCTCATGACGTCGCCCAATTAGAAATCGAAGAGAAGCTGAAACTAAGTCGTACTGCAAGAAGGCAGCAAAACCAAGAGTTGGCTCAACAACAAAAGGAAGCAGAATTGAAAGAAAAAAACCTGGCACAACAAGAACCAGTAGACTTACACCCCGCACCTGAGCATTTCAAATCATTTACCACAGGGGAACGTAAAGTGGTCTACACAAAAGCCCAACGAACGCCTACCAATGGGAGTAGCGGTGTCTACGATGGCCCTGCGGTAGTCAAGGAGATAGACTTAGCAGATCCGGGTGAGGAGTCTAAACCAGTTTTTATTGCTCAAGACCTCACCAAGGCGGAAGAAGCTGCACTTACGAAGCTTCTTAAAGAATTCAAGGACATATTTGCTCAAGACCTCACCAAGGCGGAAGAAGCTGCACTTACGAAGCTTCTTAAAGAATTCAAGGACATATTTGCTTGGACATATCATGATATGAAGGGTGTTCCACCCTCAGTGGTGCAACACACGATTCCAATGATTAGCACTGCTAAACCAGTCCAGCAACGTCCCTACCCAATGAATCCTAAGTACGCAAAGATTGTACAAGAGGAAATGGAAAAGCTTGTAAAATGTGGATTCAGATACCCTATTGAGCACTCAGAATGGGTTTCTCCGATAGTCATGTCGATAGTCATCGTACCAAAGAAGAATGGGAAACTCAGAGTGTGCGTTGATCTCAAAAAGGTTAATGTAGCCACCAGAAGGGATCATTACCCCTTGCCATATTCTGAACATGTGCTTGAAAGAGTGGCAGGCAAGGAGGCATATAGCTTTTTAGATGGGTACTCGGGTTACAATCAGATCACAATTGCAGTCGAGGACCAAGCTAAAACAGCATTTATCACGGAGTTTGGAGTGTTTGCCTTTCGCGTCATGGCTTTTGGCTTGACCAATGCACATGCAACATTCCAACGTTTGATAAACACGGCCTTTAAGGAATATCTAAGGGACTTATGTGAAGCTTTCTTAGATGATCTTTGTGTTCATTCCTCTTGGGACGAGCACTTGATGTGTTTACGAAAAATATTTGAAAGGTGTAGATTATATCGCATCTCCTTGAATCCTTTTAAATGCCAATTCTGGGTTAAACACAGAGTTATCTTAGGGCATATAGTGTCCAAAAATGGGATTTCCACGGACGAGAGTAAAATCAAGGTCATTCTGGAACTGCCACCACCCACCAACTACAAGGGAGTCCAACGCTTTATGGGCCACGTTGGTTATTATCGAAGATTTATTCTATTCTTCGCTGAGATAGCTCGACCATTGTATAAGCTTCTCATCAAGTTTATTTGGACCGAAGAATGTGATCGTGCCTATGAGCTATTAAAGAAGGCCTTGGCGAGTGCTCCAATCTTGAGAATGCCTAACTGGGATTTACTCTTCCATGTGCATATTGATGCATCAAACTTTGCTATTGGGTGTGTGTTGACTCAACCTGGAGAACACAAGCTAGACTACCCCATTAGTTTTGCCAGTCGCCAGTTGAACGATGCTGAGATGAAGCGAGAAGGGTTGGCAATGATATATGCAGTAAGGAAATTTCGTTATTACCTCCTTGCCACCAAGTTTGTTTTCTATGTGGATCATCAAGCATTGTTGTATCTGGTAAACGAACCATGCTCCACAGGAAGAATCACACGATGGCTGTAAGATTCCTCCCCCAACCCCTTTTTGATGTCTAGTATATTCCCCTGTAATCAATTCCTTTTCTGAAATATAAGAGATCTTGTTTGTGGCTGTTTTAACCTAGAGAGAGAAAATATGCTAGAGAGAGAATATTCAGATTATGAATATTTTTGGATAGAAAATTAACTCATCTTATTAAAATAAGTTCCCCTGAAATAGAAATTCAAAAAGAATTTTCCAATGTGCAATTGGAATTAAATGGAAATAAGTATAAAGAACCTTAGTCTAAGGGTCTAGATTTTCAGAAATTTTTAGATTATGGTCCAATTAAGGTTCCTATGGGCCAATAGCATCAATCCATGTGTAGGGAGGAGATAAATCCAATTTGTAAAAGAAGATACCCAAAAATGAGTAAATGCTCACATAAGATGAAGAGTTGAAAATGTACAAGATTTATTAGTAAAAAAAAACTATGAGCAATATTAAAAATATGAGATATTTTGGGTATCCAAAAATGAGTAAATGCTCACATAAGATGAAGAGTTGAAAATGTACAAGGTTTATTAGTAAATAAACACATATGTAAGGAAGGGGAGTTCTTTAAAGGAGGTGCATATTTCACATAAGATGAAGAGTTGAAAATGTACAAGCTTTATTAGTAAATAAACACATATGTAAGGAAGGGGAGTTCTTTAAAGGAGGTGCATATTTCACATAAGATGAAGAGTTGAAAATGTACAAGGCTTATTAGTAAAAAAACTATGACACATATGTAAGGAAGAGGAGTTCTTTAAAGGAGGTGCATATTTCACATAAGATGAAGAGTTGAAAATGTACAAGGTTTATTAGTAAAAAACTATGAGCAATAAAATTTTGACACATATGTAAGGAAGGGGAATTCTTTAAAGGAGGTGCATATTTCACATGCTTGAATGAGTTTTAAACTCAAAAATAATGTGATATTTTTATCTCTCATCTCTCTTGAACCAAACCAAATCAAAATGGAACCAAACCGAATCAAAAAGTAACCAAACTAGGTCCAAATCTAGTCCAAATTCAACCAAACTGACTTGGAAAATTCTAGAATCAGTTTGTTTGGTTAGGAGCTCAAATTTTCCTATAAATAGAAGCCTCCCCTTGTAGAAACAAATATAGTGTCTTATGCTTTGTTACTCTACTCCACCTAAGCCAAATTAGATAGTGTCTTATGCTTTGTTACTCTACTCCACCTAAGCCAAATTAGATAGAGTCTTATGCTTTGTTACTCTACTCCACCTAAGCCAAATTAGATAGAGTCTTATGCTTTGTTACTCTACTCCACCTAAGCCAAATTAGATAGAGTCTTATGCTTGTTACTCTACTCCACCTAAGCCAAAATATAGAGTGTCTTATGCATTGTTACTCTACTCTACCTAAGCCAAGAGTTGTGAATTCTTTAATAATTCACTAGTTTTTGATACTTCTCTCTTTCTTCAATCCCCATTGGTGGCTCCATGAACATACTAAACCAATTGATTGGTTGGGGGCCTCTACCGTGAATAAAGAATCAAGCAAATTATAAGGTAAGTATATTGAATTTTGATCTTTCTATAATTTCTCAATGATTCTCTCTTCTCAACCCCTCTCAAGCTTGAGAAGTTTAATTGGTATGGTTTTTTAAATGCTATTGAAGTTAATTGGTGAATAGTAGTGAAGAGTTACATAATTTAATAAATGCTATAGAAGTTAATTTTCATTTATGTTTAAATTCTAATGGTTTTTATGTAATTTCTCTCTCTCACTCAAGAAATGGTCATACTCATGAACCATTCTCAATCCAAATGAAGCTTTTCATAAAGCCTTTCCTTAATCCAAGATTAAGCTATGCTTGAGGCCAAATTAATGGCTTTTTGCTATACTTTTAGTTTATGCACATTGATGATTCAATCCATTATGGATTGATGACCCAATTAGAGACCATTCTAATTGTTTTCTTAATGATCCAATTAGAGACCATTATGGATTGATGATCCAATTAGAGACCATTATGGATTGATGATCCAATTAGAGACCATTCTAATTATTTCTTTAATAATGAGCTTTATCCCTTAGAAAAAAATTGAGATTTATCAGTCATAGTAGCGGAGCTATGGCAAAATTTTTATAGAAATTATGCATAAAATAAATTCATTCAAAGTATAAAAAGAGGAATTCCTACCATATTCTAGGAACTATCATCCTAGATTAATTAAAAGAATTTTATTATGCATGGAGATGTGGATGTTGCATGTAGATGTAGATGTATGGATGTGAGTGTGAATGTGGAGGTGGATGTATGCATGGGACGTGGATGTATGCATGTAGAAATAGATGTGTAGATGAGGATGTAAATGGAGATGTGGATGGATGCATGTAGATGTAGAGGTATAGATGTAGATGTGAATGGAGATGTGGATGTATACATGTAGATGTAGATGTATAGATGTAGATGTGGATGTGGAGGTGGATGGATGCATGTAGATGTAGATGTATAGATGTAGATGGGAATGGAGATATGGATGTATGCATGTAGATGTAGTTGTGAATGGAGATGTATATGTATACATGTAGATGTAGATGTATAGATGTAGCTGTGGATGTGGATGGGGATGTATGCATGTAGATGTAGGTGTATAGACGTAGATGTGGATGTAGAGGTGGATGTATGCATGTAGATGTAGATGTATAGATGTGGATGTGAATGTGGAGTGGATGTATGCATGTAGATGTAGATGTATAGAGGTGAATGTGAATGTGGATGTGGATGTATGCATAGGGATGTAGATGTATGCATGTAGATGTGAATGTACGCATATAGTTGTGGATGTATGGATGTGAATATACGATTGTGATGTGAGGGAATCTGAAGTGATGAGATGGAAATGATGTGATGGGATGAGTATACATATAAATGGAATATTGAATAAGTAATGTAGATTGAGGAGGGATAATGTGGAAAAATGAAAGTTAAAATAGAAATTGTATTGTAAACTGTTTGTAAATGCTGTTTGTAAATGCTGTCTGTAAATGATTGTTTTATGTCAAGAATGCTGGGGGGAGCATTTTGACCGTCTTGTGATTAAGGTCGTGATGAGAAAGTTGCAACTGCTGACGGGGAGTCAATGAAGGACGTCTCGCGTAGCAAGGTCGGCCGAGGTCTTGACCAGCCTCGGTGCGATTAAAATGGTGAGCTTCCGGTACGGTGGATGAGGGGCCAAGGAAGCGGCCTATGCGTGAAGCGCTAGGTTACCTGCAAAGGATCCTAGAGGGTGCTGACCATACGGTGCTCGGGCTCTGGGTTGCCTAGGATACCCACGCGTGCGTCGAGGAAGATATTGGAACAGAGTTGGAGTTGTTTTCTGAAATCGAGCATGGATCTGGTTGATTGACCTTGCTGGTCTTCAATGGATGAGTCCATGGCTCCTTATATGGATCTGTTGGTTGATCTTGCTGATCTTCAACGAGAGTCCATCTTGTTAAGTGATTATATTGCCAAGTATTATGGGCTAGGAACTATCGAAACGGCTCCTGAGCGTTCTAGTTGCCAATGATGCCATAGATACTCTGATGAAGGAATGATGGGAAATTAAGAATCAATTGGATAAATTGGAAGATGGTGATCAATGATACTATGGTTTTATTAAAGGATTGTTTTAAACTGGTTGAATCTGGTTGAAAAAGGCAATTTCATATTGGGTGTGTGAGTGGTGTGACTAGTTTTATTTTGCATGAACATCCGGCTAGGGGGCCTTGGAACTCTTTTCCTTGGTACCCGGGACAAAACCTAACCAAATTTTTAATTGGATCCCATCACTACAGTGGTTGGGCGGTTGGCTAACCCATGGGATTGGATGGGGTTAGGCTGGACTGATGGATCCGTAAATCGAGACTCAAACTTTTGTTTTTACGATAGAAAAAAAAAAAAAATCCCGGACAGTAACTGTTCTATGGATAGGAATCAACGGCTGTGCCTCTTGAATGGGGAAAAAAGCGTTGATCCCAATGATCCAAGTGCAAGTTCTTCCTTGAACTGACTAAGTATCTTATAGATGTAATTGGATCATCTCGATCAGAAATGATCTTGACTACGTTAGAGTAAAAAGTTATCCTGGTGGAATCGCCCGTGCTTCCGGTTAAGAAAGTTTTTCTGGGTTCGGTTTTGGAACAACCGATGGATTAGTCTCTTATCCGGATATCCGTGGGCGAGGCCCCGAGTGTGGGACCCCTGTCCCGCGCGAGAAGCGCTACTTCCGCTGCCAGTACCCCGAATCCGTTGCTCGGTGGGAACAGGGATCTTACAGTTGGTATCAGAGCATTTGGTTAATAAAGATCAACTGAGAAGACAAATATATCAAAAATTTATCAAGAGACACAAAAAGATTATAATTGTGTGAGATAATTCATACAATTTGATATTCAAACTGAAACTCGTAATTTTGGTAATTGGGTCTTCAGATGGAAGTACCGCAATTATATAGAAACCCTGACTTGCTTGAGGCCTAGACATGATAGTATTTACCTTATAATTCCAAGGGCCGTGACTACCCGTATATACCGAGAGTATACTGCAGCTCTTTACTGACAGTATATACGAGTAAATCTAAGACTTGAAATTATAAGCGTTAATGCTATCTAGATGATGATTTCGAATGTGATTGATATGATTTTTAATTCTGTTTGAGAATGAATGAATTGATTTGGATTCTGATTGAAAATGCTGATTGAAAAATGTTGACTTTTAAAAATTAGTTGAAATATAATGAAACCACAATGAGGGGGAATGGGACGAGTCCCTGTGATGATATTCATAACTAGAATGATGATAACGAATTCAGCAAATCACTATGAGATTAGTGGGTTGTGCGGTCAGATTGCTACTGTTAATACTTGACCGGTAGATCAAGTTAAGGGATGTCAAATTTAGAACTTGCTTGGCTGAAATTTCCGTGTGGAGGAATGTTCCGAAGGAAACTTTTCGGTCTAATGGACTATTATCATGTTAAAGATATGAATAATCTGAATGAATTGTTATTTAATGATGAGTTCTATATAAGGGATATTTATCCCAGTGTTCTGTTGGGTTGACCGCCCAGAATATAAGGAACCCCAGAATAAAATTGGATCTTAAGAATAAGAGCTGTCCTCTACCTTGCGAGATGAGGACATCTCGCACTTTTTAAGTGGGGTAGGATGTAAGATTCCTCCCCAGTCTTCGAGGTATACAGGGGTAAGAATCTTCCTTTCTGATCTTATAATTATTCCCTCTCTAAAATAAAAGAAAGTTTCTGTTTAAAAAAGGAAGACCCTTTCCCTAGAATACTTCTCAGGAGTCCCACCTGTTTTAAAGCTTTAGAACAATGAGTCCAGAAGTGAGAATCGGTGTTTTGGATACCAAGGTTTTGGTTTTCATTCGAGTACGGCCCAAAAGAAGTTCTTTATCTCTTGGGGAGTATAAGAAGTTATCCCCCAGATATTGTGACCCTTATATCTGAATTCAATGAAAGTAGGTGACTTAGCCTACAAGTTTCTTTTATTCCCTCATCTCAAAATTCTTAATGCCTTCTATAGAAAAATGTGTCAAACTCAAATCATGGAAAGACGGTAAAACTTCAGTGGTAAGTTACCGTTGGCTTCTAGGTTACGCTAGCTCCTTCCTTTATATAAGTCGTAATTTTTACTTGCCGCTCACAGTAATTTTACTCCCATCAATCTCCTTTCTTTCTTAATCTCCTTCATGGCGGCCTGGCAACAGGAATTAGTTTTATCCCTGATGATTTCTCACCTTCAAGACACAAGAGAGTCTGTGAAGAAAGACTTTATAGAACAGTATGAGCGCTCACTTTTTCCTCACCTAGGAACTTCTGTAGCGCAGACCAAATGGCGGACCTATCAAAACATAACTAGGGTAACACCCTGGGGTCAGCAACACTTTCGTAACAATGTCCGCTTGGCCATGGTTATTGAAGCTTTGGGTTTGGGTCCCCGATACTACTGCGTCATGAGATCAAGGCATCTTGGGTTTTCTGAGCGGGTCTTCTTATTGGCGTGTTTTCTTCCTCATGAGAAGATATGCCTTTATCCCGTTTTTGGCTTGCCTCTCAGAGGTCCTTTTGTTAGATCACCTCATACCACTGAGATAGGTGCGGCAATAACCAGCAGAATCATTCCCATAGATGAGTTACCCTATACTTGTGCAGCTTGTGAGGACTGCTTTTGTGACCATATGATGGACGGGCTTATGGAAGTGTAAAGAGTTCTTCTATCTTTACTGTATAAGTTCCGAGAATGAATAAAGTTTAAATCTTGTTCTTATTTTGAATCTTGCTCTCTTTAAGACTTTTCTTGGTGGTTAATCTTGATTAAAATTTTCCTCTAAGTCTCATATTCGTTCACCTTGCGAAATTATCCCAAGTTGCGAGATGAGGACATCTCGCGTTTTTTAAGTGGGGTAGAATGTAAGATTCCTCCCCCAACCCCTTTTTGATGTCTAGTATATTCCCCTGTAATCAATTCCTTTTCTGAAATATAAGAGATCTTGTTTGTGGCTGTTTTAACCTAGAGAGAGAAAATATGCTAGAGAGAGAATATTCAGATTATGAATATTTTTGGATAGAAAATTAACTCATCTTATTAAAATAAGTTCCCCTGAAATAGAAATTCAAAAAGAATTTTCCAATGTGCAATTGGAATTAAATGGAAATAAGTATAAAGAACCTTAGTCTAAGGGTCTAGATTTTCAGAAATTTTTAGATTATGGTCCAATTAAGGTTCCTATGGGCCAATAGCATCAATCCATGTGTAGGGAGGAGATAAATCCAATTTGTAAAAGAAGATACCCAAAAATGAGTAAATGCTCACATAAGATGAAGAGTTGAAAATGTACAAGATTTATTAGTAAAAAAAAACTATGAGCAATATTAAAAATATGAGATATTTTGGGTATCCAAAAATGAGTAAATGCTCACATAAGATGAAGAGTTGAAAATGTACAAGGTTTATTAGTAAATAAACACATATGTAAGGAAGGGGAGTTCTTTAAAGGAGGTGCATATTTCACATAAGATGAAGAGTTGAAAATGTACAAGCTTTATTAGTAAATAAACACATATGTAAGGAAGGGGAGTTCTTTAAAGGAGGTGCATATTTCACATAAGATGAAGAGTTGAAAATGTACAAGGCTTATTAGTAAAAAAACTATGACACATATGTAAGGAAGAGGAGTTCTTTAAAGGAGGTGCATATTTCACATAAGATGAAGAGTTGAAAATGTACAAGGTTTATTAGTAAAAAACTATGAGCAATAAAATTTTGACACATATGTAAGGAAGGGGAATTCTTTAAAGGAGGTGCATATTTCACATGCTTGAATGAGTTTTAAACTCAAAAATAATGTGATATTTTTATCTCTCATCTCTCTTGAACCAAACCAAATCAAAATGGAACCAAACCGAATCAAAAAGTAACCAAACTAGGTCCAAATCTAGTCCAAATTCAACCAAACTGACTTGGAAAATTCTAGAATCAGTTTGTTTGGTTAGGAGCTCAAATTTTCCTATAAATAGAAGCCTCCCCTTGTAGAAAAAAATATAGTGTCTTATGCTTTGTTACTCTACTCCACCTAAGCCAAATTAGATAGAGTCTTATGCTTTGTTACTCTACTCCACCTAAGCCAAATTAGATAGTGTCTTATGCTTTGTTACTCTACTCCACCTAAGCCAAATTAGATAGAGTCTTATGCTTTGTTACTCTACTCCACCTAAGCCAAATTAGATAGAGTCTTATGCTTTGTTACTCTACTCCACCTAAGCCAAATTAGATAGAGTCTTATGCTTTGTTACTCTACTCCACCTAAGCCAAATTAGATAGAGTCTTATGCTTGTTACTCTACTCCACCTAAGCCAAAATATAGAGTGTCTTATGCATTGTTACTCTACTCTACCTAAGCCAAGAGTTGTGAATTCTTTAATAATTCACTAGTTTTTGATACTTCTCTCTTTCTTCAATCCCCATTGGTGGCTCCATCAACATACTAAACCAATTGATTGGTTGGGGGCCTCTACCGTGAATAAAGAATCAAGCAAATTATAAGGTAAGTATATTGAATTTTGATCTTTCTATAATTTCTCAATGATTCTCTCTTCTCAACCCCTCTCAAGCTTGAGAAGTTTAATTGGTATGGTTTTTTAAATGCTATTGAAGTTAATTGGTGAATAGTAGTGAAGAGTTACATAATTTAATAAATGCTATAGAAGTTAATTTTCATTTATGTTTAAATTCTAATGGTTTTTATGTAATTTCTCTCTCTCACTCAAGAAATGGTCATACTCATGAACCATTCTCAATCCAAATGAAGTTTTTCATAAAGCCTTTCCTTAATCCAAGATTAAGCTATGCTTGAGGCCAAATTAATGGCTTTTTGCTATACTTTTAGTTTATGCACATTGATGATTCAATCCATTATGGATTGATGACCCAATTAGAGACCATTCTAATTGTTTTCTTAATGATCCAATTAGAGACCATTATGGATTGATGATCCAATTAGAGACCATTATGGATTGATGATCCAATTAGAGACCATTCTAATTATTTCTTTAATAATGAGCTTTATCCCTTAGAAAAAAATTGAGATTTATCAGTCATAGTAGCGGAGCTATGGCAAAATTTTTATAGAAATTATGCATAAAATAAATTCATTCAAAGTATAAAAAGAGGAATTCCTACCATATTCTAGGAACTATCATCCTAGATTAATTAAAAGAATTTTATTATGCATGGAGATGTGGATGTTGCATGTAGATGTAGATGTATGGATGTGAGTGTGAATGTGGAGGTGGATGTATGCATGGGACGTGGATGTATGCATGTAGAAATAGATGTGTAGATGAGGATGTAAATGGAGATGTGGATGGATGCATGTAGATGTAGAGGTATAGATGTAGATGTGAATGGAGATGTGGATGTATACATGTAGATGTAGATGTATAGATGTAGATGTGGATGTGGAGGTGGATGGATGCATGTAGATGTAGATGTATAGATGTAGATGGGAATGGAGATATGGATGTATGCATGTAGATGTAGTTGTGAATGGAGATGTATATGTATACATGTAGATGTAGATGTATAGATGTAGCTGTGGATGTGGATGGGGATGTATGCATGTAGATGTAGGTGTATAGACGTAGATGTGGATGTAGAGGTGGATGTATGCATGTAGATGTAGATGTATAGATGTGGATGTGAATGTGGAGTGGATGTATGCATGTAGATGTAGATGTATAGAGGTGAATGTGAATGTGGATGTGGATGTATGCATAGGGATGTAGATGTATGCATGTAGATGTGAATGTACGCATATAGTTGTGGATGTATGGATGTGAATATACGATTGTGATGTGAGGGAATCTGAAGTGATGAGATGGAAATGATGTGATGGGATGAGTATACATATAAATGGAATATTGAATAAGTAATGTAGATTGAGGAGGGATAATGTGGAAAAATGAAAGTTAAAATAGAAATTGTATTGTAAACTGTTTGTAAATGCTGTTTGTAAATGCTGTCTGTAAATGATTGTTTTATGTCAAGAATGCTGGGGGGAGCATTTTGACCGTCTTGTGATTAAGGTCGTGATGAGAAAGTTGCAACTGCTGACGGGGAGTCAATGAAGGACGTCTCGCGTAGCAAGGTCGGCCGAGGTCTTGACCAGCCTCGGTGCGATTAAAATGGTGAGCTTCCGGTACGGTGGATGAGGGGCCAAGGAAGCGGCCTATGCGTGAAGCGCTAGGTTACCTGCGAAGGATCCTAGAGGGTGCTGACCATACGGTGCTCGGGCTCTGGGTTGCCTAGGATACCCACGCGTGCGTCGAGGAAGATATTGGAACAGAGTTGGAGTTGTTTTCTGAAATCGAGCATGGATCTGGTTGATTGACCTTGCTGGTCTTCAATGGATGAGTCCATGGCTCCTTATATGGATCTGTTGGTTGATCTTGCTGATCTTCAACGAGAGTCCATCTTGTTAAGTGATTATATTGCCAAGTATTATGGGCTAGGAACTATCGAAACGGCTCCTGAGCGTTCTAGTTGCCAATGATGCCATAGATACTCTGATGAAGGAATGATGGGAAATTAAGAATCAATTGGATAAATTGGAAGATGGTGATCAATGATACTATGGTTTTATTAAAGGATTGTTTTAAACTGGTTGAATCTGGTTGAAAAAGGCAATTTCATATTGGGTGTGTGAGTGGTGTGACTAGTTTTATTTTGCATGAACATCCGGCTAGGGGGCCTTGGAACTCTTTTCCTTGGTACCCGGGACAAAACCTAACCAAATTTTTAATTGGATCCCATCACTACAGTGGTTGGGCGGTTGGCTAACCCATGGGATTGGATGGGGTTAGGCTGGACTGATGGATCCGTAAATCGAGTCTCAAACTTTTGTTTTTACGATAGAAAAAAAAAAAATCCCGGACAGTAACTGTTCTATGGATAGGAATCAACGGCTGTGCCTCTTGAATGGGGAAAAAAGCGTTGATCCCAATGATCCAAGTGCAAGTTCTTCCTTGAACTGACTAAGTATCTTATAGATGTAATTGGATCATCTCGATCAGAAATGATCTTGACTACGTTAGAGTAAAAAGTTATCCTGGTGGAATCGCCCGTGCTTCCGGTTAAGAAAGTTTTTCCGGGTTCGGTTTTGGAACAACCGATGGATTAGTCTCTTATCCGGATATCCGTGGGCGAGGCCCCGAGTGTGGGACCCCTGTCCCGCGCGAGAAGCGCTACTTCCGCTGCCAGTACCCCGAATCCGTTGCTCGGTGGGAACAGGGATCTTACAATGGCTATTGATTCTTCTTGAGTTTGATTTCACTGTTGTTGTGAGACCTGGCAAAAAACATGTTATGGCTAATCATTTGTCTCGCATACCTAATGGTGAGGCTCCTACGGGGGTTGATGATGACTTACCTGACACTTCCCTGTTCATGGTGGAGACAATGCGTGAATGGAGTGAGAAGATTGTTAACTTTTTGTTTAATGGCTTTCCACCCAAGGAGCTTCGTAAAGATCTAGCTCGAAAGCTGATCAAAGAATGTGAACCCTATTGCTTGATAGCCGGGACTCTTTATAAAAGAGGAAAGGATGACGTTCTTAGGCGTTGTGCCCGAGAGGATGAGTATCTATACATTTTGCAAGAGGCACATATGGGCGTAGCCGGTGGTCACTTCTCAGGAGACTTAACTGCGCGAAAGATCTTACAATCAGGGTATTGGTGGCCCACTATGTTCCAAGATGCATCACTCTTTGTGAAGGGTTGCGATGAATGCCAACGATACAAGAAACCCCAACGGAAAGATCAGATGCCCCTACATCCAATCAAAGTAAACCAACCATTTGAAAAGTGGGGTTTAGACTTTGTAGGTCCAATTAGCCCAGCGGCCCGAAACACACAATCTCGCTATATTATTGTGGCCACTGACTATATGACCAAATGGGCCGAAGCGAAAGCGACACGTAAGGCAGATGCAAGGACAACAGCCAAGTTCCTCTTTGAAAATATAATCACACGATTCGGTTGTCCTTTTGAACTTGTGAGCGACAATGGTACGCATTTTATAAATGAAGTGATTAAGGAGCTCACAACAAATTTCATGATCTCCCATCATAAATCTACTCCTTACTATCTGCAACAAGCGAATGGCCAAGCCGAGAGTACCAACAAGACCTTAATCTCTGTTTTGACAAAGATAGTTGAAGCTCATCGCACGGATTGGGATCTAAAGGTCACGACAGCTTTATGGGCCTATCGTACTGCGTACAAAGTGGCTATTAAAGTGGCTATTAATTGCACACCATTCAAAATGGTATATGGCCAAGAAGCAGTCATGCCGTGGGAATTTATCATTCCTAGTCTTCGTGTTGCTACTCAAGGGGGTTGGGATGGTAATCCCTTAGCAGAGCGTCTGTATATCCTTGAGCGGCTAAACGAAGAAAGACAATTCAAGGCTGTGTACAATGCCCTTGTGGAGAAGGATAGAAGGAAAAAATGGTTTGATCGCCACCTAAAGGACAAGGACATCAAGGTTGGGGATAAAGTCCTAATGTATGGAGTGCGAAACGAAAAGAAGAAGCTCAAATATGCTGGTAAGGGACCGTATAGAGTATGTGAAATTACCTCGCAAGGTACCATCAGAGTGGAGACTCTCGACGGAGTTGAAACCATTGGATTCCTTAATGGGAGTAAATTCAAAAGATACTATGAGTCCCTAAGCCAAGAGGAGTTATATGCAATCCATCAAAAGAAGGCAGCTAAAGAACAAGCTGAGCTTAAGAAAATACAAGCAAGAGTTGAAGCCAAAGAACGTCAACAGCGTGCTAGGCACCAACGAGAAGCCAACTTGGGGATTACACAAGCATTTTTTGAGGAGGCAGACGAGGATTCACTGGAATCTGACCCACCTCTAAGATACCCAATTGAGTTACAGAGTCCTTACGGAGAGGTGCTGTATAATGCATTATTGGATACAGGAGCGCAACACAATTTGCTATCATATGGCGAACTTGGAAAACCACCTTTATCCAAGAGTGCTATCCAAGTTCAAGGTATCAACAAGAAGAAAACCCCTGTCTCAAGAATTCTGCACACTCCGGTTGCCTATGATAAGGGGACCATAATTCAAAGCTTTTTGGTTATGCCTGCTGGTACTATGGAAGGCACTGTAAACTTAGGGCGCAAATGGATGATGGCCACCAAGTGTAATATCGATTGGGCAACTAGACGAGTCACAACGCAAGAACCAACACTAGGTCTGACTGCTCAAAATCCCGCTCCTACCATCAACCCTGGACAAAATGTTAGATAATGAAAAATCACAAAATCCAGTGGCAAAACCATCTTTGATTGTTTAACGCTTCAACGCCAAGAGTGGAAACATGCAGGGTGGTCTCTAAAGCTCTGCTTACTATGCCAAAAAACACATACAAATGGGTCCCAAAAGCTTTGTTAATAGCTACTTCCCCTGCTCAATCTCGTTCAGCCACCAAGAAGCCTCGTAAAAGGAAAGCAGCTACCCACCCGAGAAAGGGCAATGTAACATCGCGATGGATCCCTAAAAAATTATTAGTAGCCCAAGGGTACTACGAGGGGAATGACCAGATTTGGGTCCCTAAACATAAGGTGAATCCCTCTACATCACCTGTAAAACCTTGCAAACCAATTGTTGCCACCCCAATGACAATTCAAGACCGTGGTAAGGGAAAGGTAACAGAGTGCTCCGCACCACGTCTTCCAGAGTTAGTTTAGATTCCCAAACGATATCGATCAATACCACCTAGCTCAGGAAGGGGGGAGCCACATGAAGCTTCTAGCTCCTCATGCCAGGCACACATTTATATAGAAGTGTCTACATGCTCTACACCTACTCTTGTCAACACCCAACAAAAAATTAATGAGTCTACGTCTCCCCTTGTAATAGTATAGTCGGAAACCATTTCCTCCATTCGTCAATGGGAGCGTACACTACCATCTCTACAATTGGAGGGTCATAAAAAGCTATCTGCCCACATCACAACCTATGACCCGTTGGACAAATTGGTTCCAAGAGGCTGCAACATCATTGCAAATAATATGATCTACCCAAGGAAAGGGGGAGCATGTACTCACGATCGACATTCTAATGCTTCCTCCTTAACCTTCTCCCCTGACCATGTAATTGCCAAATTCAAGGGGATGTATATATATAGCTTCATACATTTTTTTAAAAAAATAAAGAAAAAATAAACAAAAAATAGTAAAAAGAGAAAGAGCACAAAAAGAGGAGAAATATCCGTATCCAATCAAGAACTAGATTGACCTGTCATAAACCTACTGATGCGATATCTGTGTTTGCAGATATGGCAGATGCACGATCATCATACACTTCATCCACTCCCACCTTTGGTGAGAGGTATCATCTGTACCTTTCTCAGATATTTCACATGTGCTATCCTATAATTGAAACTGATATGGGATCATATAGATGTACAAGCCAAAGAGGAAAATGTTGAGGAATTAGAATGGCTAATTCGCCTATTGATCATGACTGACCCCTACTCCGTAGAGGAAATATCCCCGATAGCTCAATGCTTTTCTTTTCCACAAGATGACTATCCTCGCATGGTTACATTCTTGATGAGTTTATGTGGATGGAAAAATGAAAAGGAAATATCTGACAATGATGAATGGACGGATGAAACTCATGGCACTACTGAGGTTGACTTTATTTATTTGGATGATGCGGATAGAGGCTTAGCCTTAGGACTAGAGCCAAGACTCTACAACATCCTCTTACCATATCCTCAGTAGTAGTGTGGTGACTGGTAGGTAGGTTAGTGTTTTCAAGTTTTTTCTAGTTTGGATTCCTTAAACGAGTCTTTAATTTTTCACACTGATGTGCCTCTCGAGGTATAGTGCTTGTTAGTTGATTGTACAGGTTGAAAAGTTTGAGGTGGGTTCGCTTTCAAGTCCTGAGATAGCCGCAACGCTCATTGTAAGATTCCTCCCCCACCCCCTTTTTGATGTCTAGTATCTTTCCCTGTAATCAATCCCTCTTCAGAAATATAAAGACCTTGTTTCTATCTGTTTTAGCCTAGAGAGAGAAAAATATTCTAGAGAGAGAATATTCAGATTTTGAATATTTTTGCATAGAAAAATATCTCTTCTAATTCAGATGAGTTCCCCTGAAACAGAAATTCAAAAAGAATTTTCCAATGTGCAACTGGAATTAATTGAAAATAGCTATAAAGAACCTTAGCCTAAGGGTCTAGATTTTCAGAAATCTTTAGACTATGGTCCAATTAAGGTTCCTATGGACCAATAGCATCAATCCATGTGTAGGGAGGAGATAAATCCAACTTGTAAAAAGAAAATACCCAAAAATGAGTAAATGCTCACATGAGGTGAAGAGTTGAAAATGTACAAGGTTTATTAGTAAAAAAACTATGAGCAATATTAAAAATATGACATATGTAAGGAAGGGGAATTCTTTAAAGGAGGTGCATATTTCACATAAGATGAAGAGTTGAAAATGTACAAGGATTATTAGTAAAAAACTATGAGCAATATTAAAAATATGACATATGTAAGGAAGGGGAATTCTTTAAAGGAGGTGCATATTTCACATAAGATGAAGAGTTGAAAATGTACAAGGATTATTAGTAAAAAACTATGAGCAATATTAAAAATATGACATATGTAAGGAAGGGGAATTCTTTAAAGGAGGTGCATATTTCACATAAGATGAAGAGTTGAAAATGTACAAGGTTTATTAGTAAAAAAAAACTATGAGCAATATTAAAATGATTCCATTATGACACATATGTAAGGAAGGGGAGTTCTTTAAAGGAGGTGCATATTTCACATGCTTGAATGAGTTTTAAACTCATAAAAATTGAGATATTTCATCTCTCCTCTCTCCTCATTCAAGTCTAGTTCCAAAAAGTTAGCTTAACTGATCTAAAAATGGTCAAATATTGACCAAACTGATTTAGAAAAATCTAGAATCAGTTTGTTTGGTTAGGAGCTCAATTTTTCCTATAAATAGAAGCCTCTCCCTTGTTGAAAAATATATAGTGTTTATGCATCGTTACTCTACTCCACCTAAGCCAGAAACTGTGAATTCATTTAATAATTCACTAGTTTTTGGAGCTTCCCTCTTTCTTCAATCCCCATTAGTGGCTCCATCAACATACTTAACCAATTGATTGGTTGGGGGCCTCTACCGTGAACAAAGAATCAAGCAAGTTGTAAGGTAATTAGTGAATATTGATCTTTCTATAATTTCTCAATGTTTCTCTCTTCTCAACCCCTCTCAAGCTTGAGAAGTTTAATTGGTATGGTTTTTTTTTAAATGCTATTGAAGTTTGAATAGTAGTGAAGAGTTACATAATGCTATTGAAGTTAATTTTCAATTATGTTTAAATTCTAATGATTTTTATGTAAATTCTCTCTCTCACTCAAGAAATGGTCATACTCATGAACCGTTCTCAATCCAAATCAAGCTTTTCATAAAGCTTTTCCTTAACCCAAGATTAAGCTATGCTTGAGGCCAAATTAATGGCTTTTTTCTATGCTTTTAGTTTATGTATATTAATGATTCAATCCATTATGGATTGATAATCCAATTAGAGATTATTTTAATTATTTTCTTAATGATAAGCATTATCCCTTAGAAAAATTGAGATTTATCAGTCATAGCAGCGGAGCTATGGCAAAATTTTTATAAAAATTATGCATAAAATAATCTCATTCAAAGCATAAAAAGAGGACTTCCTACCATATTCTAGGAATTATCATCCTAGATTAATTGAAAGAATTTCATTACAATCATGGAGAAATTGAATTTTAATATTATGCATAAAGGATAAATTTTTATATCAAAAGTGTTATTTTTACCATTTTTATTTCATGCATAGAAGTATGCATAATGGATAAATTTTTATATCAAAAGTGTTATTTTTACCATTTTTATTTCATGCATAGAAGTGTGCATAAAGGAAAAATTTTTATATCAAAAGTGTTACTTTTATTATTTTTAATTTTCATGCATAAAAGTATGCATAAAAGAAAATTTTTATATCAAAAGTGTTACTTTTATCATTTTTAATTTTCATGCATAGAAGTATGCATAAAGGAAAAATTTTTATATCAAAAGTGTTACTTTTATCATATTGGATTTTATGCATATAGGTATGCATAAAAGATATTCTTTTTATACTAAAAGTATGATTTTCCTCATAAATGGATTTTATGCTTAACTTAGATGCATAAGAGAAATTCTTTTATTCTAAAAGTATAATTCCCTACCAAATTGAAATCATGCATAAGAAGATGCATAAAAGATTGATTTTAATTTCGAAAGTGTTAGTCTGCTTAAATGGAATTTATGTATAAATAAATGTGTAGAGAAATCTTATATCAAATAAAAGAATTCTCTTTAAAAAAAAAAAAGATATGAAATGTGATAAGATGTGATAAGAGGTGTATGAGATGTGATAAGAATTGATAAGATGCGTATGGAAAGTGATAGGATGTGATAAGAGGTGATAAGATGCTTATGAAATAAGTTAGGATGTGATAAGATGAATTAAGATGTGTATGGGGGGATGAGGTAAGAAGTGTATGTGATAGGATAAGATGTATATGGGTTGTGATAGGGCGAGAATGGATGTGATGTAAAAGATTAGATGTGAAGGTATATGGGGTTATATAAATGGGAATGTGAAAATGGATGTATGTATGTGGATGTGTGGATATGGAGATGGGAGTGTGGATGTATGAACATGAAAATGGATATATGCATGAAGATGTATATGCATAGATGTAAATGTGGATGTAGATGTGGATGTATAGATGTGAATGGATGTGGATGTATAGATGTGAATGGAAATGTGGATGTGGATGTATGTGAATGTGGATGTAGATGTGGATGTATAGATGTGAATGTGGAATGTGGATGTGGATGTATGTATGTATGTGGATGTAGATGTGGATGTATAGATGTGAATGAGAATGGGGATGTGGATGTATGTGAATGTGAATGTAGATTTGGATGTATGTGAATGTGAATGTAGATGTGAATGTGGAATGTGGATGTATAGATGTGGATGTATGTATGTATGTGGATGTAGATGTGAATGAGAATGGGGATGTGGATGTATGTGAATGTGAATGTAGATGTGGATGTATGTGAATGTGAATGTAGATATGAATGTGGAATGTGGATGTATAGATGTGGATGTATGGGAATGTGGATGTGGATGTATGTGAATGTGAATGTAGATGTGGATGTATAGATGTGAATGTGGAATGTGGATGTGGATGTATGTATGTATGTGGATGTGGATGTGGATGTATGGATGTGTATGTATGAATGTGGATATGGGATGTGGATGTATAAATGAGGATGTGAAAATGGAGGTAAGCATGTAGATGTGGATGCATGGATGTGAATGTGGATGTGGATGTGGATGTGGATATGGATGTGTATGTATGAATGTGGATATGGGATGTGGATGTATAAATGAGGATGTGAAAATGGAGATAAGCATGTAGATGTGGATGTATGGATGTGAATGTGGATGTGGATGTGGATGTATGGATGTGGATATGGATGTGAATATATGATATGTGATGTGAAGGAATCTGAAGTGAGAGATGGAAAAAGGAGGTGATTGGATGAGTACACATATACATGGAATGTGGAATAAGTAATGTGGATTAATGAGGAACAATGTGGAAAAATGAGAGTTAATATAGAAACTGTATTTGTAAACTGTTTGTAAATGCTGTTTGTAAATGGCTGTTTTATGTCAAGAATGCTGGGGAAGCATTTTGATCGTCTTGTGATTAAGGTCGTGGAGACCTAACTGATAAAGTTGCAACTGCTGACGGAGAGTCAATGGAGGACGTCTCGCGTAGCAAGGTCGACCGAGGTCTTGACCAGCCTCGGTTCGATTAAAATGGTGAGCTTCCGGTACGGTGGATGAGGGACCAAGGAAGCGGCCTATGAGTGAAGCGCTAGGTCACCTGCGAAGGATCCTAGAGGGTGCTGACCATACGGTGCTCGGGCTCTGGGTCGCCTAGGATACCCACGCGTGCGTCGAGGAAGATATTGGAACAAGGAGTAAGAGTTGTTTTGTGAAACCGGGCATGGATCTGGTTGACTGACCTTGCTGGTCCTCAACGGATGAGTCCATGGCTCTTTTATATGGATCTGTTGGTTGATCTTGCTGATCTTCAACGAGAGTCCATCTTGATAAGTGATTATATTGCCGAGTATTATGGGCTAGGAACTATAGAAACGGCCCCTGAGTGGTCAGGTGGTGAGCGTTCTAGTTGCCAATGATGCCATAGATACTCTGATGAAGGAATGATGAAAAATTTGAGAATCAATCGGATAATTTGGAAGACTGTGATCAGTGGTACTATGGTTTCATTAAAGGATTGTTTTAAAGTTAGCTGATGCTAAGAAAAAGGCAATTTCATATTGGGTGTGTAAGTGGTGTGCCTAATTTTATGTTTGCATGAACTTCCAGCTAGGGGGCCTTGGAACTCTTTTCCTTGGTACCCGGGACAAAACCTAACCAAATTCCAAATTGGATCCCATCACTACAGTGGTTGGGCGGTTGGCTAACCCATGGGATCGGATGGGGTTAGGCTGGACTGATGGATCCGTAAATCGAGACTCAATTTCTGTTATTACGATAGATAAAGTAAATCCCGGATAGTAATTGTTCTATGGATAGGAATCAACGGCTGTGCCTCCTTGGTGGGGAAAAAAGCGTTGATCCCAATGATCCAAGTGCAAGTTTCTTCCTTGATCTGACCAAGTATCTTTATAGATGCAGTCGGATCTATTTGATCAGTAAGGGTTTTGACTACGTTAGAGTAAAAATTATTCTGGTGGAATCGCCCGTGCTTTCCGGATAAGGGAAGTTTTTCCGGGTCTGGTTTTGGAAAAACCGACGGATTAGTCTTTTGTCCGGATATCCGTGGACGAGGCCCCGAGTGTGGGACCTTGCCTCGCGCAAGAAGTGCTACTTCCGCTGCTAGTACCCCGAATCCCTTGCGCGGTGGGAACAGGGGGATCTCACACTCATACATAAATATCTCATCAAATTGTGGGCATTTCTCTCATCGAATCAAGGAGATCTCCAAAATACAGGTGTAATTCTTCCATACCCACTCTTTTTCATTTTTTCTGTTCAATTAATTGCATGAACTATAATGCATGACCACATGGAAATTGTCAATGTACTACTTAGTTTTTGAAGTTGCTTGATGTGCTAGTGTAAATCATTAATAAGCTTAACCTTATTGGATATATTCCTGAGAATGCATGACGTCTTTAGTTAACCTTGGAATACGATTGTCTTAGGTCTAGGGTCAAACCATCTTAATGTTTGACACCTGGCCATGTGTGTGTTGACCTCTAGGACATAGCTTTTACCCCTTTGTCGAAAGGATGCAAGACAAATTATAGTTCAGGAGAGAAGATCAAAAGAAATATATATATTTTTTTAAAAAAGCCTACAATAAATGGCAATACAAGTCTATGATGTGCTTTAATGTTGGCCTATCGCCTTATTGATACTTGGTAGGCGAGGAGTATTCTACTCCAGACCGATGCCTTGGTTGGTAGTAGGAGGTAGCCTTGCCTAAAGTGAGCTAATAGATTCCTGGATAATGCCTTGTGTTAAACATGGTACCAGGATCGATGTTAGTTTTGCTTTAGGAAGGTCGCCATTGTATGTAAAAATTGTCACGTGCATAAAAAAAATAAAGGCAAAAGGCTCCTGTAACTCTGATGTTTCTTGTGTCCCTAGGCTCGTGGTATTAACTTATTCTTAGAGTATACACAGTGTGGTTATCTATTTATTTATTAAGCTTGGTTATTTTCCTTGACTTAGGCCAGTTATTATAAACCTTGATTAACCTTTGACACCGTGCTAACTCTTGATTTACTTTCAATAATTTTAAACTCCTGTTAATTTGCTACACTAGCTCATTCATGTGACCCTTAAACTAAGTTCTCATAGTAGCATCCATTGTGGTCTAACATGCTTGAATTTATACACTTTATATCTTTTGAATTCCAGCATACTTTCACTCTACTTCCCTGTTTTGCAGACGGAATCTACATCAGGAAGGGGGGCATGTTAACCTATGATGGACATTGAGACGTACTATGTTTTACGTCATTAATTTAAATATTCTGAGTCATGGGCCGGGCTTGTCGGCACCATATGTTAAGGATGAAGGGATTGGGTGATCGCCGATGAGAGGCGCACCTTGAATATCAGTAGGATAAGGGTTGGGATCCGCCGACCATGTATGGGCGCCCAAGTGTGAACGGCCAAGTCACCTATAAGAGTCAAATGTAACCCTAAAATCCTCATTCTCATGTGTTGTGAATACAAGAGTGCTCTTGCCTTATCTCTTTGGTTTCCTTCTCCTGCGTGTGTGTGTGAGAGAGAGAGAGTGAGAGAGTGATCGAGCAATGTGTAGCGGCATGGCGGCGGAGAGGCGGTAGAGTGGCGACGGCGGCTCCTTCTTCACTGCGACGCGGGAATCCTTCAAGGCGACGGTTAAGCGGTGAGTGACACACCCTTTGCATTCTGTTTGAGCTTCCTTCCCTGGTTGTATGCTTGCAGCCATTCGTGGCTCGTATACAGTGTCCGGCAAGTCCCCAGCTATGACCTGTGCGACAAAAGTGCACAGACACCATGATTGGGCACATACAGGATGCCAAGTCCCCCAAGGAGGCGTGGGACACCTTGGTAAAACTCTATGAAATGAATACCAAGGCACGAAAGATACAGTTGAAGAATGAACTTCACACTGCGGAGAAAAAGAGTATGTCTGTTGTGAATGACTATGCATTGAAGATCAAGGGTATTGTGGAATCCCTTGCATCTATTGGTGTTTCAGTAGATGATGATGATAAGGAGGAAGTCTGTCTACGTAATCTTGGGCCACAATACAAGGCGTTCAAGACCTCTATTCAGACTCAAAAAAACATTTCCAATTTCATAAATTTGGTGTCTATGTTGATTATAGAAGAGAAGAGCTTGGGTGAAGACCAACAGTCTTCACAAAATAAAAACAGTTAAGAGCAACAAGCCTTCTACACAAGTTCAGGAAGAGGACAAGGTAGAGGAGGCCGTGGACGTGGCCAAGGAGGTGGCCAAACAGGTAATCAAAATTATGGCCAGCAGCAGCAATAACAACAGTCCGCCGAGAATTCACAACAACAATAAGCAGGTGGAAGAGGCCAATTTAGAGGCAAGGGGAGTCAAAGAGGTGGTCATGGAAATTGGCAAAGGTAGTATAATGATACACGTGGATGCTTTTATTGTGGTAAGGCTGGACATGTGCAGGCAAATTGTTATAAGAAGCAGGCTCACATGCAAAATGGAAAATTACAACAAAACAGCTATGCATTCTCGAGTAGAAACAATGAGGATAATGAAAGGTTGTTTGTTATACAGCATGTCGTTAATGCCATGTCTGAAAATGTTGAAGCAGCACATAAAGATGATGTATGGTACGTTGATTCAGGTGCTTCGAACCACATGACGTCATGGGGAGTGGTTCAAGGAGATGAAAAACCTTCAAAGACCAGGTTTTGTGAAAATAGGGGATGACATTGCTCATCCAATTGCCCATGTTGGAGATGTGCCATTGTCTATGCAGGATGGCAAAGTGAAGTACCTTCACATGTACTTTATGTTCCGAACATAACAAAGAATCTGGTTTTAGTTGGCCAGATGATTGAGCAGGGTTTTTGAAAGTTCGGTTTAACCCTAATGGTTGTTATGTTGAAGACTTTAAAGACAAGTGCAGGTTGGTTGCAAAAGGCAACAGAGTGGATAGAATGTTTACATTGAATGTAAACATGCCTGAAGTGAGTGCTGCGATGTTTGCAAATGGTTCAGGAATTGTTGCAGACACAGACATTTGGCATAAAAGAATTGGACATGTGAAAGACCATGTCTATGGGAGGCTGCAGGTATTATGTGACAGTTATTGATGACCACACAAGGAAAGTGTGGGTATACTTCATGAAGGAGAAGAGTGAGGTGTTCACTCATTTTCAGAATTTCAGAGTTATGGTTGAAAAGCAAACAGGAAAACATGTAAAGTGCCTAAGGTCAGATGGAGGGGGAGAGTACTTCTCCAATGAGTTCTCTGAATTTTGTAGAAGAATGGTATTCAGAGACAGTTTACAAGCAGATACACTCCGCAACAAAAAGGAGTTGTTGAGCAAAAAAACTGGCACATTGTTGAGATTGCACGAGCATTGATGGGAGAGAAGAATATGCCGCATAGCTATTGGGCTGAGGCTGTTTCTACAGCAGTTTATATTATAAATAGGACTCGAACTGCAGCCATACATGATGTAACTCCAGAGGAGAAGTTTACTAGCAGAAAACCTGATTTGTCTCATCTAAAAGTCTTTGGATCCATTGCATATGTGCATGTGCTAGATGAGCTGAGAACTAAGCTGGATCCAAAAGCTGAAAAATGTGTGTTTATTGAGTATTCCCTTGAGCAAAAGGGATACAAGTGTTATAACCTTGCTACACGTGAGCTGAGGGTAAGCAGGGATGTTGTTTTTGATGAGATGAGTAGCTGGTATGCTGAAAAAGAAGCTGTTGGGGCTGATGTGAGAGGAAATGTGGTTGCACATAATGCAAGTCAACAATCACAGTCTTTGAGTGGACCAGGAGAGTCCTCATCTAGTGAGTTGAGGGTAAGCAGGGATGTTGTTTTTGATGAGATGAGTAGCTGGTATGCTGAAAAAGAAGCTGTTGGGGCTGATGTGAGAGGAAATGTGGTTGCACATAATGCAAGTTAACAATCATAGTCTTTGAGTGGACCAGGAGAGTCCTCATCTAGTGGTTCAATTGTTGATAGACCATGGAGTGGCAGGCTACGTCATAATACCAGTCCTGCAAATGTGATTAGTACATCACATAAAGGCAAAGAGGAAGTGGTTGAGCCCCTTAGTATGCCTAACATTTCTGCAGGGCATTCTCATGTTGATGGAGAGTCTAGTGGCTCTCAGAGATGAGCCTTGATGAGTATCTTAGGATACCAGCTACTATGAGAACACCTGGTGTAAAATAGGCTATGGAAGCCATGAATGCAAAGTTGCGAAGATCTAGGAGAGTGAAGAATCTTGTGCAGAGGTTTACCTATGATGGTTATGTGGCAGATCACTATGCATACATGGCAAAAGTTGTGCAGGTTGTAGAGCCCACATGCATTGATGAGGCTGTTGGAAATGTGTGTTGGGAGAAAGCTATGGATGAGGAGATGGATGCACTATATGGAAATGAGACTTGGGATTTAGTGCAATTGCCTAAAGGCAAGAAAGCCATTGGATACAAGTGGGTGTACAAAGTAAAACATAACAGCGATGGAAGCATAAGCAGGTACAAGGCAAGAAAGCCATTGGATGCAAGTGGGTATACAAAGTAAAACACAATAGTGATGGAAGCATAAGCAAGTACAAGGCTAGATTGGTAGCGAAAGGATATGCGCAAACATATGGCATTTATTATGAGGAAACTTTCAGCCGAGTTGCCAAGATGGCAACAGTAAGAGTTGTGATAGCAGTGGCTGCGTCAAAGCAATGGTCTTTACATCAAATGGATGTAAAGAATGCATTCTTGCATGGTGATTTGTAGGAAGAGGTGTATATGTTGTTGCCACCTGGTTATGAGGATATGAGTCACCCCGAGCATGTTTTGCAAGTTGAAGAAAGCCTTGTATGGCTTAAAACAAGCACCAAGAGGATGGTCTGACAAGATTTCTGAATATCTTGTCACTATTGGCTTTCATGTAGCCAATGCAGATTTCTCGCTGTATGTGAGACACAGTGATAGAGGGGTTGTGCTTGTTGTCATCTATATAGATGACCTGGTCATTATGGGGGACCATGATGCATAGATCTTTGATGTAAAGATCTTGCTTAGATAGAAGTTTGAGATCAAGGATCTGGGGGAGCTCAGATATTTCTTGGGCATTGAGGTGATTAGGTCACCACATGGTATTGGATAACTGCAGAGACAGTATGGCTTGGACATGTTGTCCAAGTATGGTAGGACAGGCTGTAAGCCTATCTCAGTGCCATTGGATCAGAATGGCAAGTTGAGTGTACAGATTCAGGAGAGATTTTGGAGGATCCTACTATGTATAGGCGCATAGTAGGAAGCTCGATCTACATGACGATCACCAGGCCAGATTTGAGCTATGCTGTTGGGTTGGTGAGTCACTTTATGTAGGTTCCTTGTGGAAGTCGCATTTGGATGCATTGAGACGCATACTGAGGTATGTGAGGTCTACTTTGCATTGTGGACTATTTTATGAAATTGGGACAGAGATATGTGTACATGGGTACATGCTGATTATTATTCTGGTCTCTGAGTCGCGCATGGGACTACAACACCATCTCCATGCACTCGATGACTTCTGCACACAGAGGGGGCTTACAGTGAACCTTGGGAAAACCAAGGCCATGATTTTCCACACCTCAGGGCCGGTTTGACAATAGGCCATCTTCACACTAGCAAGAGGACAGGTAGAGGCAGTAGACTCATATGTGTACCTGGGGATTACATTTACGACTCCGCGCCAAGAAGATTTACTATGGCACAAGCAACCAGGGATAGACTCACATGAGGGTATGCAGCTCTGGCCATGCTAGAGAGACAATGTCACCAGGCACACTTCCAGGAGCCCCGCACGAAGGGGTGGTTGTTTGACACACTAGTCACCCTTGCTTTGATGTATGTTGTAGCAGTATGGGCACCTGGGCTCGCCACCTCCACATGGTTTCAGATAGAGAGGCCTTAGATTCTCATGCTCTCAACGGATGATCCGCAGCAAACCCTTCGTCCCACATGACATTGTCCGGACGGAGTTTGCTGCACCTCCTATGCTAGTAGAGGCCCTCTTCAAGACAATTTGCTTCATACAGAGAATCAAAGATATGAAAAGATGCAGGGGAGAAGAGATCTTGAGCTCTTGCAAGAACACACACACTCACAAAACCCTAAAAGAGAACACACAAGGTGAGAGGCTGAAAATCTTCTTCTTCTTCACATAACATTCAACACACCATATACAAAGATAAGAGTGCACTAAATATGAAAAGGTATTGAACCAAATACATACTAGGGTTCTCTATAGTGTGAACCCAACTAAATGAGCTAGCGCTATAACTATGTCAGTCTCTAGAATAGCTATCACACAGCCTGTTATCCCACTGCCTGCATATCACCCATGATCTCACCAACTATGCTAGTGGTGTAAGTGTGGGGCCTATCCCCCCAGGCGGGTCATTAGTGTCCACTGCCTCACTAGATGAGCTCGATACCTCAACACTCCCCCTCGAGCTCAACTCCATCTCATGTACACCAAGCGAAGCCCTGAATCTGCGGAGCTTCTCTGTACCCAATGCTTTGGTGAAGATGTCATCGACCTGATCCTGTGTGCTGACATAAACAAGGTCAACGTCTCCTGCCAAAACCTTCTCTCTGACAAAATGGTAGTGGACCTCTATATGCTTCTTGCGAGCATGAAAAATTAGGTTCCTGGCCAACTGTATATTGCTAATGTTGTCACAAAAAATGACAACTTGTCTATCCACTGATAGACCCAAATCTGCAAGTAGCTTTCTCAACCAAGCTACCTCACATGTTGCCATAGCAGCACCTCTGTACTCGGCCTCTGTGCTGGATAGAGCAACCATATGCTGCTTCTTGTTGCTCCAAGTCACAGCAGCACTCCCCAAAGAAAACATGAAGCCACTAGTAGATCTTCTATCTGAGATACTATGTCGTGAAAAATTGATATCTTTTATTGTCAATTTTGTGCATATTTTGATGGTTTCGCAATGGTAATAAGGTGGAAGCTTGTCCAAAAAGATTGCGGCGCCCACAATGGAATAACGGCGTGGTGATGCGACGGCTTGGCGGCTATCCCGATAACAACATTCTATCTTCAAATATAATGGTTTTACTTGATTTAGGGTGCACACATTGTAAATGCCACAAGTATGCTTGATAAATACTTTGGTATGGTAGATAGGCTAGTGATGTGGAAAATAAAAGTGGGCCTTCATGCTCACATGGATTTTAATTGTATTATTAATATGGTATTCACCATAAGGCTACAAGTTGGGGAGTGTGGAAGGCATGTGGAGGAGTGTGTGTAGGTGCATAATTGGGCAAGACTCTTCTAGAATGCTTACATGGAAGAGGAGAATTCCGCCATGTGTAAGTGGGATCTACATGCCACTTAGGCTTGGCTATTATCTCATCACACTCTCAAAGTCAAAAAGTCTTCAATTTAATAATCAATAGAAGACTTAGCCTAAGAGGACAATTGATGGTGACATCTACCCTTATGTCACTGAAGGGTTGAAGTTTTTTATGTTGTAATTTGTAACAATGGAAGAGAGGGTGATTCTCCACCTATAAAAGGAGCCCTCCTCTCCCTTTCAAATCAAGGAATGAGCCTCCTCAATTGAGCATTTTGTGTCATTGCCATTCTCTTATCTTTCAAACCCTTATTCAAACACTCTCTTTACATGTGAATGTCTCATTTAGCATTAGCTCCTCATGCTTAAGCCAATTTTGGACCTCTTTGATGATTCATGATAAGTGGGATAAGGAGTTATTATCTTGGTGGGCCTGTGACTTCTCAAGGTAGCCCTTGCCTTATTGCCGCCCTCCTTTGGAGGTACCAATGGTTTTAGCAGTAATGAGCATGTGGAAAGACTTTGGGGACCATAGGTAAATCTTTACGATTGTCCGCTGAGCAATGTTAACCCTTACCCTCTAGCTTGAATCATGAAGGAGATGAAAGGCAAGAGGCTATGTGAAAATTGAGGTTTCATGCAAAGAGAGAGAAGTGCAGTTTTTGTAGTCCAATACCCAAATTTCAACCGGTAATTACTCATCACTCGGGTGTTGGTTTCTTAAATTGATCATATGGGTAGGAAGCTCTTTCTATGCTCTTTCCATTCATGTAACTAATTTCTTAATCCCTTACTTCATTGATGATCAGAGTTTCTCCCAAAGTTGCTATTTTTTAGGCGAATTTTGGCAGTTTTATAGTCTTGTAGTAAAATGCTCATAATGTTTCGCTCGGTTGTCCATTTTTGAAAGTTTTTATATGGGCGCGAAGCTCTCTTCAAGCTCTACGCACCTATATAATCCTTTTTTGCACCGCCCATATGGATTTGAAACTGCAATTCTCTGTGTATCTCTATTTTTATAAAATTTTGGCAGTTTTATAGTCTTGCAGTAAAATACTCATAACTTTTCGCTCGGTTGCCCGTTTTTGAAAGTTTTTATATAGACACGAAGCTCTCTTCAATATCTACGCATCTATATAATCCTCTCTTGCACAGCCTTTATGGATTTAAAACTGCAATTCTCTGTGTATCTCTGTTTTTATAGCCTTTTGGCCATTCTTTCTTCTTAATCATGATTAATTTCTCCTAATCTCTTATCAAAAGGCAAACCCCATGTGTCTTATCCTCTTGTAAGTGATTGCTATATTCATTTTCTTTAATATGTTCCGTCCAAATCACCCAATTCGAACGGATGAACCTTACCAATATTCCCTGTATGTTTCCGTTCACGTAATCCTGAGTCGGAAGATTTTCTTCCAACAAAGAATTGCCCTCTTGTTTGGAGCTACAAGACTGGCAGAAATTCTTGCTTCTCCGGAGCCTTTCATCTTTCCTTCCATGAATTATGATCTCACCTTTGATGTGTATATCTTTATCTTAATCTAGGGAGAGAAAGGGAGGTGAGGAGGCTGTGAGGTTTCATACAAGTGTGTTTTGATTCTGAGAAGTGACCGAAGTCCAAACCCCAACTTTGTGTCACATCTTTTGGTGGATACGGCGGGCAGGTTTTACTTAGAATTATTCTATTTTAACCTCAAGGTCCCGCATAATCAAAGGAAAGTTATTTTGAAATAAGCAAATTTTCCTTGTTGCTACTCATCTTTTGGTGCAAGATGTTCAACATTCCGGTGTTCCGTGGATCGGAAGGAGAAGACCCGGGGAGTTATCTCCAAGAGTTTAATCGAGCATGCCGCTTGACGGGTTGGTCTATGAAGGAGAGGGTAGAAATACTTCCAGATTTCTTGGAGGGTGTGGCCTTAACTTGGCATGAGGCTTTGCCAGAGGAGTCCAAGAATGATTGGGAAAGGTTGACCAAAGCAATGAAGGAGAGATTTGGGACAGTGGAGTCGCCAAATGCTTTACTATTACAATTGGATCAAATTTTCCAAAAGGATGGAGAGTCAGTTTCTGCCTTTTCAGTGAGGTATGAAGCCTTATTCATCAAATATCAACAAGCTGCTTTACATGTTGTTGCTTCTTCTTCTTCACCTTCTATGGAAGATTCAAAGAGTTCTTTAGCAATGGAGCACCTTAAGATGATCAAGTTTATCAGGGCTTTGGATCCCCGCTTGCATGGAAAAGTTCTTAGCAAAGATCCCACTAGTTTTAAAGAGGCCCTTCGTATTGCTTTGAAGAAGGAGGCCACTCTTCATATTGAGTCCACATTCCAATCTTCTCCAAGTGTGCCAACCCCACCACGAGTAGAGATAGCCTCAACATCTCAGGTACAAGCTCCATCCTTGGATCATAACATTGCACAACTTATGGGCAGAATTTGCTGATTTGAAGTTACACTTAGTCAATGCAAGGCCACCTAGGGTTCCACGAGCGGAGGATAAATCTAGGGATAGAAGTAGTGTCACATGCTATGAATGTCAAGAGAAGGGGCACTATCGTACTGAGTGTCCAAAGTTGAGGAAAAGTGAGGATAAAAGTTTAGCACTTTTAGAGGAAATATGCTCAGAAGAAGAGGAAACATTGATGCCATTAATGGCAAAAAGGGGTCGTAAAACTAGAAGCCAGGAAGAAGAAGAACAAGAAGATAAATCTGAAGAAGAGGAGAAAAATAAGAAGAAGAAGAAGTCGTCTAGGAGAAAAATTGGACAATCTGATTTTCCTCTTGGACAAGGATCTCTTAGTTATGACCTCTTGACAGATCTTAGGGAGAAAACGGCACAAATCACATTTGGGTAGCTTTTGGCACTCTCTCCAAAGCTTAGAAAGGGATGGGGTAAGCTGACTAGCACAAGGGAATCTAAGAAAAAGAAGAAGAGGGATAATGGGACTCCTATGGTTCAAAAAGTGGATATTGATGTAGGAGATGATGTGCTTGTAATTGATGTCATCATTGAGGGGCAGACAATTTCTAATGCATACATTGATGGAGGTGCATCAATCAATGTCATGAGTGAAAAAACAATGAAAGATGCTGATTTAAAGTTGTCTTCTACCAACTCTCCCTATCGCATCAAACTTGCTGATAATACTAGGGTGAAAACCTTAGGAATTGTAAGGAATTTGGGAGTGGATGTATGTGGTATTTCTGTGCCTACAACTTTCCAGGTCATTCCTACAAAGCCTGATGCTAGGGCTTACCCATTGATATTGGGTAGGCCATGGCTTCGCCAAGTGAAGGCGATTCAAAAGTGGCTTCGCCAAGTGAATCGCCTTCACTTGGCTTCGCCAAGTGAAGGCGATTCAAAAGTGGGAGACAGGTGATCTTATTCTACAAGGTGAGAATAAGAAGGTCCACTACAACATCAAGAGTAGTCGCAAGAAAGTGGTAAGGGGTGAACCTTCAATTTCCGAAAGTTCAAAGTCAGAGTCATCCGATGAAGAAGAGACAAGTGGTAGCTCCGAGGATTCCATCTCAGAAGGAGAGGTGGAGGGAGTTGCATTTGGTCTTTCCCTGGGAAGGGATCGAGGGGATGCTGAAGACAATGGAGCCTTGGAAGGGGAAGCTTCTTCAACCATGTGCAAGAAGGAGATGTGGACCTCACTAGTCTTCACCAACAGAATGAACTTCTTCTTGATGAGTCCATAGAAAGCAGGTACTGAAAGGGAGGAATGCATGAGTCAAAGTCCAATTATGCAGCCTCCTAGGTGGAGGGAGGACTTTTATGTGAACCCAAGTGTCTCATCACATTCAGTGGGTACTATACTCTTGCAAAAGGGAGAGCAAGGGCGTATGAAACCAGTGTATTATGCAAGCCGACAACTCACTGATGCCGAGGAGAGGTATGGTGAAATGGAGAAAGGTGGTTTGTCTCTTGTTTTTGCAGTAAAGAAGTTCAGGTCATACTTGTTACCTCACCCTTTTTTCTTCCTCACATCTCAACCTTCTTTACAATTCTTGGTCCACAAACCCAATCCTGCAGGAGGGAAGTTTGCAAAGTGGATTTGCGAGCTTCAAGAATTCTCTTTCACTTTTATTACAGAAAACACCACTAGGGCCTCTCTTGCAGATTTGCTTACAAGGAAGGAAGAGGAAGAAGGAATAGGAGCAAAGGAAGAAGTATATGAAGATTTGGAGACATTTGATGGAGCCTTTAGCCCTTCCACGCAATGTGGGGCTGAGGGGATAGTTTTATTTGATCCAGGAGGAAAAAAGGTATGATGGATGTGTGGAGAAACGGCTAGATAAGAAGCTTCTTCGACACTGGGAAGGCCCCTTTAGGATAAAGCAAAAGTTCAAAAATAACACCTATCTTCTAGAGGATGCAAGTGGCCAGGAGGTTCCTGAAAAATTGATATCTTTCATTGTCAATTTTGTGCATATTTTGATGGTTTCGCAATGGTAATAAGGTGGAAGCTTGTCCAAGAAGATTGCGGCGCCCACAATGGAATAATGGCGTGGTGATGCGGCGGCTTGGCGGCTACCCCGATAACAACATTCTATCTTCAAATATAATGGTTTTACTTGATTTAGGGTGCACACATTGTAAATGCCACAAGTATGCTTGATAAATACTTTGGTATGGTAGATAGGCTAGTGATGTGGAAAATAAAAGTGGGCCTTCATGCTCACATGGATTTTAATTGTATTATTAATATGGTATTCACCATAAGGCTACAAGTTGGGGAGTGTGGAAGGCATGTGGAGGAGTGTGTGTAGGTGCATAATTGGGCAAGATTCTTCTAGAATGCTTACATGGAAGAGGATAATTCCGCCATGTGTAAGTGGGATCTCCACCTACATGCCACTTAGGCTTGGCTATTATCTCATCACACTCTCAAAGTCAAAAAGTCTTCAATTTAATAATCAATAGAAGACTTAGCCTAAGAGGACAATTGATGGTGACATCTACCCTTATGTCACTGAAGGGTTGAAGTTTTTTATGTTGTAATTTATTACAATGGAAGAGAGGGTGATTCTCCACCTATAAAAGGAGCCCTCCTCTCCCTTTCAAATCAAGGAATGAGCCTCCTCAATTGAGCATTTTGTGTCATTGCCATTCTCTTATCTTTCAAACCCTTATTCAAACACTCTCTTTACATGTGAATGTCTCATTTAGCATTAGCTCCTCATGCTTAAGCCAATTTTGGACCTCTTTGATGATTCATGATAAGTGGGATAAGGAGTTATTATCTTGGCGGGCCTGTGACTTCTCAAGGTAGCCCTTGCCTTATTGCCGCCCTCCTTTGGAGGTACCAATGGTTTTAGCGGTAATGAGCATGTGGAAAGACTTTGGGGACCATAGGTAAATCTTTACGATTGTCCGCTGAGCAATGTTAACCCTTACCCTCTAGCTTGAATCATGAAGGAGATGAAAGGCAAGAGGCTATGTGAAAATTGAGGTTTCATGCAAAGAGAGAGAAGTGCAGTTTTTGTGGTCCAATACCCAAATTTCAACCGGTAATTACTCATCACTCGGGTGTTGGTTTCTTAAATTGATCATATGGGTAGGAAGCTCTTTCTATGCTCTTTCCATTCATGTAACTAATTTCTTAATCCCTTACTTCATTGATGATCAGAGTTTCTCCTAAAGTTGCTAATTTTTAGGCGAATTTTGGCAGTTTTATAGTCTTGTAGTAAAATGCTCATAACTTTTCGCTCGGTTGTCCGTTTTTGAAAGTTTTTATATGGGCACGAAGCTCTCTTCAAGCTCTACGCACCTATGCCACCAATTAAATATATTTATCATATATTTAATATATATATATATATATATGTGTGTGTGTGTGTGTGTGTGTGTGTATTTATGTGTGTGTGTGCGTGTGTGCGTGTACATATGTATACATATATATATATATACACACACATATTTAACATATAATAAATTTATATGTTTATGACGTAAATAAATAAATATTTATATGTTTATGACGTAAATAAATAAATATTTATGTTAAATTTTTTTACTTATTCTATTTTAAAAAAAATTAATTATTATATAATAAATACATATATATTTATTATGATATAATATAAATATATATGTATGTAGTATGTAAATAGAAAACTTTTTATATCCATGTATATAACATCTATTTACATATTATACATATTTCTTTATATAATAAATATCTATTTATTATACATTAAATATTTAATTATTTTAAAATAAGTAATGTATATATATCAAGTATATAATAAATATCTATATAGACGTATATATAGTAGATCTATAATAAGTAGATATGGATATATATTTAATATATAATAAACATGAATATTTAATCTAGAAAGAGCATAATGTGTTCAAATTATAATAAATTGAATATATATATATATAGGTATTTATGTGTGTGTGTGTGTGTAACATGAATTTTTGTATATATATATATGTATTCATGTATGTATGTATGTATGTATGTATGTGCGTGTGTGTGCGTGTGTGTATGTATCTATGTATACGTGTGTGTGTGTGTGTGTGTGTGTGTGTGTGTGTGTGTGTGTATACATGTACATATCTATACACACACACTATGTGCATGTAAATTGCATGTGTATGTATATACATATTTAACATAGAATAAATTTATATGTTTATGATGTAAATAAATAAATATTTATATTAAAATTTTAATTATTTTAAAATTTAAAATATATGTGTATGTGTAGTATGTAAATAAAAAACTTTTTATATCAATGTCTATAACATCTATTTATTTACATCATAAACATCTATTTACATAATATACATATTTCTTTATCTATTATTATATAATAAGTATTTAATTATTTTAAGTGATAATACATAAAGTATTTAATAAATATCTATATATTTATATACATATAGATTTATAAAAAGTGCATATAAATATATATGTATCATATAATAAGTATGTATATTTATTATAGAAAGAGCATAATGTGTTTAAATTATGAAAAAATGAATATATATATATATATATGTATGTATATATGTATATATATACACACACACATATATATATATATTCATATGTATATACATATACATATACACATAGATACATACACACACACACACACACACACACACACATATATACATACATGTGTGTGTATATATATGTGTCTGTGTGTGTGTGTGTGTGTATGTATATGCATATGAATATATATATATATGTGTGTGTGTGTGTGTGTGTGTGTGTGTGTGTGTGTGTGTATATATATATGCATATGTATATATATATACATATGTATATATATATACATATATATATATATATATATATATATATATATATATATATATACAGATATATATACATATACATATATGTGTGTGTGTGTGTGTGTGTGTATACATGTACACACACACACATACTATGTGCATGTAAGTTGCATGTGTATGTGTGTGTTCTCTATGTGTGTGTGTGTGCACATCCGTATGTGTATGTGTATGTGTGTCTTCTCTTTGCTATGTATGTATGTATTCTCTTTGTGTGTGCACTTACATATATGTGTATGTGTGTACACATACATATGCTATGTGTGTATGTGTGTCCATGTGTTCTACGTGCATGTGCATATGTATGTCTCATAAACACTAACATGTACAGACAGCGGTTTAGACCAATTAACAACTGACTCATCGAAGGCGGGTCTAAGAGTGGGTCAAACCTACCACCCATAGATAGGTTGGGCCCACTCAAGAAGAGTTCATTAGGGAAAAACGGAGCTCATTTTGGGGTCCTGTTAGAAATTCACTATTTTTCGATTTATTTCTCTCCTAAAAGATCTCAAAAATAATAAAATATGAAAACGTGGCTCAGAACTGTCAGTAAGGACCACTGAACTGTCAGTTCAGAAAAGAATAAGATAATCTTTTGTCTAACTAACACGATTTTGCATTAAATATCTCCTTAATTTTTTTTGTTTCTCTAAGATTTCGCATCTCTTTTGACGACGTGTGCAGGCCTCTCATAAAGAATCCATCACTGAACTTAATGATTGTATGGATACCGCCACACTTCCACAATTCATGTTACAAAAAGACTATGAGATTGACAAGCCAACTTTGCAACCTCAGAAGCACAAAAATGGCCGATACTAGTGAGTTGCAATCTCAGAAGAAGCGATTATATCATCTTCACATTGACTTAGAAGAACAATATGCTCCAGCACAAAAAAGACGAAAGGATACGGTGCTAAATGCTCAACAAAACGGGAAAATATGAGAAGAGAAGGGCTCCAACATATTGACTTATGGTGTGATGGAAGTATATATCCAAAATGTCTAGTAAAAAACTCTACACCTCCATTTGTCAATCCAACCACACTATTGAGGTTTGCGGGCGATGGACAAAATGGACTTCTTGGTTATATTTCAGCACAGTCTGCATTTGCAGAAACATATAAAACAATGTACCTACAAGAAAAGGGAGCCAGGATTCAAGAGATAGCTATTCGTGCAAAATTGGAGCAGCAGTTGCAGAATGAAATTGAGGAGCATTCAAAGAGTAAAAAAGAGTTAACAAGATCAAGAAGGAAGAGAACCATGCTTGGAGACAGACAACGAAGCAGGAAGATTAAAAACATTACAAATTTGAAGGCTGGGACTGGTGGATGCAAGCGAAGAATTCAGGAAGCAAGGTTAGTTTGTAATTTTTTATTTTTTAAACTCAAAAATGCTCTCAAATGACTATATCTATTTTGTCCATTAATGCAAAACAGGATTGGAAGTGTTGAATAATATAGGCATATTGTGTTATTGTTACTATAGGAAATTATTGGAGCCTGCAAAAGAAAATATGGATCCCAACCTTCTTCCACTTAAACAAATGAAAGGATTGCTTTCTTGTGGTGTAGCAAAAGGTTTGATTGAAGAAAAAAAATACAAAACAATCAAACGCAATGTTGTAGAGGACTTTATATCCAATAATCAAGTTGATGGTACTACAATCCAAGAGGCTCTTGATGTTAGTAGAGTTAGCAGGAAGGGATATAGTTCGATTTTCCATGCAATATCCTCAACTTTGAGAGATCAAAGGATTAAACGAGTTTTACTGCTAAATCCAGCAACAGTGTGGAAGATAAGAGGTCATTTGAATGAAAGTATAGATGAGTTTATTGGACCATATATCCATATTGAAGAAATATTTCATGGTGCTAAAGGAACCACTGTGTATGACCCTTGGAACAATATATTTGTAGATCTACAACAACTTCAAAGAAGAATGGTCGAGTTTTATGGAATACCATTTGAAGAGTGCAAAGGCATTTTGAAATTTGTTATCAAACTGGATGAGTGTGAGGTTGTCAAGGAAAAGAAAATGGAAAGGATTACTATCACATTGATGAATGGAGCACTTGATACATCATTGAATGAAGCGAGTTCGAAGTATTTTAGTGTGCAGTCGGAGAAACACATATGGTGGTTGGGCTCATTCCAGGTATGATCATTTTTTATTTCGTACTTGATTTTAGTCAATGTTTTCAAATTTTTTTTGTAGTAAGACTTTTGTTTTGTATAATCACAGGTAAAGACAGAAGACCATGAAACACTAGATTGGGTGTTTCACCACACGGAAATACCAAGAATAATTAAAAGACAAGTGCAAGGAGAGAATCTCCATGTTGCAGGAAAAGGTGATTTTCAAGTAGAGTGGCATATGGCGGGGGATCTTAAAACACTTAAGTGCATGTATAACGTTAGTAAAGGAGGGAACTCAAAGTCTCCTTGTCTTTACTGCAAAGAATCAGTGCAAGTAATGGATTCCAAATGGTGGAAGAGAGCACCTAATAGAGATAAAGTTGACCCTGACTTCAAGGCCATTCTTGACATTCCACTATGTAATGTTCACATATGCACATTGCATGCTCTATGTCGAATTATTGAGAAATTGGTATTTTTGTATATTGGATTTGCTTGGAAACTCCGTCCCGAAAGAAATAGAAAGGATGCTCTTCATGCATTGGAAAAAGTGTTATCCGATATAGGTCTACATGGAGGTGATGTTCATATCACAAAGGATTGTAAAAAGTCTACCAATGGCAAGGAGGTACCAATCAAGCCCTCTATTGGTGGTGTTAAGGCAAGAAGATTCTTGTCTCGACCCAAACACAATAGTAAGCAAGTAAGGCAAGGTAGAATAGTTTCAAGGATTAGTTATGGATTGTGGAAGCAAGTCCATAATGCCGTGAAAGATCATGAGGCAGATGGGGAAGCACGAAATGTGAAGGCAGAGGTGTGGAGGTCTCTTGATCAACTCTTCATGTTCTGTGACAATGTAACATGGACAAAGAGTGATTACAAGAACTTTGAAGAGGCAATTAAACATTTTGGGAAGTCAATGAAAGACGCATGGACAGCTTGCAATATAACTCACTACATGGTAAAGTGATGTCTTCTTCTTTTACTTAAGTGTGATCCTCTTTTCTTTTATAACTTACTATGCATTGTTATGTCTTTGTGAAAACAGCATATCATCTACAACCACCTTCCCTATTTTGTCAAAAAGTATGGATGCCCAGCAATTTGGTCTACCCAAGGCATGGAGAAGTCTCACTACATGGCACGTAATGCATTTTTCAGACACACACAACACTATGGAGGGAGTCAAAAGGCAAATAGTCTGAAGGAAGTCTTCCAATGGTTTTACCGAGGCATTCTACAAAGGCTGCATGCTAAAAGAAAAGTTGCTAGTTCCAAAGTCAAGCTTGCTTTTATTCTAGCCCAAATGCAAAGACGAAGACAAACTTTGGACATTTCAATGGCAGCAGAGAGACATAGACAGTGGAGGGATTCGAAGATATTTAGAAACCATAAATGGACAAGTAAACATGAATAGCAGTTTGTAACTTATTGGTGTTATGTCCACATGTTTTCAAACTCAATCAATAGATTTTTATTCTGTGGAACAAGTGACTCTTGGTGTAATGCCTATATGTTTTGAGACTCCATCAAAAGTATTTTTTTTGTGAAACATGTGATCTATATTAACAAGCATCAGTACATCCATATATTAACACACAAAAAATTCAATCAATTACTTAATTATGCTAGACATACTGTTGATCCTTACCAATAAAGTACGGAGTGTCAAACACTTTTAGAAGCTTTTGAGTGTGGGAAGAGTACTGAAGTGTCGTACGGTGATGGGACAAATGCAAAAGGGTACTGATCGTCCGTACGGACAAGGAACTGATGAGGATCAAAGACTTTGTACAAATCAGTTCAACTTCAACATAATGTTTGTGCTATATTTGATGACTAAATCCTACTACTCCCAAGGCTTGCGAGTCGAAACTCTCTTTTTGAACTTGATTGGACTCTTTTTCTTCCTTATTGGATTGATGTCGACTTTCTGTTTATCAATGCTTGCCTCTGTTGCTTGTCTGAGAGGGGTATCCTTGTCTTCAGCTATCTCCACGTGTTCTTCTTCTTGGATTGTGTGGCCTGATGCAATCATGGGTGGCTCTCGAAACCTTATGATCTTGTGTTTTCCATAGCCCTCTAGACATTTGGGCTCCTTAACACCACATGCTAATGCATAAGAAGTGTAAGACAAAAAGTAAGAGGCCCTAGAGGCCTGCTTATTCACATAATCCCCAAATATATCTATGGAGGACAACCTCTCTATTAAAATGATCTTTTCTTTTTGCCATGGAAGATCATGTCCACCTAAAACCCTAGATAAACATTTAAAGAAGTAAACAATGGCTTCTCCATTGTTGCTCAACTGTCTATGGTAAATCAAGATCTTAGCACTGCCTAGATCATGAATATAATGAGCTAGACTTGACATTTTGCCAAACCCAGCCGGCCTGCTTCCACTTGATCTCTGGAGGAATGTGTCATCCTCAATTTGTAGCTGCCATGTATCAAAAGATTGTAGTGAGACAATGATACATAACTACAAAACATTTAAACACAAGATAAAGTATTTGATTTGAAGTAATAATATCATACCCTCTCATTTTCATCAGCAACAAGAAGTTCATCTTTCCAAAGATTTATTCCTCTCCCCTCCAGTCAAGCCTCTTCTTTAAGTTTTTCCTTATGAAGTGCTGAGAGATTCATAGCTTCCTGGGTGAGCTGGAAGGCAGCTTCATCTGGCTCTTGGAAACTTTCAGCCTCTTTGAAACAAATAGTAAGGGCCTCTGCAGGATCAAAAGTTGTTTCCAAAGCTAGCAGTGAATGGTCATCCTCTATGCCAACCTCCTTGTCAAGCCTTGAAGCCTGGGCAATAAGGGAAATGGCATAGTCCTCCCTCAAATTGAACATACACTCTATATCATGGAGGAAAACATAATCTTTACCACCAATCAAGACACCTGGAAGCATGGGCACTGCATAGTTGCTGCTCTGAACATCAAAATCTTCAACTGGCTGTGCTGCCCTAAGAGTTTCAGTCCTCAGTTGAACAAGGTCAAGAGCAGCCACTTGCAGCCCCTCATCCTCGAGGTTGATATCTTCTTCCTGCTCTGCCATATCTGTTGCCATAGGAATATCCTCTTTTACCTCCGCTACAGATATATCTTCTTCTTCAGTCTCCTGCCCTTGCTCTTCTAGAGATCGCTGTTGAAAGACAATGTACATAAGGAATGCCATGTTTTCCTCAAGCACTCTACACTTTCTGGTGTGCAAGTTACAGCTGAATTTATATTCCTCAGGCAGGCTGTCAAACCTTCTATTCACATGGTACCTTAGCCTGTCAATGGAGACAATATGATTTAAATGCACAAAAACCTTTTCACCTTCCACAATCCTTCCTGCCTCTGTCAGTTGTTTGAAGGTATCCCAATGGTCTGAAAGGAAATCTCTGTGATGGTCCAAAAGAGAGCTCATAGTGAACTCCCTGTTGAAAATACTGTGGTATATGTGGAAGTTCCTCTGAGCCTTGCACTTGTGAAGAAAGTCAAATAGGAGCAAATCTGGAGATTTTCTGGTTCCCTTTGTTTTGAAAGGGAAGACTCACCTTTCTGCTCGTCTCTTGCTTTTGCCTGAACCAAAATTTATATAACATGATTCTATATGCTCACATATGCAATGAGATAATGTATAGGATATCACCAAACAACTCTCTTCATAAGCACACATGAATCACCTGGTGATTGCTGTGGTCTGAGTATAGCAGCAGAAAAGTCCAGCTTCCTCTTGAAAGGAGGGGCCTGAGAATCAACTGTTCCAAAGCAAAAACCTTTCTCATCATCAAGAAAGACATCCCCATGGACATAGAAAGCAAACCAATGAGGAAACAGTAAAAACCAAAAGGGACACAAGAATTTGCAACAAAACGCGATGCAGATCCATTTGAAAAATGTCAAGTGCTCTCCTCGCATTTTGTTGCAAATTCTAAATTTCTATTGACATCCATCTCCAATCAAATGCTAGGGATATCTCACAATGTTCAGAATAGTAAATGATACCAGGAGGACTTCCCCAGGGCAAAAGAGATTAAAAGAAGGAGGAAAAAATAAAAACTAAAATAAATATCAGAATTTGCAGGAAAACGCGATTTGGAGCATTTGGAAAATGTAAACCACTATAATCGCATTTTGTTGCAAAATTCTAAATCCTATTCATATCCATCTCTAATCAAATCCTAGGGTGATCTGCTAGATTTCTAGGCACTGAGATTCAAGAATTCTACAGATGGAAGAAATATATATCAGAAAACATTGGAAAGGGTGTAGATCTCTGACCTTTCTTTTCCTCTTCCATACTGTTGGAGTGGAGATTCTCCTGCTCTCTTCCAAACTTGAGCTGTAGCACTGGTAACCTGGAGATCTGGTAATGGTAGTAGTCTTCAGACAGGTTGCAGAGTGGATGGAGTGTGTTGGGTAGAAAGTGATCAAAGTGGGAAAGAAAAGGATGATGGGAGGGTGCTGGCAGGGATGGAAGACGGGGAGGGAAAAGTGTTAATGGATCTACTTATGAAATCATGATTGGCACAATTTCCAAGGCAAAAAGTGACCCACAAATTTCAAATTCCAAAAGATCTGGTGGGACCCACACGTGTTAAAAAATGACTATATTTCACACGTGTGGTATTTAATAACTCCTTTATTTGTATTTTGTAATAATCTACTCTCCTAACTCAGTTCTCTTGCATCTCTATCTCCCTACTCTACACCATCAGCATCCAGACCAGTAGCAGAGGTTCATCCCCAGCACAGGATACTCATCATCAGCACAGCACACTTGCAGATAGCTTCCAGGTTAGTAAGAAAATCTTTTTCCTTTTCTTCTTGTTTAATAGTATATTAGGGTAAGGAACTGATTGATGTGATGTAGGTTAGATATTATGATAAATATTATATGCATTTTTTAGATTTTCTCCACTGCATGTAGAAGCAGGAAGACTTTTTATTTGGGCCTGTTGAATGAGAGCTTGATCACTTCTTGATTTCCATAGGCTCAATCCATGTTGCACCAAGCTGCATACACACTGAAATGACTAAAGGCATGCTGAAGTATGCTGTCTCTAGAATTTGCAGCAAAACGTGAGGAGAGGGCTTTAGAAATCTCAAACAGCCCAAATCGCATTTTGTTGCAAATTTGAAAATGCTTCTTCATCCACCCATTTCATTGTGATTTTGTAACTTTCTAGGCTATTCAAGGCTGCATAGTTCTTGCATAAACTCAATACATATTGTTTATAGTTGAAAAGACAGAGAATTCATTGTAGGGATGCAATAGCATGTTGTTTTAGGTATTTGCAGAAAAACGCGATTATGAGCTGTTAGAAATTTCAAATCATCATAATCGCGTTTTGTTGCAAATTGTTTCCTTTGGCTACCAATCTAGCCTTGTACCTGCTTATGATTCCATCACTATTATGTTTTACTTTGTACACCCACTTGCATCCAATGGCTTTCTTGCCTTCAGGCAATTGCACTAAATCCCAAGTCTCATTTACATATAGTGCATCCATCTCCTCATCCATAGCTTTCTCCCAACACACATTTCCAACAGCCTCATCAATGCATGTGGGCTCTACAACTTGTACAACTTTTGCCATGTATGCATAGTGATGTGCTACATAACCATCATAGGTAAACCTCTGCACAGGATTCTTCACTCTCCCAGATCTTTTCAACTTTGCATTCATGGCTTCCATAGCCTTCTTTACACCAGGTGTTCTCATAGCTAGTATCCCAAGATCCTCGCATCAAGGCTCATCTATGAGCCACTAGACTCTCCATCAACATGAGAATGCCCTACAGAAATGTCAGGAATACTAAGGGGCTCAACCACTTTCTCTTTGCCTTTATAGACTTCCATGTCTCTCTCTGTGTGTGTTTCTCTCTCTCTCTCTCTCTCTCTCTCTCTCTCCCCTCCACACACACACACACACACACACACACACACACACACATGTACACACATGCACATGTACTAATGCAAACACACACTCTTTCCCCCTACACACTCTCACACACATACACTAATGAAAACACACCCTATCTCATTCTTGCAAGACCATTGTCTATAGGGAAGAGTTTAGGTTGCCCCAATGACACCCAAGTGTCATTGGGGCAACCAAGTGTCTATTGTTAGGATGTCATGACTAGCTCAAGGGCTAATCAATGAGCGTTTGCACTTAACATCATTATCCGCAAGGAAGAGTTTAGGCTGCCCCAATGACACCCAAGCGTCTATTGTTAGGATGTTATGATGACCAGCTCAAGGGCTAATCAATGAGCATTTGCACACTTAACATCATTGTCCGCAAGGAAATCTAATCGTACCAGGATAGAATCTTCAAGAGGAGCCATGGATGTTTTAGTTTTTGTTTTAGCTTCGAATTCCGTTTCAGTTTCATATTTCCATTCACTCTCATCTTCCTTTTGGCTCTCATCTTTTTTAATAGTACCCAATGTGTACAATGGCACACTTGGTCCTCTGACAATTCTAACTGAGTTTTCTTTGGAAACTTGTGAATCCTCATAGTCCTATTCTATGGAGCTCTTTATGTCTTGGTATAACTCATGTTTAGCCTTTAAAGGTGCAAGTGCTAATGCTGTGCTGGCTTCACCACATGAGGGAAGAGAACTCCTCCAAATGAGGATTTGAGAGACTGTTTTAATTTTGTAAGGGATTCATTAGGAGAAATGTGGGCTCAAAATGCATCTTAAAATAACATTTACTCAACTTAAAATAATAATAAATTAATACTACCAATCTTTGCACGTAAGCTAAAAGATAGTGGTAGTTAATGATAGAGAATCTCTAAGTTCCTCCCCCCAAAACTAGCTCTGATCTTCTTCGTCTCCAACATAGTCGTTCTTTCTTTTTCTAAGTCTCCTCCAAATTAAGCTCTCATCTTCTTCTTCCGTGTGTCTTTTGCTACACAAAATGGCAACCTATAGAAAGCCTCGTACTAGCATTTTAGCTTACTATATTCAATAGTTATAATACGGATGATGGGACATGGATACCATCTACAATTACAATTAGGAGCTAGGTACTTTTATAGAGAAGGAAGAGAAAGAGGAGAAATGCTAATGAATTTGTGGAGCCATTCAAGGGACAAGTGAAAGAGTTCAAGGTATGTGAATCTAGCAAGCGTGTGATAGAGGTACTAATACAACATATTTTCCAGCATGTAGACTTAAGGTGAAAAAATTTCCTCTTGGTCTTCCACGATATCATCCCAACTGTGAGTAGTATCTTAGTCAAAGCTTCTTTTGTTTTAAAAGTGTTTAATTGTTGTTATTATGCAGTTGTTTATCCATTCAATCATGTCTCCTTATTGTTTTAAAAGTGTCTAATTATTGTTTTAAAAATGTCTAATCTTTTGGTTTTATGCAGATATTTATCCATCCAATAGGATAGACTGGCAACAACCAGTGGAGAGTATAAGTGGGATTTTTGACGCTTTCCATGCATAAGTAGGAGAGCAAATTTACAAAGGAAAAACTCATAGAGATCTTGAAGACCACATCATATTTTTCTATGATATGCAGTACTTTGAACTAAACACATCTTCTGGATGGGGTCATTTGACTCCATTACCCCTCCCATTATTTGGAAACAAAGATTGTCCATTGCCAACTTCACAAACTAGTGAAAGTTATAGGATCAGGTTGTATCATGACATATAGAAGTCTCTTAAGGCATATTTTGCAACAAAGAATGTCAAGCTTACTATTTTTATGCCTATCGAAGTGTTTGTTGACTTTTTCTTTGATGAAGAAATAAGAAATACTTCAACAATGTTTATTTGCAAGCCAAGTAAGGCACTGGACTTTTTGGACAATGGTTGGGACAGGAGAAAGACAGAAGGCATCAATTCTGTTTTGGAGAAGAAGTCAATAGTTTGCAAGTACATTATTGGCTCTCAAAACTTCATTACAACTTTTCACTACACCAGATATCATTATGTTAATGGAAACCTTGTTCCATTAGATCAAGATTTAGAGTCATCCCGAGAATACACCTCTAGTAATGGAGATATATTTGGAAGGGCAATTGCTAACAATGTTGGACACACTATCTAAAACATCTCTTTTGCAAATTAGAGAAGACCTTACATACGAGGAGATTGAACAACTGCCAAAAGATTATACATTTTCAATGGATACTAAAAAGGTAAACCATTTATATTTACATTCACCATTTAGTATGTTGTGTAGAACATTATGTAAGATACCACTAACAAAACCCTTTTTTTATAGGTACCAAGGTGAAAAGAGAAAATGACTTTCTACAAAGAATCTGTCTCTCATACTATTCACTTGATTAGTCATTGAATGATGACAATTAAAACATTATAACTCCAAAAGCAATTTAATATATGAAATATTTTTTATTTACAAAACAATATCAGGTCTCTTAAAAAATTAATGTTAATGTTACAAATGAAAATAAAAGTCTAATGATGCTGAAATCGATCAGAAGACTCTGGAGCATGGAAGCGACGCCGTGATAAAGAACTTGACTGTGCTTGGATGAGGTGGCCTTCGATTTTTCTCCTCTTGCAATCTTTGCATTTCTTCCCACAGTCTTTTTTCTCTTTCCCTCTCCGCCTGCATCTCGACCTACCTCGTAGATTCCACCCATTCATCCACCTTCGCTTGCAGCCTATCATAATCATTGAGGGCATCCACATGTGCTTCGGCTTGTCTTTACCTTCGCTTGTAGCCTATCATAATCATTGAGGGCATCCACATGTGCTTCGACTTGTCACCTCTCCTTGTCTCATTGACGTACTCTCTCTGCAACTTCCCTTGCAAATTTGTCTGCCCTCTTGATCTCTTCTTCTGCACGATCATGGATAGCCAAAATAATTCTTTGTATAGCCTTGGTCCTGAACTGTTTTACGTGCAAGGGAGCATATTTGTTTAGAATTATTTCCTATACACAGAGAGAATCTTTGTTAGGGACGTTATAGCTATGTTAGATTATGCAAGTCTATGTTACAAACATCACTTAACAAATGTAAGATTCCTCCCCCACCCCCTTTTTGATGTCTAGTATCTTTCCTTGTAATCAATCCCTCTTCAGAAATATAAAGACCTTGTTTCTATCTGTTTTAGCCTAGAGAGAGAAAAATATTCTAGAGAGAGAATATTCAGATTTTGAATATTTTTGGATAGAAAAATATCTCTTCTAATTCAGATGAGTTCCCCTGAAACAGAAATTCAAAAAGAATTTTCCAATGTGCAATTGGAATTAATTGAAAATAGGTATAAAGAACCTTAGCCTAAGGGTCTAGATTTTCAGAAATCTTTAGACTATGGTCCAATTAAGGTTTCTATGGACCAATAGCATCAATCCATGTGTAGGGAGGAGATAAATCCAACTTGTAAAAAGAAAATACCCAAAAATGAGTAAATGCTCACATGAGGTGAAGAGTTGAAAATGTACAAGGTTTATTAGTAAAAAACTATGTGCAATATTAAAAATATGAGATATTTTGGGTATAATGATTTTATTATGACACATATGTAAGGAAGGGGAGTCCCTTAAATTCTCACATAAGATGAAGAGTTGAAAATGTACAAGGTTTATTAGTAAAAAAAACTATGAGCAATATTAAAAATATGAGATATTTTGGGTATCCAAAAATGAGTAAATGCTCACATAAGATGAAGAGTTGAAAATGTACAAGGTTTATTAATAAAAAACTATGAGCAATATTAAAATGATTCCATTATGACACATATGTAAGGAAGGGGAGTTCTTTAAAGGAGGTGCATATTTCACATAAGATGAAGAGTTGAAAATGTACAAGGTTTATTAGTAAAAAAAACTATGAGCAATATTAAAATGATTCCATTATGACACATATGTAAGGAAGGGGAGTTCTTTAAAGGAGGTGCATATTTCACATGCTTGAATGAGTTTTAAACTCATAAAAATTGAGATATTTCATCTCTCCTCTCTCCTCATTCAAGTCTAGTTCCAAAAAAGTTAGCTTAACTGACCTAAAAATGGTCAAAAATTGACCAAACTGATTTGGAAAATTCTAGAATCAGTTTGTTTGGTTAGGAGCTCAATTTTTCCTATAAATAGAAGCCTCCCCCTTGTTGAAAAATATATAGTGTTTATGCATCGTTACTCTACTCCACCTAAGCCAAGAACTGTGAATTCATTTAATAATTCACTAGTTTTTGGAGCTTCCCTCTTTCTTCAATCCCCATTAGTGGCTCCATCAACATACTTAACCAATTGATTGGTTGGGGGCCTCTACCGTGAACAAAGAATCAAGCAATTTGTAAGGTAATTAGTGAATATTGATCTTTTTTATAATTTCTCAATGTTTCTCTCTTCTCAACCCCTCTCAAGCTTGAGAAGCTTAATTGGTATGGTTTTTTAAATGCTATTAAAGTTAATTGGTGAATAGTAGTGAAGAGTTACATAATTTAATAAATGCTATTGAAGTTAATTTTTATTTATGTTTAAATTCTAATGGTTTTTATGTAAATTCTCTCTCTCACTCAAGAAATGGTCATACTCATGACCCATTTCTCAATCCAAATGACGCTTTTCATAAAGCTTTTCCTTAATCCAAGATTAAGCTATGCTTGAGGCCAAATTAATGGCTTTTTTCTATGCTTTTAGTTTATGCATATTGATGATTCAATCCATTATAGATTAATGATCCAATTAGAGATCATTTTAATTATTTCCTTAATGATAAGCTTTATCCCTTAGAAAAAATTGAGATTTATCAGTCATAGCAGCGGAGCTATGGCAAAATTTTTATAAAAATTATGCATAAAATAATTTCATTCAAAGCATAAAAAGAGGACTTCCTACCATATTCTAGGAATTATCATCCTAGATTAATTGAAAGAATTTCATTATAATCATGGAGAAATTGAATTTTAATATCATGCATAAAGGATAATTTTTTTTATATCAAAAGTGTTACTTTTATCATATTGGATTTCATGCATAGAAGTATGCATAAAAGTTGAATATTTTAAAAGTGTTACTTTTAGCATAATTGAATTTCATGCATAGAGGTATGCATAAAAGATATGGGAAGTGATAAGATATGATAAGATGCATGTGGATGTGGATATGGATGTGTATGTATGAATGTGGTTATGGGATGTGGATGTGAAAATGGAGATAAGCATGTAGATGTGGATGTATGGATGTGAATGTGGATGTGGATGTGGATGTATGAATGTGGATGTATGGATGTATGAATGTGGATATATGGATGTGAATGAGGATGTAGATGTGGATGCATGGATGTAAATGTGGATGTGGATGTATGGATGTATGCATGTAGATGTGGATGCATGAATGTGGATGTATGGATGTGAATGAGCATATAGATGTGGATGTATGGATGTGAATGTGCATGTAGATATGGATGTATATATGTGAATGGAAATGTGGATGTGGATGTATGTATGCATGTGGATGTGGATATGGATGTGTATGTATGAATGTGGATATGGGATGTGGATGTATAAATGAGGATGTGAAAATAGAGATAAGCATGTAGATGTGGATGCATGAATGGGGATGTATGGATGTGAATGAGGATATAGATGTGGATGTATGGATGTGAATGTGCATGTAGATATGGATGTATATATGTGAATGAGAATGTGGATGTGGATGTATGTATGCATGTGGATGTGGATATGGATGTGTATGTATGAATGTGGATATGGGATGTGGATGTATAAATGAGGATGTGAAAATGGAGATAAGCATGTAGATGTGGATGTATGGATGTGAATGTGGATGTGGATGTGGATGTATGAATGTGGATGTATGGATGTGAATGAGGATGTGGATGTGGATGCATGGATGTAAATGTGGATGTGTATGTATGGATGTATGCATGTAGATGTGGATACATGAATGTGGATGTATGGATGTGAATGAGGATATAGATGTGGATGTATGGATGTGAATGTGCATGTAGATATGGATGTATAGATGTGAATGGGAATGTGGATGTGGATGTATGAATGTATGTGGATGTGGATGTATGAATGAGGACGTGATAATGAATGTATGCATGTGGATGTGGATATGGATGTGTATGTATGAATGCGGATATGGATGTGGATATGGATGTGTATGTATGAATGTGGATATGGGATGTGGATGTATAAATGAGGATGTGAAAATGGAGATAAGCATGTAGATGTGGATGTATGGATGTGAATGTGGATGTGGATGTGGATGTATGGATGTGGATATGGATGTGAATATATGATATGTGATGTGAAGGAATCTGAAGTGAAGAGATGGAAAATGATGTGATTGGATGAGTACACATATAAATGAAATGTGGAATAAGTAATGTGGATTGTATGAGGGATAATGTGGAAAAATGAGAGTTAACATAGAAATTGTATTTGTAAACTGTTTGTAAATGCTGTTTGTAAATGGCTGTTTTATGTCAAGAATGCTGGGAAAGCATTTTGACCGTCTTGTGATTAAGGTCGTGGAGACCTAACTGATAAAGTTGCAACTGCTGACGGAGAGTCAATGGAGGACGTCTCACGTAGCAAGGTCGGCCGAGGTCTTGACCAGCCTCGGTTCGATTAAAATGGTGAGCTTCCGGTACGGTGGATGAGGGACCAAGGAAGCGGCCTATGAGTGAAGCGCTAGGTCACCTGCGAAGGATCCTAGAGGGTGCTGACCATACGGTGCTCGGGCTCTGGGTCGCCTAGGATACCCACGCGTGCGTCGAGGAAGATATTGGAACAAGGAGTAAGAGTTGTTTTCTGGAACCGGGCATGGATCTGGTTGACTGACCTTGCTGGTCCTCAACGGATGAGTCCATGGCTCTTTTATATGGATCTGTTGGTTGATCTTGCTGATCTTCAACGAGAGTCCATCTTGATAAGTGATTATATTGTTGAGTATTATGGGCTAGGAACTATTGAAACGGCCCCTGTGTGGACAGGTGGTGAGCGTTCTAGTTGCCAATGATGCCATAGATACTCTGATGTTCAAAGGAATGATGGGAAATTATGAATCAACTGGATAAATTGGGAGATTGTGATCAGTGGTACTATGGTTTCATTAAAGGATTGTTTTAAAGTTAGCTGATGTTAAGAAAAAGGCAATTTTCATATTGGGTGTGTAAGTGGTGTGGCTAGTTTTATGTTTGCATGAAATTCCGGCTAGGGGGCCTTGGAACTCTTCTCCTTGGTACCCGGGACAAAACCTAACCAAATTCCAAATTGGATCCCATCACTACAGTGGTTGGGCGGTTGGCTAACCCATGGGATCGGATGGGGTTAGGCTGGACTGATGGATCCGTAAATCGAGACTCAATTTCTGTTATTACGATAGATAAAGTAAATCCCGGATAGTAATTGTTCTATGGATAGGAATCAACGGCTGTGCCTCCTTGGTGGGGAAAAAAGCGTTGATCCCAATGATCCAAGTGCAAGTTTCTTCCTTGATCTGACCAAGTATCTTTATAGATGCAGTCGGATCTGTTTGATCAGTAAGGGTTTTGACTACGTTAGAGTAAGAGTTATCCTGGTGGAATCGCCCATGCTTTCCGGGTAAAGGAAGTTTTTCCGGTTTCGGTTTTGGAAAAACCGACGGATTAGTCTCTTATCCGGATATCCGTGGGCGAGGCCCCGAGTGTGAGACCCCTACCTACGCAAGAAGTGCTACTTCCGCTGCTAGTACCCCGAATCCGTTGCGCGGTGGGAACAGGGATCTCACAACAAACATCACTTACATTAGGAATATCAAAATTTTTCTTTATTAAAAGGTAGGCATTTAGGGCCGTCCTCCATCCACATCTGACATCTCTGGGATGGATTGGCATCCTTATCCTACGATATGTCATGTTTTGTACAAGGTTCGGCTCCATTAAGAGATGTTCCAATGCATATACAAAATTTTGAGCACATTTGAGAGATAAAAAAAACAAGCATCAGCTTATCCTGCTTAAATAAATCTACATGCTTGTGGAAGAGGAAAATGTCAATAGGGACTTACTCTCTAACACGGCCATGATATTGTTGAACAGAGTTTGCAAAATAACACGTGTTTTGCTCAATGTCGTACAAAAGCAAACTCTAGTGTTGGCTGAAAAAAATAGAGGACATAGATGTTAAAGAAAACACAGATAGATTACCAAATATTTGATGTCAATTTAAAACTTAACATGAGACTCACTCTTCATGGTAAGCCATGAAAATAAGTCTTGCCAAATCGAGGTTAATTGGTTCAAACCCGGACATAAGGCTAAAAAATGATGAGCTATCATTTTGTACTGTCGCAAAAATGAGAGGATCCATAGTATATGTATAGTTTTGGACCTCTTCTGGTAGTAGTAATATACAATACCTAAAGGCAACAATGAAAAGAACGAAGAACTAGTCCACTGGTACTTATTACAGCTCAATCATACATCATACTCTATACATCATGCATTATATATACTATACATACCGTAGTAAAATATTGATAATGTTATCTGTGATCTCCATTGCGTTATTCCTCAAAACATGTAAATCGAATCCATCCAGATGCCTGACAAGTCTTTGGCCCCGAAGTGAAAATGCCACTCTAACTGGTGTAGCAGCCTCCAAAACTCTCAATTCTTTGATATTCTCTGCTTCAATTAGACTTAATTCCCTCTCTATCTTGTCTGTATCTTCTTCTTTTGCAACAAATTCAACTTCAGCAAAGGGCTGTGGCTATGCTGCAGTATGAAGTTATGGTGTTTTGCGTGCAACAAACTTTTTCTCATTTTTTGTTCCCATGTTTCAAGGCCAAGGATTTCTCGGATGGAAGGCCAAGATGATGTTGATACTTGAAGGTGATGATCTTTCTGATATTGTTTTGGGCAATATTATCTGTCAGTCTCAACCTGTTGATGTAGAACAAGATAACGCTCTTATAACTGTTGGTCCTATTTTTGAGCAATGGCAAACTCATTACTCAAATTGGATCTATCATGATAAACCTGCTCGTCAGTATATCTTATCTTCTCTTCATAATTCTCTCATGCTGGATTTATTCAATCTTCCTACTTCTCATGATATATGGCAATATCTTCTTACTACTTTTGAGAAGAAATCTGTTACAGAAATTCTTTATCTTTGTAATCTCTTGAATAATTTACAATACAAAATCAAGACTCCTATGACTTCACATATTGAATCCTTCAAAGACATCGTCAATCAACTTGGTACTACTGGTGCTCCTATAACACGAAACCAATTATTGGTTACACATCCTTCTTCATATGGTGAAGGATCCTTCATATGATAAGATGGAATTGATTTTTACACTACTTGTATGTGATTCTGAAACGGCTTGTATTGCTCGTAAGCGTTCCTTTTCATGTTTTACTCGTGGTGGTCGCTCTTATCAAGGTGGCAATTCTTCTCGACTTTCCTATCCCAATAAACATTTTTCCTAATGTGATAAGAATGGTCATACTATCTCTGATTGTTGGGCACATCAACATGATGAGGAACATGGCATTACCACCAACCAACCTCATTCGAATTCCTCTGAAAATCATACTTCTTATGACCATTGCGGTCATACAGATCATCCATCTCATCGTTGTTTCAAAAGGCGATATGATCAAGATTGCAATCGCGCATATGCTGATCAACATACAAGTAGTGATGAACATAATCATCAGGAGGTAAACTGTGTTCATCATGATATTTCTCCTGGAAGAGTACTTCTTGTTCGGGATGGTTCTCTTTTTATTATTGATTATGGTGCTACTGGTAATATGTCTTACCATTCTCAATGGCTTCATAATTATCATGCTCTTCCAATTAAGAAATTGGTGTATCTTTCTAATGACACTACTTGTCAAGTCATGGGTGTTGGTGATCTATATCTTGGCACCCTTTCCTCTACCTGAATATTGCGAGGAGTTTTGCATGTTCCAAATCTTCAAAGGAATCTTGGTCTTTTTGTTGGTTTTGATTATACAAAGTGTCGAATTGAGAAGGACATGCATACTATCACAATAGCTCCTTGACGTGGTAATGTGTTTTAGCTCTCTTTGAATGATGATGTTGCAAATGTTGTTACTGCTCCAGGAGATCTTGATTGCAAGTTATGGCATCATCGATTTGTCCATTTGGATTTTGCAAATCTTCTTGCTATTCATCGTTCATGATCTTGTCAAAGATATGGATCTTAAAGCTCGTCCTCAGATGGGAATCTGTGAATATTGTGCTCTTGGCAAACATCATCGACAACCTTTTGATATCTCTAGCTCTACACATTCACATGCCCTTTCAGATCTCATTCATACGGATATTTGTGGACCTTTTTCTCTCTCCAAATTTCACTATCGTTATTTCATTACCTTCATTGATGATTTCTCTCATTTCACATACATTTTTCTCTTGAGGCAGAAGTTTGAAGCCTTATCCATATTCAAGCAATATCAGAAAGCAGTTGAACTTCATACTAGTCGCTCTATCAAGACTCTCCGTAGTGAGAACGGTGGAGAATATATTTCAAATCTCTTCGATGACTATTGTATTGAACAAGGACTTCATCATGAGTTCATTGTTTCATATTCTCCTCAACAAAAAGGCATTTCAAAGCATAAGAATCGAACCATTCTTAATACTATGAGATGTATGCCTATTCACTCTGGATTATCCAAGAGCTTTTGGGTAGAAGCAATTCATTTTACAGCATTCTTTGTTCAAAATCATCTTCCCACAACTGCACCTGCTGGTAAGATTTCCATTACAATAACAAGGACAGGGAAAACTCCTTCTGTATCACATTTTCGTACCTTTGGATGCATTGCTTATATTCACGTACCAAAAGAAACGCGATAAAAGTTGGATCCTTCTGGTTTGAAAGTTATATTTATTAGATATTATGATAATTCTAAAGGATACAAATTTTATGATCCTACTTCTCAGAAAGTCATCATCAGTCGCGTGATGCTCTATTCGATGAACGTTCGATAGGGGGTACATGGTCTAGTAAGGATTTTAATGATACACAATCCTTACTCACTACTTTTCCTTTTCTGTTTGATAATCATTGTATCTCTCAAGATGTTGTGCATCATTCTTCTCCTATGAAGGATTCTGAAGACCCTAAGAAGGATTATAGTCATCATCTTGATTTCTTCCCATTGATATTCAACATGCTTCAAATCATGTCTATGATGATAGTTTTGATATCAATTCTATGATTGTTCATGAAGATCCGGAAAATTATACAGAAGCTATCTCTTCTCCACAAAAGGATCACTGGCAAGAGGCTATGCAAGTCAAATATGATTCTTTGATTTCCAAGGGTACATGGGTTCTTACTGATTTGCCTCCTGATTGTGTTCCTATCAAGATGTTGCGCCTTGACATCAACCTACAGAATAGGGTGCCCCATCAAGAATTTGTTGTGCTTCTTATGCAAGGAGCTGCAGTGAAGGTGATGACCATGACATCATCTGGTTGAAATCTGGCACAACCCACATCAATCCAAACTATCTAGCATTCTATGCATTCTAACGGCACTATGCGTGCATGCATTCTTTTAAATCCGAGTTTGGAGCAAAGAGGTTCTTCTAATTCATTTCATTAATGGTACATCATGAATAACAACTATCAAATTTAAGCATAAAATCCAGTAATCGTTTTCATAAAGGGGGGATGAGAGAATTGATAATACAAATTTGATGCATGATTATTTAATTGCGATGTTGAGAAGTCTAGGTAACCGAGTGTTGTTCATTGCTTAGATCTTGATATAGCACCAAGCTCTCCTTACTGTGTGTATGCTTGGTGTTGCATTAGTGTGGTGCACTCTCTACAAGGGCCTTAATTTCTCATCATTGTGTCCTAGATAATGTGAGGGGGCAAAAGAAAAAGAAAAAATGGTGTGAAATTTTCATAGACAAGCATCATAAAACTAAAGCATGCCAATATACGTGTGAGCCTTTTCTCAAGGGAGGTGAATGCAAATATTGGTGCATGGTTGATTTAGCAAAGGAGTTTTATGGATCATTAAATCTTTCTGCAAAGCATCTTCATCTAAAAATTGGAGAAACCTAGAGATAAATTATCAGAGTTTTTCAACACATTGGATGATGCTTATGATTATCGTGACATGGGTAGATGTAAGTCTTGTTCGAGTTTGAGGGGGATAGAAACCTTGCAATCAGCAGTAGAGGAATTAGAAGAAGCTTATGAGAGCAATTTAGAGTCAGATAGTGATGATGAGAGTGACCTTGATACAAAGGATGGTGGGATGGATATAGTGGAGGATGACAGTGCATGGGAGAACCAAGAAGGCCAAAAGTGCGAGGAGTCGTCCTTGGATGTCCCTAGCTTCACATTAGATGGATGCAAGAGTTTGGTTGATGGTCAAGATGATGATGATTCACTAGAGTATACATACTCTATTAGTGATGGCCGATTACACAAAGCTCTCAAGTTAGAATAGAAATTCATATAGCAAAGGAGGCTTTGGTATCAGATAGTGATTCTGATTGCATATCACCTCGTAGTCTGGAGATTTGGTTTTCCATGGTACCTAAGGTGGTTGTGCCCTACGATGCTAGCTTTCCATACTTGACATCCGATGGCTTCTTATGTTTATGTGTCTTACGGACACCCTTATGATAGTGGAGGATGATAGTGCATGGTTGGAATAGAAATTCATCGCAAAGGAGGCTTTGGTGTCAGATAGTGATTCTAATTGCATATCACCTCGTAGTCTGGAGGTTTGGTTTTCCATGGTACCTAAGGTGGCTGTGTCTGCAATGTTAGGCTTTCGTACTTGACATCCGACGACGGCTTCTTATGTTTATGTGTCTTACGGACACCCTTATGATCAGAGTGGCCTTGGTTTTTCCAAAGAGGATGACTTTCTTATAGTTTCTACTCCAGTTGCAGATAGTGCAGATTCTTAATCCAGTTTCTAGTAGTCGATGATACTATCTTATTGATGCTTGATGATGATCCATGGAGCTAGATTGGACTAGTATTGATATTAGCGCAAATATGATAAGTATCTTTGGCTCTATTTATGGTGAAAGGTAGATTTTAAGGGTGATAAGAAGTTGGATCCAGAAGCTCGACCGCCTGAAGGGCCGGATACAGAAGTTTCCATTAGCAACAAATTGCTCCAGATCCAGTTTGGATCTGCTCTAGTAGATCCGAGCGGATGATTATAATGATATTATTTTTGGATGCTAGTGGTCAGCAACAATGCAGTGGAACATCCAACGATTGCTGCCTCTGCATTCGATGGAATTGTCAAAACTGTCAAAGTCGGCTTGCCGAGTTGGTAGACATTGTAGTGTGAATCTCTCACCAAGTTTGATGCACTGTAGTAGGTGGCAACCACCACCCTATCACATTGTACACCAGAGATTACACCAGAAGCGCAGCTATCGTTTGAAGTATGCTGGAGGACGATCATGTTGGTGCCTTCTGCATTTTCCACAATACTAAAGGAGAAACCATCACCCATTTCATCACCACACCATGGCTCACGTCGGATATTACACAACGCAGATTGCACACAATGCTTCGTGAGCATCTTCATCATAGAAAAATCAACCGCTTGCTTGTTTTTTTTGCTTCATTGCCACAGAAATCCACCACTTTGTCCTAACCTCATCTACAAGGTCCATTCACAGACAACAGGGATCACCAAAGTGTTAGGGCCACAGCCCTGATAGAGATTAATACTACACAAAGATGTACATACAATTCCTATATTACTTCATCCATTCACAAGTCGTGTGTCCATTACAAAGATAATAGAGCGGTTATAACTCCATAAACATAATAGGATATGAAGGGGTATGAGTGAAGAGATGTGCCTTAGACTAAGCTTAAATGACCATATTATTATAGTTTCAAGTACTTTGGGCTTTCACTCCATTCGGAGAACCTCTCGCAAGTGACCCCACTATCTTCACGACAGTTTGCTTACCTCTATGAAGCATTAATAGAGGGTGATTGAGGTGACTAGTGTGTCATTTTTGCATCATGGATATATCCTTAGAGCGAGTGAGTGATAACACACATGAGAATCCGATGCATGATGTACCTATGGCACGTGGCGTTAGTGCCATGTTTCCAGTGGACTATGACGAGCTTACATATTTATTGACCATGAATGATGTCTTTGCTATCATTTCGCACCGATGACATGACGAGCAGGTGGACTACTATTTGTTGAGATTCTCTATGCCAAAGATCACTCTCAAACGAGGATGCCATGGATGATTATAGGGCTCAGTTTGATGCATAATGTAATTTGTGGTGGCAAGCTACTATTTTCAGTAGATTTGCATGCATGGGGATAACAAGAAAATGAGGTAACATGAAAGAAATTCTAAGGTTAATCCATAGAGCATCCATATTATAGAGCATTAAGGATATGCATACTCTATGCATAAAATCAATATGCATGCATGCTCTATGCATAAAGGCAACATAGAGAGTATTCACAAAAGCATGCATACTCTATGCATATATGAGTAATATGCATAGACTATGCAATGTATGAAAACCATGATCGATTTCTTTCATATGATCATGAGAAGTTTATTCCATCTACAAAAGGATTTCACCCACATCCTCTACAAGTGATTGGGAAGTTGTGTGGAGACCACTAAGAATGACAAGGTACTTAATCAAATTTTTCCATATGATCATGAGAAGTTTATTCCATCTAACAAGGGAGTTCCCCCATATCCTCTAATAGTAGGTGATTGGGAAGTGGTGTGGGAACTTGGAAGGATCAAGCCAAATGCCACCAACGAGACAAGGTACTCAATCTTCTTTCACCTTCCGTATTGGAAAAAGCTAAAAATCGATCATCTTCTAGATCCAATGCACATCATAAAAAATGTGGCTATGAACATTTGGGACAACTTAATTGGCACAGAGAGATTCTCTTCCACTTCGGGAGGACTTAAGATTGATTGATCATCTCCTGATGATGAAAGATCCCTACCCTCTCTGTGCAATGGATTCGGGGGTGCTAGTAGAGCGGAAGTAATACTTCTTGCACGGGATAGGATCCCTCACTCGGGGCCTCGCCCCCACGGATATCTGGTCAAGAGACTAATCCCTTGGTTCTTCAAAACCGAACCCGGAAAAACTTTCCCTACTGGAAAGCACGGGCGATTCCTCCAGGATAGTTGTTCTCTAACGTAGTCAGAGTCATTACGGACCAAACCGATCCGACCGAACTTACGAGTCACTTGGTAAGATCAAGAAATAAACTTGCACTTGGATCATAGAAACCAACGCTTTTTTCTCCATCGAGAGGCACAACCGTTGATTCTTTTTCCATAGAACAATTACTATCCGAGATTTACTTCATCTATCGTACTATAACAGAATTGAGTATCATTTTACGGATCCATCAGTCTAGCGTAACCCCATCCAATCCCATGGGTTAGCCAACTGCCCAACCACTGTAGTGATGGGATCCAATTAGGAATTTGGTTAGGTTTTGTCCCAGGTACTAGGGAAAAGAGTTCCCAGGTCCCCTAGCCGGATATTCTTGCAAATTTAATGCCAATCACACCACTTACACACCCAATATGAAATTGCCTTTTTCACAGATTCAGCTATCTTTAAAACAATCATTTAATGAAACCATAGTGTCACTGATCATAATCCTCAAAATCTCCGGTTGAATCCTCATTAGGGAAAAAGGGAGCTCATTTTGGGGCCTTTTACGGTTTGGAAAAATAAGCTCTCAACCAATGAACAGAGGGCCAACGTAACGTTGGAAATTCACAAAAATAAAAGAAAATAGATAAAAGAAACAATATTTTATGTAGGTACAAGCGTGCTACATTAATGTGGAGATTGGTTTTTTATTCTCACAAGATCTTTGGACATGAAGATAGAATCTAGTCTGACATTTTCTCTGACAAGGGCCTTCCCGCTTCCACCTCCCTTTGAACTTTAAATTGATGTGCTGCCTTTCCTTCGAAAGGTCTACCATTCTACACCACTGCCTCATTGTGCAGCAACCTCTTCTTTTCCAAAACTGCTCCCTTGATCCTGTTTGGCTTAGAGTAAGATGTTTCTTGTCAACTATCTGTTTGCCCACTTTCTCTTTCTTGAAACTTCACTTTGTTATCTTGTTTACATTACTTTGCTGTGGTTACAGATTCACAAGGTATCCATGGTGAATAAAAACTATGGTCGTTCTTGTGGAAGACGCTCTGTGGATGATAATGCTATGAAGGCAGAATTATACCACACATCCTTACCCCGTCGACCTGCTTCTTCTATTTCTTCGGTAGAGAATTCAAGTACAGTCAAAACGGAAGGAACTTGGGAAAGGTTTACTGTTTCGAAAGGAGCATGGGTGCTCATGCAACCTAGTAAAAGAAAGAGACCCCAGACAAAAAACATTTTCTTGGCATCATGGAAGGGAAGAGTACGAGATTTTAAAATCACCAGAGGAAAGATATCGGTGAAAGAAGTTTTGATTCAGCATGTGTACATGCATAAAGAACTTGTCTTGCGAGACTATCCAAATGATCTTCCGCAACACAGGCCTAATTGTATATTTTTCTATTGTGGTTTTGTTCTTTATGAGGTGCATGGATTTTTAAGACAAAGCTTTCTTTCTTTGCTTATTGATATTCTTGTGTTATTTTATTTCAGATTTATACCCTTCATCGTATGAGACATGGCAAAACATCGATTGTATTCTGGGATTTATAGATGTTTTGCATGGATTGATAGGAGAACAACAATACGAAGGTCGATGTGCAACAGAGCTAGCTCAATCCGGTATATTTTTTACTGATCATTTTTATCACTTGCTGGACAATGCAAACACACATGGTGTGTTAAGAAAACAAGACCTTCCAGCATGGAATTCAGTGGATTGGCCTCTCCCACATTTTAGTGTTACAGAGGCATATAGAGCCAAGCTTTTCAAAGAAGTACAGAAAGCTCTGAGGCCCAATATTGCCACAAGGATAATAAAAATTTCTTTATGCATGCCTCTCACAGTTTTTGTAGACTTGTTTCCAGTGAAGGTTTCAAAAACAATGTTCACAGTTAAAGCAACAAGTCTCGCATGCATGCCATAATTTTTGGATAAAGGTTGGGATAAGAAGACATGTAGTTCAGTGTTTTGTGAGGTTGTCCAACCTTCTATGCAACTGAAGTACATGGTTGCATCACAAAATTTCATTTTTTCTTTTTATTATAAGCGCACTCGAATGCTAGGTACAAAACTAGTCCCAATGGATCAAGATGAAGATTCTTTTGGTGCAGAAAATAAACTTCTTGATATTGATGTTGTTGAGAATGGTGATGTGCTAGTCAATATCACATTAAGACAATGTTTCTCCCTAGCTCAATTGCGCAATGACATTCTATTTGAGACAGAAGGTTCTATTTCAAAGGACTTTTTATTTATCTACAACAATAAGAAGGTATACCATGTGACTTATCCTAGTCTCATTAAGCACTGCTATTTGTTTGCTTTACCCTATTGTTTCATATTGCTTTTTTGCAGGTGCTCAAAAGAAGAGAGAGATCAATAAAATGCAAAGACATTGAAAATTTGAAAATTGAGATAACACAGACTCCATAAACAAAGGTATTATATTCAGAAATGTAAAATTCTGTACAGAAGTGTTTAATTACATATGTAGAACATATTCTTGACAACAATTTTCTATTTATCTACAGGCTGATCTAGAGGCTGCTCTACATGGTCCAAGCTCACCGTATCATCTTTATTTGGAGAATCTACTTTCTGCTGCTCCATCCTGTCGTGTACAGTCTCTTGGTGCTGCTCCATTGTCTCCTCTACTGCCCGTGGAGCATCTGTTTGCTGCTACTCCATCATTTCCTCAATAACATCAGCAGCAGTAGCAGGTCCTTGTTCTTGTGGCTTCTCCTCATCAGCACTAGGTCCTTGTTCTTGTGGCACCACATCTGCATCATCTGTGTCATCAAGGTGTATGACACCTTCTCGGACTTTAGAGCTCTCACCCAACTCGACAGTAGCTGGTACAATAGGTTTGGGGAAGGCATACTTCAAAAACTTCCAAATTATATCAGCTCTGAAACTATACACATAGCTCGAGTTGAAGCTATCTTCTCTCATCTGCAATAAGATATGATGATTTAGAACACTTTGTACCAATATCAAATTTTTTGAAGCTAAATGAAAATTATTTTTTCTTACAAGCTCTGGCTGTCCTATCTCAAAATAGCTTGAAAGTATATATTTGGCACTAATCAGCACTCTCCAGCCACAGCTCCTTGAATCATCTTGTTGTGGTGTCTGGATAGTTGGAAAGATATGTTAGAAACTGTTAATGTCTGAACAAAATAAAATTATTCAATAAGTTCAAAGGCATAGCATGAAATAGACATCAGTAGAGGGAACAACTTTCTACCTCTAAATCTATTGGCTCTATTGAATCCAAAAGATTGACATTAGGAGGACACTGATCCAATGCATCTAGAAGTCTTCTAATACAACTACAATACATATAATTCAGTTAGTGTGCATTAAATCCAAATAATGAAGTTTAAAGTTAAAAATAGCACACAAACCACTTACAATTTAACCTCTCTGTGTGTGTTTCTAAGAGAGTTGAAAGCATTGCTTCTGCTGGATGTCAATAGAAGCAAAGCTCCAGTGGTCACTGCATAAGGAAAAAAGCATTAAGAAATCAAAGGCTACAAGAGTACTCAATCTTGAAGGAAAATCCCAAAAGAAGCAGCCACACACATACTTGTTATGGTATGGAAGTAGCAAAATATCAACATGATCAAAATCACAGTGTCTGAACCAATTGGAAATATCCATGGGAGTTTCCTTTGGATCTCTTAACTTGAAGGAAATTGCAGGATCAATAATATAAACTGTATGCTGTACAGCATGGTTCAGCCAGCTTCTCATCATGCTACATTGGACAAAACAATAATTAAGGTAAGGTATAAGGGAGGAGGTACAATAAGGATTGTTTTGCAAACAAATGTAAAATAAAAGACACTTACTAGAGCATTGCAAGAATGATAGTATCTGAGCAATACTCATTCTTATGAGCCAATGCTGCCAAGCATGCTTTTGTCAAGTCAAAATTATTCTCTGAAAAATCATCTTCAATATGGACAACTATGTTAGGGCCCAGCTTCTGCAACCTTCTCTGTATCTGTAGCTCCATCTGTACAGTCTCCACATCTATAGCAGATTTGGATTCTTCTATTTGCTACTTCAGTGACTCCTCATAAGCAGCTTTCCCTCTGGTGCTCATTGAGTGGGTCACTTCAACAACCTTCACCTTGTCTGCCTTCAATTTCCTTGTAGGTGGAATTAATAATATGTCTCTCATTTTAATGTCCTGCCATTCCACAGGATGGACCAGCTTGTCATACCTCCACCTCACTCTGGACAATGTGTTGAAGTCCTTGGCCATCAGAGTTACCCTATGAGCATGGGCTGCTACAAGCATTGCATCTTCAAAGTACTTCTCCAAGTAATCCTCTACCATTTCCTGTAAGGAAAGAATGGCAGTCCTGTTCCACCTGAAACCAAGGTGCCAGCTATCACAAATTTCTCTCACTAGCCTCTGAAAAGGTGCCTTGGGGATTGCAAAGCCTATAGCTTTTTGTTGTTTCCTGATCTCCTTTAGCACACCTGCAGAATGTTTTAACCTCTTGGACTTTTGCTGCAGCATGCTCATTGGCTTCCCCTTCCTGCCATGTGCAACTCTTCCTTTTGGAGGCACACTAGATTCCTTGACATCAGCCCCAGCTGCTGCTGCTGCAAGCCCTGGCCCCTTGCCTGACCTCCTTGCAGTTGCCTTGGTTCTTGCCATCACTCTGAAAAGGTCCATACAAAGCAATAGAAAAAGATTAGAACCATGGAGAACATGGAATGATAAAAGAAGGTGATGACAAATTGGATAAAGCAAAATTATGTGCAGACATATGGCATTGATTATGTGGAAACTTTCAGCCCAGTTGCCAAGATGGCAACAGTGAGAGTTGTGATAGCAGTGGCTGCGTCAAAGCAATGGTCTTTACATCAGATGGATGTAAAGAATGCATTCTTGCATGGGGATTTGTAGGAAGAGGTGTATATGTTGTAGCCACCTTGTTATAAGGATGTGAGTCACCTCGAGCATGTTTGCAAATTGAAGAAAACCTTGTATGGCTTAAAACAAGCACCAAGAGCATGGTATGACAAGATTTCTGAATATCTTGTCCTCACTATTGGCTTTCATGTAGCCAATGCAGATTTCTCTATGTATGTGAGACACAGTGATAGAGGGGTTATGCTTGTTGTCATCTATGTAGATGACTTGATCATTACGGGGGACCATGATGCAGAGATCTTTGATGTAAAGATCTTGCTTAGACAGAAGTTTGAGATGAAGGATGTGGGGGAGCTCAGATATCTCTTGGGCATTGAGGTGATTAGGTCACCACATGGTATTGGATTCCTGTAGAGACAGTATGTCTTGGACATGTTGTCCAAGTATGGTATGACAGACTGTAAGTCTATCTTTGGATCAGAATGGCAAGTTGAGTGTAGATTCAGGAGAGCTTTTGGAGGATCCTACTATGTGTAGGAGAATAGTAGGAAGCTTGATCTACATGACGATCACCAGGCCAGATTTGAGCTATGCTATTGGGTTGGTGAGTCAGTTTATGCAAGTTCCTCGGAAGCCGCATTTGGATGCATTGATACGCATACTGAGGTGTGTGAGGTCTACTTTGCATTGTGGACTATTTTATGAAACTAGGACAGAGATATGTGTACATGGGTACACAGATGCTGATTGGGCTGGTAGTATCTCAGATATAGAAGATCTACTAGCAGCTTCATGTTTTCTTTGGGGAGTGCTACTGTGACTTGGAGCAGCAAGAAGCAGCCTAAGGTTGCTCTATCCAGTACAGAGGCCGAGTACAGAGGTGCTGCTATGGTAGCATGTGAGGTAGCTTGGTTGAGAAAGCTAGTTGCAGATTTGGGTCTATTAGTGGATAGACAAGTTGTCATTTTTTGTGACAACATTAGCAGTATACAGTTGGCCAAGAACCTAGTTTTTCATGCTCTCATGAAGCATATAGAGGTCCACTACCATTTTGTCAGAGAGAAGGTTTTGGCAGGAGATGTTGACCTTGTTTATGTCAGCACACAAGATCAGGTCGCTGACATCTTCACCAAAGCATTGGGTACAGAGAAGCTCCGCAGATTCAGGGCTTGGCTTGGTGTACATGAGATGTAGTTGAGCTCGAGGAGAAGTGTTGAGATATCGAGCTCATCTAGTGAGGCGGTGGACACCGATGATCCACTTGGGGGATAGGCCCCACACTTACACCATTGGCATGGTTGGTGCGATCATGGGCGATATGCGACCAGTGGGATGACAGGCTGTGTGACAGCCATTCTAGAGACTGGCATAGTTATAACGCCAGCTCATTTAGTTGGGTTCACACTGTAGAGAACCCTAGTATGTATTTGGTTGAGTACCTTTTCATATTGTGTGTACTCTTATCTTTGTATAGTGTGTGTTGAGTGTTGTGTGAAGAAGAAGAAGATTTTCAGCCTCTCACCTTGTGTGTTCTCTTTTAGGGTTTTGTGAGTGTGTGTGTGCTTGCAAGAGCTCAAGCTCTCTTCTCCCCTACATCTTTTCACAAGTCACCAACCTTCTTGACTACCATGTATGGACCATAATATCTATGAGCCAATTTTGGATTGAAAGATTCTTTGAGGATGTTATGACGGCTCTTAGGAAGATTTAATAGATTATAGTCACCTAATTTGTAAGATTCCTCCCTAGAACACCATATTAGTGAATTTGGGAATTTCTCAATTTCCATTTTTGAATACTTAAAAAAGGGGACATGGATAACATGTTTGTGAGTTTCTCAAAACCCTATCATATGACCTATCGTTGGAAAGCGCTTGAAAAATGGAATCTAAAGAGCTATAAAGCGCTCATTTTGGATTAGTGTTGTTCAAGTTATGGTTAATCCAAACTTTTGACCACGTGTCCCAAACTTGTGGGAAATTCCCATATTCCCCAATATGGTGTTCCCAGCCTCTCAAGATGTCCAGCATCTTCCCCTGTAATCAAATCCCTCTTCAGAAATATAAAAGATCTTTTTTCTACCAGTTTTGACCTAGAGAGAGAATATTCAGTTTTTAAATATTGTTGGATAGAAAAGTATCTCATCTTATTAAAATAAGTTCCCCTGAAAGAGAAGTTCAAAAAGATTTTCAAAAGGTGCATTAGAAATTAAGTATAATCTGTTCAACAGGCATTATCCTGGGGGTCAAGAGATTCTTCTCTTTTCTATTTCTTTTATGGTTTTTTATGATTTTTATCTTCTCTAAAATGAAATGATGTTATGCCTCGTTGAAAAAAGGCATTCCCCTCTCTTCTTTAGTAAATCCAACCATTCTTTATCCTAGATGATTGATAAAATCAAGTTTTTCATAATGTTCTCTTAAATAAATAGAAAATGTTTACACTCGAATGATTTGAACTTCTAATTAATTTGAGTGAGTTAAAAATTAAAAAATGGTCAGCCATACAAAGAAGGTTATGGCGAAATTTTCTAAAAATTTGTGAAATAAATTTCATCTTTTATTAATCAAAAAGAGTAATCCCCATTGTTAGAGTATTCTAAAAGTGTCATTTTCATTCATGCACAGAAAGATGCATATTGATTAATTTTCAATAGAATTAAATTCTATGAAAGATACTTATTGATAAATTTTTTTATTATGAAAGTGTTACTTTCTTCATTATGGATTTTTATGCATAAAATAATGCATAAAAATATATATTTTTATTACAAAAGAGTTACTTTCATCATATTGATTTTTATGCATAAAAGTATGCATAAAAGAATATTTTTTTAATTATAAAAGTGTTACTTTTATCATTATTGATTTCTATGCATAAAAGTATGCATAAAAATTTTTTTTTTTAAATTATAGAAGTGTTAGTTTTATCATTATTGATTTCTATGCATAAAAGTATGCATAAAAGAATATTTTTATTATAAAAGTGTTACTTTTATCATAAATTATTTTTATGCATAAACATATGCATAAAAGATATATTTTTTATATATTAAAAGTGTGATTTTCATCATAAATGATTTTTATGCATAAACATATGCATAAAAGATATATTTTTTTATATTAAAAGTGTGATTTTCATCATCAATGTTTTTTATGCATAAACATATGCATAAAAGATATTGTTTTTATATTAAAAGTGTGATTTTCATCATAAATGATTTTTATGCATAAACATATGCATAAAAGATATATATTTTTATATTAAAAGTGTGATTTTCATCATAAATGATTTTTATGCATAACCATATGCATAAAGATAATTTTTATATTAAAAGTGTGATTTTTATCATAAATGATTTGTATGCATAAAAGAAATTCTTTTATATTAAAAGAGTGATTTTCATCATAAATGATTTATATGCATAAACATATGCATAAAAGAAAGTCTTTCATGAGATAAAAGAGTGATTTTCAACATAAAGGATTTTTATGATGATAAGAGTGTGACTTTCATCAGAATTGGATTTTATGCATAATTAGATGCATATAGAATCTTTATAATTAAATAAGGGATCTCCTTAATCCTCTGTTTAATTTTCGTATAAATTGGAAAAATGAATAAGTAGATAATCTGTGAGAAGAAATGCTACCGTTTCATATTCACTAAGATGGTAATGAGAAAATTCAATTAAACTATCGAAGTCGGAGATCGAGATAAATGATTATTTTATTCCTCATAAGAAGGTCATGTTTTAGAAATCTGTAAGCAAATATTCATTGAACGAAATTTAGAAAAATAGAAATTGAAATAGTACCTTTCAAGAAAGATAAATTAGGAAGAACCTTTCCAGACCCAAACTCTGATTCAGACTATTGGCCAGGGTCAAATTCCTTCATCAATTTCAATCAATGACGATGTGCCCAGTTCAGGAAAAATGTACTCAAAATCCCCCATCGAATCTGAAACTAAGTTAAGACTTTTGATTTTGATCTGAGGATCAAGTTAACAGAATTCAAGGAATTCTGTTTGGAATTCAGACCTGGATCTAGAAGTATTGAGATACAGATTTAAGATTATTCATGGTTTTCAAACAAAATCAAAATTGAAAACTTGCATAGAAACCTTGTTTTCTTAAAGGATTGTCTTACGCCAGAATGCTAGAGGGAGCATTTGGCATATATGTTTATCTAAGGGAAGTTCGGTTGCAACAGCTGGCGGGGAGTGTTCGAGGGACAGTTCATGTGGCAAAAAGATTCTCAAGAACCGAATTCTGAGAGAATTATTGGTAAAATGGAAGTTCTATCCTTTTGAAGATGCCACCTGGGAGAATGAAGCCGATCTGTTGCGGGATTACCCCCAGTTTGCGAGATGAGGGTATCTCGTGTTTTTCAAGTGGGAGAGAATGTAAGATTCCTCCCCAGCCTCTCAAGATGTCCAACATCTTCCCTTGTAATCAAATCTCTCTTCAGAAATATAAAAGATCTTATTTCTACCAGTTTTGGCCTAGAGAGAGAAAATATTCTAGAGAGAGAACATTCAATTTTTGAATATTTTTGGATAGAAAAATACCTCATCTTATTAAAATAGATTCTCCTGAAACAGAAGTTCAAAAAGATTTTCAGAAGGTGCATTAGAAATTAAGTATAATCTGTTCAAGAGGCATTATCCTGGGGGTCAAGATTTTTTTAAAATTTTAAATTAAGGTTCCTATGGACCAATAAGATTCATCCAAATGTAGGGAGGAGATAAATAGAAGAATAAAAGGAAAATCCCCCAAAAAATGAGTAAATACTCACATAAGATGAAGAGTTGACTAAGGACAAGGTTAATAGTTAAAAAAGAGAGATATTTAGGTGAAATGATGCATTTTTGACACCTCAGTATGGGGGAATTTCCCTCATGAAGGAGGTGCCTATTTCACATGCTTGAATGAATTTTAAACTCCCAAATAATGAGATATTTTTATCTCTCCTATTTCAACTAAATCCAAAAAGTGGACTAAACTGACCCAAAAATCGTCAAAAATTGACCAAACTAATATGGAAAATTCTATAATCAGTTGGCTTGGTTAGAAGCTCACTTTTTCCTATAAATAGGAGACTTCCCCTTTGTTGAAACTCAATAGTGTTTTGCACTATTACCCTACCTCTCCCAAGTGCCAAAAACTGTGAATTTAACTCATAATTCATTAGTTTTTGACCTTCCCTCTTCTAAAAGACTGGTGACCACTCTTGTTTCAAACAAGAGTAGAACCCTCAAACCATCAAGCCAAAGGAAAGCTCTCAAATTATCCATGTAAGTTGGAGATTCTTCTCTTTTCTATTTCTTTTATGGTTTTTTATGATTTTTGTCTTCTCTAAAATGAAATGATGTTATGCCTCATTGAAAAAAGGCATTCCCCTCTCTTCTTTAGTAAATCCAACCATTCTTTATCCTAGATGATTGATTATTGGGTAAAATCAAGTTTTTCATAATGTTCTCTTAAATAAGTAGAAAATATTTACACTAGAATGATTTAAATACTCTTGGTGAACTTCTAATTAATTTCAATGAGTTAAAAATTGAAAAATGGTCAGTCATACAAAGGAGGTTATGGCAAAATTTTCTGAAAATTTGTGAAATAAATTTCATCTTTTATTAATCAAAAAGAGTAATCCCCATCGTTAGAGTTTTCTAAAAGTGTCATTTTCATTCATGCATAGAAAGATGCATATTGATGGGGGATTTTTTTTTGCGAGCTTTTTTTGAAACTTGATCCTCAGATCAAAATCAAAAGTCTTAACTTAGTTTCAGATTCGGTGGAGGATTTTGAGTACATTTTTCCTGAACTAGGCACATCGTCATTGATTGAAATTGACGAAGGAATTTGATCTTGGTCAATAGTCTGAATCAGAGTTTGGGTCTGGAAAGGTATTCTGATGATGCAGGAGCACCATTTGGGTGAGAGCAGGATCCGGAGATACGGTTCGGTGATGCTTGGTAGATGGGACACCTTTTGGTCTGCAGGGTTTAGCCCCTTGGGTGAGAGTAGGATCCAGAGCACCATTTGGGTGAGAGGAGGATCTAGAGATACGGTTCGGTGATGCTTGGTAGATGGGACACCTTTTGGTCTACAGGGTTTAGCCCCTTGGGTGGGCAGGGAGGAGTATATGTATGGTCATTGCGGATGTATGGCGACAGGCCATTGTGGATCGCGGGATCATTGTGCCTAGTAGAGCATAGTATGTCATTCTGAGGATGCATGATGAGCTCTTTGGCGTGCTCAATGTCTATGTGCCCAACCATGCTAGTGCCAGAGCAGAGTTCTGGACCCAGGTTACGGCGGATGCATTGCCAGAGGCCGCACATTGGTGTGTCGGGTGAGACTTCAACATGCTTGAGGACCCGGGTGATAGGGTGGGAGCAGTCATGTTACAGTGCACGGCACGGAGCTTGCAGCGTGGGAGCGATTTTGCATGACACTGAGGATCACTGATGCATGGCAACATGAGGCTTTCTCCCGTTCTCAGGACAGTCTTAGTTTCTCTCGGTCGAATCACCGGCAGGGAGGGACTAATCTATCACGGATTGACCGCTTCTATGTGGGCGACATGCTAGGGGAGCGAGGGCACCTCTTTTTCAGACCATGCACTAGTTATTTTGACACTTGAGGAGAGGACACGGGAGACCAGCTTGCAGTTGAAGATCCCAAAGAGGGTACTTACAGATCCTAGTCTCGCTGAGGACATTGAGAGGATTTGGCATGACTTCCTAAACTATCTTTCTCGAAAGGTACTATTTCAATTTCTCTTTTTCTAAATTTCGTTCGACGAATATTTGCTTACAGATTTCTAAAACATGAATTTCTTATGAGGAGTAAAATAATCATTTATCTCGATCTCCGACTTCGATAGTTTAATTGAATTTTCTCATTACCATCTTAGTGAATATGAAATGGTAGCATTTCTTCTCATAGATTATCTACTTATTCATTTTTCCAATTTATACAAAAATTAAACAAAGGATTAAGGATATCCCTTATTTAATTATAAAGATTCTATATGCATCTAATTATGCATAAAATCCAATTCTGATGAAAGTCACACTTTTATCATCATAAAAATCCTTTATGTTGAAAATCACTCTTTTATCATGAAAGACTTTCTTTTATGCATATGTTTATGCATATAAATCATTTATGAAAATCACTCTTTTAATATAAAAGAATTTCTTTTATGCATAATGAGGAGTTGCCGGAAGTTATGCCAAAAATTACACCCAATCCTCCATAACAAGAAACTTGTGGGCTGAAGAACCAAGTCTCTAACAAGCTAGATGCCATCCTAGATATGACGAGCCAGTGAATATAAACTAATGGATCAGAAAATGTAACCCGCTATTGTAACCCAAGATCATGATGATAGCTTTACAACAAATCACACTATTCAATCTGACCACACCAATCTTGCTGGAAGCTTGTGCAACCACAAACATATAGCAATCGTGGTTGGTTACCTTAGTTACCCCATCAAAGCTCCTAGGCTAGATATGAAGGAATTAATGTCAATGGCATGGGAAGAAACCCTAGGGAAAATGTGGCTAGGCACACCAAGTTGGAAAATATAAACTTACTAGGAATTAGAATTGCGGCCTACATGATCAATTACTACTACAAGATATGGTGGGATAAAGTACCCTATAGAAAAAATAAAAGGATATGAAGAGACTACACTGTAGAGTGTTACAACATCCATCGGCCGTTATCTAGAGAAGATAGCCATAGCACTTAAGATGGACCCACAATATATGCTAATAAGAAGAAGATTAGTTGAAGTAGAGTTCATAAAGAAAGGGATTCTCATTATTGCTTCAATCTTTCCTTCTTCGAGCATAATAACTTTGCTACTTTGAACCAGCAATTCCAAAGTACTTAAGATGGACCCACATTATATGCTAATAAGAAGAAGATTAGCTGAAGTAGAGCTCATAATGAAAGGAATTCTCATTATTGCTTCAATCTTTCCTTCTTCAAGCATAGTAACTTTGCTTCTTTGAACCAAAAATTTTGGTACATCATAAAATCTTGGCAAAATGTTCCAGATCCAGAGGTTATAGCCACAATCAAGTTTTTCAAGTTACGTAGTCTTAATTGATCAACAGGATGATTATGTGTTCACATTTACTAGATAATGATTAAAGTTTGATCGTAGTCTTAATTGATCAACAAGATGATTATGTGTTCACATTTAGTAGATAATGATTAAAGTTTGATTTTAACGAAGATTACCAAAAACCGAGCAGCACGGAAAAACCGAGCGGCAAGAGACCGAGCAAGCTATTTTGACAGTGTCATTTAGAACTCGTAGTCATATCTTAAAGTTTTAGATTCTCAAAGAAAGTGCATACACAAGCCTAGTAATGGAATTCTCCCTCACAAGAACAACACAAGTAACAACTTACAACACAGCAACAACTTATTGACATTAGCAAAAGAAACTTATATTGTCTCAATCAAGAAAGCACAAACATAATTCAAAATGCGACTCTGTTTTAATGAGCCAAAAAAGGAATGACAACATATAACCATCTATAAGACACTAGAAGAAGAAATTACAGATGTCCCAAAAGTTACTGACTTATCTATGGCGCAAACCTAATTTCTTGCTTTTTACATAATTTCTTGCTTCCCTGCAATTTTCGCATTTCCGCAATGGATCAAAAAATCCAACCAAATGCCAAACATCCCTTATACATTCCTTCTATTTAATACTAGTAGAAGGAATATTGCGGTGTCCCGAGAGTGCTTGACTAAGCTCTAACTTTGTAATTGCAGCTTGGTGCATAAATTTGTGTATTGCATGTTGCAAACCAAACACCCTAATGAACACAAAATATATATGCTCACATGGCACGTACGACTCTTTTTTCAGATCCCTCAAAGCAAACTCTGGATAAGAGCACCTTGGAAATTTACATACATTAACTGCAAAGGAGATTCTAGATTTCTTTGAATCAATTGTTGAAATCCAAAAAACGTGTGACTCTGCTTGACTGACAACTATCTCACGCACTACCTCTCCTTCCATTATAAGTGCTCTGTTAATGCAATCTTGGCTTGCCTTGCTTATCTTCTCCTTCCATCTTACAATGTGGCCATCACCTCTGCTCGTTGGGCGAACATTGCATGGTGTTGTCTGAATAGTGGAAACACTGTGTTTTACACCCTCCAAAATAAAACCCGCATTGATGAGTTTGGTTGTCTCTTTCGTAGACAAACATGTGCCTCTAGCAACCTTCCAAAGAAGAGGAGCTGGCCCACAAGACTTCTGAATCTGCTCATCCACTCTAGCTGAATGAATTACACTCGATGGACAAAAGTAGAACATCTGCCAACTCTCCTTATCCTTATACTATCGACGTCCTTTGAAGCAAGGTGCAGGAATACCCTTCAGTGGCCCTTCCTTCTTGTCAAGAACGAAAGCTCCACAGCGTTTGGCTCTCCCTTCCAGAATACCCGAGCATGTAGATTGACATTTGGGTGGTGTTCTCCGGATAGCCCATTCTTTCACATCAACCTCACTCTCTTTTGGGGTCCCATAAATGCATGAAGCACCCTCTTTTGGTCTTGGAACATGAATAGTAACGTTCTCATATTCTGGTCGATGACTATCTGTATCAAGTATAATTTTTGCATCCATTTTTCTTCTCTTGCACATCACACTTTTCAGGACTGTCCTCTGAACATCTGGAGCAACAATATCTTGTTCCTCCAACACTGTTGATGCAAGGTCCACAAGATTTTTTTTTGCTTGAACCCCTTCGTCTCCGGACATAAATCTTTTCTTAATTTGATTTAAACTCGGCCCAGACCCCTCATGTCTTCCTGTCAAGTAGGCCTTATAATGGACACTTTGCAAGACTGACATGGCAAGGTCTGCACTGAAGCAGAGAACAAGATAACTTGTTGAGCGTATCCCAAAGCTGCTCGCATGGATGCATGCTTATAGACTCTGAGAGATTAACCGTAGGCACAAATGGATCTCCACCCCCTTGTGTCAATACCCATTTTGCCCAGTGAAATCCCCGCACCTCCCACCAAGATAACCATGTCTCTAATGAATGTAGCTCTGTCTCATGCGCATGTCCCAAACTCCAAAATGTAACAAGTTTGTCCTTTGCTGATGCGGCTGACAACTTCACTTGGTGCATCTCTCCACCATCGACACAAATCCTTGTGCTCTTCTTGAAATTGTGGTTTGATACAAACTCGTGTATGTTCCAGCATACTCTTTTCCCAGTGAAAAGAACACGAGCGTTCCTTGAACATCATCACATTCCTTTTACCTTTATTGAAAATAGTACGCACTGTAAGCCAATTTGCTTGTGCCTCATCAGCCCCATGAAACCTGCAAACTCTGCACTCTCAAATCCACATTGCTGCAACCTTTCATTCATCAAAGTCCAAAATAAAACCTGTGCATTTGTATTCTCCACCTTGAACTCACCTACTGCATTTGTAAGCAATTCTCTGACAAAAGGGTGATAAACATGTGCACTCATTGTGGTCCAGCCACTTGTCTTGTGCACATGATCAAAGTGGACAAATTGTTTCTCTAATGGTCCACCCGGCCTCATTTGATTAACCAAGTCGATCCCACTTCTAGGACCCACAAAGGACATCTTAAATACATGAGGCTCCACATTGCTTGCCAGCTGGTTTGGAAATAAGAGGCTATGAAAGAAAGGGTATCACCTATTTGTTTTCTCCTTAAGATCTAGTAATGCTTCGAGGCCAAGAACTGATCCCTTCACATTTTGACAGGCAATATCCATGGATCTCTGAATCCTAATCAAATACCAAAAGTCAACCATTGCAAAATGTGAGTTTCAAAAAAATGTAAACAAAGTTTAGACCTAACATTTTTCTTTATACAAGAGGTGTAACTCTTTCTAGAAGCTGCTCGACCCCCAAATCTCCCATATCAGGAGTGATATCAGTGTCATCAAAGAGCATGTCCATAATTATATCTTGAGCTACACCCGTCTCAACCTTTTTACACTTTGTATAAAGGTCATGGGATGCTCTATCTTGCACCAAAGTATACACAAAAATCTCATTTGTTTTGGACACCCCAATTGCCACTGCATGCCTCTGACTACCTTGATGTATGACACATCTTGTTGTAGTAGTTCTATCTGTAGGGTAGCAATAATAAATAGAAGACTCACACACAGCCAAGCATTCCGGTAAACTAGAGCAATGTCGACAAACTAAAGTGCCAGTTTCAAAACTTAAAAACCCAATTCTGGGTACCTGTTTAAGTTTTCCCTTCCATTGAGATTGATTGCTTCCCTTCATCCGCTCATAATATGGGCACTCCACATTACAACATCTTAGATGCCCCTCACAAGAACTACGCCTAACAACACCATCAAAACATTCCTTTGTACATGTGTTATACTCCACCCACACATGACCATCATATCTTTGCTCCATCCCAGCCATTGGCTTACCTTGTGGTGCAATAGGGAGCTCAAAAACAATATCCCCATCGTACTGTGATGGAAGTTCATCAACTTTCCTAACTTCAGATGCATTCATTAAAGCATTGAGAAGAGTGTCGTTAACAGGCAATCGTCTAATCAGAGACAAGATACTGAGAACTTTATTTTCTATGGGTGTCCCTAAACTAGATAGACAGGGTTCAAGGATTGATGGAGTTCCCAAACAGGAAAAAGAGGGATTTTTTACTGATGAGAATATATGCTCACCATCATCTCTACCATGTACAACATCCTTGGAATGTAGAGATAAAGTAGCACAGTGCATTTCCTTGGCATTGTTGCAGTAAGTCTAAATGCATAAACACCATCAGCTAGCTTTATCCTAGGCACTACACTGCTTTGATTCTCCATTGATAAGTTATTATTACCTAAGGAGAACTACTCTTGAATCTCTCTCTCTGTCAAAATAACATCTTCTGAATCAAAACGGATGGATAAAATTTTCCAAGAGCCAAAGCAAAGAATATCAATGACGTGCACCATTCTGCTTGCGAGATGCAGCTATTGACAAATGTCTGAAAATATATCAAGTAGGCCAAAATCATTCTCCCTTTTCGAGATATGAGTACTGATATTTTCCAGATATGATTGCATTTAAAACCGAATATTTGCACCACTAGTATATGTCTTTTTCAAATAATTGAAGAATGATTACGATGCATTTAATGACTATATTCACCACTAATATACGCTTGTACAATCAATTCATAGCATTTCAATGCATAATATATAAATAAAAATAAATACATATATAAATAATACATAATATATAAATAATACATAATATATAAATAATACATAATATATACCAATCTCTATCCATAGCTCTCACTCTAACTCTATATATATCCTTTTCAAATAGCTGATTAATGAGTACGATGCATTTATTGAATATATTTGCCACTAACTAAAAGCATTCTTTCACATGGTGGCAAGAGGACCCCTACTGCTCTTACATGCATACCTAATTACATAGCATATTCCTCGGTGGGTCAGTAGTGGACCCCTACTACTCTTACACGCATACATAATCACATAGCATATTCTCAAAACTGTGGGGTCGTCTCCCGCCAACACCTCTTCGCTCTGCTCTTCTTCTTTCACCTCCGCCAAGCCTCTACTTGCTCTTTTCTCAGCTGCAGGGCCTGATTATTTCCGAGTGCGCAGGGGTGTTCTGAGTAATCAACCAAGGAGTGTGCATGTGTTTGGCTTGGTGCCACAGTGTGAGGGCACAGTATTATGAGGCAAGGGTTGAGTGTGTTGTGTGTTGAGTATGGGATAAGAAGCAGTCGTGGGTGTACTGTGTGTGTGCGTGTCCAGTAGAGGGCATCCATGGGCTTGTGTGGGAACAAGGTGTGAAGGGTGAGTGCATGTGTGGGTGGAATATGAAGCCGAGGGCATGAGTGTGTAGCCGGCGCAGCAGTGTGAGGGCAAGAAAGCCCATACGCTGGCGTATGGGCTTTCTTGCCCTTGGTGGGAAGGAGCTAAGACCCTGTCCTTGGTTTGAGCCTCACCTGCATCACGTTTATTATGCATGTAAGGTTTGGTATAGAAAAGTGCAAGTCAATAGCTATCCTTATGGAGCCTCACCTGCATCTCTCTCTTGTTGATGTAAGTGAAGAGTTTGATGTTCATACTCATTGTGGGTTGCCTCATCTATTTACTAGCAACAAAAACCACGCACATATTCAATGTCTAGTTTCAATTTTACTTGCAAATTTATGCATTAGCCAAGCACAAAATACTAGACATTATTAAAAAGACTTACGTGCTACATACAAGGCACCCTAGACTGTTATTTTTTTTCCCTTAATGGGGATTGGACCATGTTAATTGCATGCCCATACAGAGTTGGATTGGATCAATGATTTCTCATTCCACTAGTGAGAACTACTTATAATTGGATAGTGCTTGTGTTTCTTATCTCTAGCAAGAAATAACCCATAGAGGCTACATCTACTTACGTTTATAGGGTAGCCTTCTCTACTATAGTAGATTGTGTATGGACATGCAGGCTACTTCATGATCTCCTACTAGCTCAAGACACTCCTATGACTATCTACATTGATAGTCAAATAGCACTTGTAGTTGCAAAAGCCCGGTATTTTATGCTCAAACTAAACGCGACAGTAATGCATTATCACTATGTGTGAGAGATGATTCTAGCAAGGGAGATACATTTAGCATATTGTCCAACACAAGACAATGTGTCAAACATCTTTACAGAAGTCTTACCTTGATCCAAGTTTGAAGCTTTCAACAAAGATTTAGGGCATGGTTTCCTTATTGCCACCAAGGGCAAGAAAACCCATACGCGAGCATATGGGCTTTCTTGCCCTTGGTGGCAAGGTGCTAAGGCCATAGACAATGAGACCTTAGCCCCTTGCCACCAAGGGCAAGAAAGCCCATACGCCAGCATATGGGCTTTCTTGTCCTTGGTGGCAAGAAGCTAAGGCCATATAGAATGAGACCTTAGCCCCTTGCCACCAAGGGCAAGAAAGCCCATACGCGTATGGGCTTTCTTGCCCTTGGTGAAGGAGCTAAGGCCACATACAATCTTATGATAGAAGGGTTCAATCTTATGATAGGTAAATTTAATAGGAGTGAGTAGAGGAGTTTAGGATGCTTGCCACAATGACCATGATCTTGATTACCTCATGGCCATTTTGTGGCCATGATCTTAATTTTCTGACACCAATATAATCTTATGTGAAATGTTAGGGAATAATCATGCCTCCACGAAAGAGACAACAAGCAAAAAAACATAGGGAGTTCGGGTCTCTTACAGTAAGATTTTACATTCAATTGTTGTAGCTTTGATTTCTTAATATTTTTGTGTGAACTAATGATTTATAATTCAGCCAACGAGCAAGGAGAAAGGAGTGTGTGCATCTAGTCCTACAGCAGATGAGAGTGGCGGCGATGATTTCTCTCCTATCCAGGTTCTTGTTTGTATGCTTTTTCTAGGGAATATTTTATGTTGCTTATATTGAGTTTTTTCTAGGGAATATTTTATGTTGCTTATATTGAGTTTGCCAGTTTCTAAGTTCTATGTTTCAAATGTTGTTTGTTTTGTGTTTGATTAATGTCTTCCTAGGTTTCTAAAAGAAGACATAAAGAACAAGTATTGTCTCAACCCGCTAGCAGCACTATGCAGTCCATGTGTAGTGAGAAAGAAGAGCAAGTATTGTCTCAACCCGCTAGCAGCACTATGCAGTCCATGTGTAGTGAGAAAGAAGAGCAAGGGGAAAATGAGGTGGTGGAAATTATGAAAGGTGGAGATGTATTGGCTAAATGCAGGGTTTTAGATGTTTCAAGGTGCCCACCCATTCCCCTTTGTAGGATGTTTCCATACCCTAGGGTTTGAGGTTTAAGAAGTGACACTTCGCTACTCAAAATAGCCTTAGAGGGTGAAACTTACTGTCCAAAGAAGGGTATTTTCATTGTCTCTGTTGTCTCCCCTTTGGGTGTTGCAATTCCGGTGACAAGTGAGATGAGGCCTTCATGGGATGCCCATTGGCAGGCTATAGATAAAGAGTTTGAGAATGAGTTGAGAACAAAGAAGGGGTTGTCTTTTCTTTCCAATAAAATGTTCTATGTGTGGGAAGGTAACCATCGCACAGTGGCTTGGATGGAGCTCATTACAGAGAAATATAAAGATGATAAAGAATGGCATTTGAGGGTCTTTAGCACTGTTGTTGATCCAACTAGACTCAGTGAAGTATCCTTGCTTGCTGGCTTTCTTCGCATGAATGAGTAAGTTCCTCTCAAAACACAATGCGCATGTGATCCTTCTCAATGCATCTGTATTAAATTTTTGTTTTTTTTGGAAGCTTGAATGAGCATGCAGTCATAGTCACAAATTTGAAGGATACATTGGTGAATGCTACAAACATTTGTGAGTGTGACATTAAATCCTATTTGCGAGAGCAACCTGCTAATGTGGCTAAAACCTTGGAAGCCAAAAAGAAGCTTGAATCAAAGACTTCACCCCCATGGTATCCGCTGGCTAGAGAGGATTTGGCCCAGCTTGTTTACCAGGTAGATATATATTTGGGCTCTTTCTTGTTATGAGAGGATTAGAAAGTATGGTATGCAATGATTTCCCCAAAATTTTGTAGGTTGAGTTTCAAAAGAAAGTAAGGACCAAAGTAGCTGAAGTGACAAAAGGTCTAAGTGCGGAGGAGAGGGCTTTAAAAGAAAAGGAGATCTCCACTGAGTTGTGAGACGAAAGTACAGTGATCATATGCAAAAAGTATTGCAATGTTTGATTTGTTCAAAATTATTATTGTTGTGTTTGTCTCCTACTAATATGAAATGGTTTCAGAATATTTATTAGGCTTTGAATATTATTAATCCATCCCAACTTTGTTTTCTCTTCTTCAATTTGATGGAGCGGACACCATTGTGCGTATTGAAAAGTTGAATTTGATAGCAATCTCTTCCGTCATCAGTGCGGAGAAAAAGATAACTTGGTTGAGATTGCTTGAGAGTTCAAGATCTCTTCGCAATACCCATGGTATGCCATCAACAAACACAAAATTCAGAGTGTAAGAGTTTTTCACTTTTCTTGCTTTATCTCTATGCTTCATAGAAAAAAATTGTCTTCCCTTTGCATGTTTTTGTGCCTTTCATTATTTATATCATTGTAGGTGGTTGTCTGGGGAACTGTTGCTAGACATGATAGAAAAGAATGCACTTCGTTCTTTGGAGCAAGAGATAAGAATAGCAGCTACCACAGAGCATCCAATTAATTTGCCCGATGAGCCATCTCTTCATGTTTACTTTGCATCCATATGATACGAGGGTAGAAAATATATTTTTGGCAACATTAAGAAAACTGGTGCTAAAGAAAAGTCCCAAAAAAAAAAGAGGGTCAACCTATTCAGTCCCATCTTGATGCAACCGCTTGTTGGTTGCTCTATCGGTTGGTTTTCTATTTTAATGCCTTTTGTTTGACATTGCAGTGTGTAGTTTGTGGTGGCTTGGATAAATTATCTTTGAATATTCCAGGTATTTTTTGCACTTGAGAGACCTCAAGCTGCTTGTTGATTTGCCCGAGGCCTATAAAACATGGGTGGATATCACTAACAAAGAGTCCACTATGTATGGGGAGAATATGATTGCTCTCTCACCATTTGAGATTGAGACATGCCCTTGGTGGATTGACATGCCCTCGCCCCATGTATTGCCAAGTGAGAAAGCTAAGTTTGAGGAATGGCAAAAATCAAAGGGAAAGGGTGCAAGTGGTGGTTGTCTGAGTCAAGGTAAAGTGGCTTCCACAACTGTCTCCTCTCTTTCCTTAACAAAGAAGTGGTTTTGAAGGTGATCAAATAAGGGGCAAAGAAGCGCAAAGGGGTGAGCATGCTCAAAGAGGCAAGCAAGCTCAAAAGGGCAAGCAAGCTCAAATTAGTGAGACGCAGAGTACATGTGACTTTTACTTATTTCACTTTGCATATTCATGTCTCATGCAACTTAGAGAAGGCTAGCTTTCTATGTTGGATACTTTATATACCTTCCTCGTAAAATAAAGATTTATGTTTCTTTGTTTGTTTTGTTTTAGATCGTGAAATTTTTGTTGATGACAATTCACCACCACTCGATGTTGGTATGCATGGTAGCTTTCATAGTGGTATGCTTCTGTTTATGGATATATGCAAGTCGATTGTTTTGTATGTTATGCTTGTTGTTCATTCATTATACTTGCCGTGATTATTTAGATCCATCCTCACGTCCTAGACCACCATCCCAAAAAGAATATGTGCCACTCTTGTCCATACAAGGGGGGGCTTCTTTGGATCGCTCTATCTTTTCATTTGGATGTGGAGATTATATTTCTATGGGTAAGGATTTTGCATCCTCTATTAGAAATGAGGATTATGCAAAGATCCATATATTTTTCTTTGAAAACAATAAATTGGGGGTGGAGTATAAGAAAAAGAAAAAGACGGTGGCATGGGCTGCTGACTTTGTGCTCTTGGATCTTCCCATGGACTCTACACATGGACGAGACGGTGTTCCATTGTGGAACAACGTGTCGGAGGATCATATTCGGCATGGACTTGGAGTGGCACCAGCTTGTTTGGCAGACTGGGGATGGGTTGTTTGTCTTGCCTCCATTTCAGGTGATTCTTTGAGTCAGAAATATGTAAATAGGATTGTTAGGTACTTGTGAATAAGATTGTTAGGTAATTGTCAATGTTTAAAATGTATTTCTTTCTATCAGGGGACTCTCCCTCATGGGTGGAGAAATATGCCCCGCGGTGTGACCTGGAGATTATGTGTAGATTCATAGTTGAGGACTTAGCCTTCATGGATGAGGTTACGATTGAGGGTATTGCCGTAGAGGTATTTGACATGGTTATTGTACACTTAGTTTTCTTGGTGCTTTGTTGTTCTTGATTAGTTTGTGACATGTCTCTATTTTTTGTCATTATTGTGCGACAGATGGATGCCTTCTACTTGTACATGCTACGACATCGAGGCTACATGGCCTCTTTACGTCTTCAGGAGAGTGCCACATTACGACATGATCATGGTGTGCAGTTCTTGCGGCATGTCATTCGTCACTATTTGCCAGATACTGCGAGGGTATTGGAGGCTAGCGAGGAGGCACATTTGAGATCAGGTGTGCAGTGGAGTGTCGGATTTGTGTGATGCTTTCTAGAGGCTCTTTGTCCTCCCGGAGGATTGGCTTTGGAGATGGGTAGTGGTACAGCCCCTTTGATGCGTGCATGCATCGCATCTGGCTGCCCCTGTTATTCTTTTGATAGTGACCCTGACATTGTTGGTCGCATTCTACAACCTTTGGTAGAGGGACCTTCTACAGGTACTAGAGATCAGTCCAGCTCAGACGGGGAGATTTCAGAGAGTAAGCCAGTGGATGATGCATATGGCTGCCCTTTTGATTAGTATGGTTACTACTATTGACTTGTGTTTTGTCATGGTTTGTCAAGGTTACTACTATTGACTTATTTAGGACATTATATGCACTCTAGGATGATATGCTTTTGTGTGTGAGTTTTTGCCATGAGCTTTGAAATGTTAATGAAATGCGGTTTATAAAATTCTTATTGTAGTGTACTACCATGTTATGCAGAGGAAGTTGCAAGGGAGATGAGCAAGGATGCCTCCTATGATACAATCAAGACAAAAACCAATAACGGGAGAAGAGTGGGATGTTGTTTTGTAGATGATGAGTGTGGAGAAGAGAGGGTGTGAAGTGTATTGAGCTTTTGGTGTTGTGTTAAGACAATGACTATTGTGCTAAGACTGTTAGTATTATATGGGTTGGTTTGAAAAATTTGATAACCTCGGGTCTTTTAATCTCTATCATATGGTTTAATTATCAAATTTGAGCATGCATGGAGTGTTTTTTTGTCGCTTCAAGTCGTGGTGTTGTAAGGTTTGAGAGTTTTCGATAAACAATTAGAGTAGATAAGAGGTGTGATTTTGGTTCTATAGTGGTTGAATTCTATGACTTCTCTTCGTGTTGCTTGGTCTTTGCATGCTCGATTTCTGTCTCTGCTCGGTTCATGTTGCTCGGTTCATGCTGCTCGGTTCATGCATGCTCGGTTTAAAGTTAAACTCTACCTTTGTTATAACAAAGGTATAACAAAGGCCTAGAAGAAGACGTCATCATGCTGTGCTACCACAAACTCCGATGCATGTCCTCCTACATGTATACAATCTTTGAAGACATGTTGACACAGGATTTTGGATGCCCTTCTATTACCTAAGGGGCACCCTCTCAAAGTTGTAGATATAAAATCTACCTTGGATGATATGCCTTTAAAAAATAAGATCTTGAGAATAGAATCTACATCAGATAGGGGAGGATATTAACCTTTAAAAGTTGTAGATATAAAATCTACCTTGGATGAGATGCCTTTAAAAAATAAGATCTTGAGAATAGAATCTACATCAGGTAGGGGAGGATATTAACCTTATTTTGGGTTGACTAAACATCTCTTGTCTACACATGAGAGATGGCTTATAATACAAGTGTCATGAATGGCACTATAAAATGTTGTGTTATAAGAAAAGCAGGCCAATGACCAATTTCACTATAAGTTTTTGGGCACCCAAGTGTGAGGAAGGGATAGATATACTTAAGTAATTTTTTTTCATAATAAATCAAAGGAGAACCCCCCTTTGTGCCAATTGCATCTTGTTTGTATACTTGCTTTCTTATGCTCTAGTCTTGTATAAGAGAGAGAGTTGAGAGTAGTGTGCATGATTCTTGGTGCATATGCATCTTTTCCATTGTGTGAGAATGAGAGGAGGGAGAGACCTTGTAGGTATATGTAGAGCTCCTTGTTGTGACAACAAGGAGTAGGATTTGGAGGGAAAGAAGCTAGCACTAACTAGCAGGGCTTGAAGTCTTTGAGAGATACAAGCTCAAGAATTGGTAAGTCGAGGTAAATCCCCATGACAAGTTAAGGTAAGCATGACTTGATATTTGAGAAATCTTACAAAGGGTGGTGTAAGCCATAACACTTAGGTATGAGTCCATGCTACACCTCTCATTCGCACTTCATCCCCATATAGATGTAGCATGTTCAGCATGAGGGATCTACCTCCCAAGCCCCATGGGTCTTTGGATAGAAATCCCAACTTTCCCAAGCCTTACATGAAGTTTTATCTCTCCTTGGTGGTCCTGAAAGGCCTTTCAATGCCATGCCTTGGAGCGAGCACCATTGACTTGAGTGATCATAAAGTAGGAAAAACTAACATGGCAGGTGGGATGGATCATAAATGAGTCTCGGTTCAATCATTCCTTCAAAAAATATTGTACGATACTAAATGTCTTGTTGTTGTTGAGCATTTGTAGCACATTTTGCATGCACATGGAACCTTTTTTGTGGAAGAGTTTGGAAGCCTTGGGATTTGGTCTACCCAAGGCATGGAAAGATCTCATTGGCAAGCACTTTGTGCCTATCCAAAGGGCCACTCAACATGGAGGAGGAATGAAGAAAAGTAATCCCATGAAGAAACTATGTCAGCGGTGGTATAGGCGGATTCAAGTGAGGGCTCGTGTGAAGATCAAACAGTCTGAATGAGCTGTGTCATGTGCAATAAGAAAGATGCAAGCTGAACGGAGACGATCAATATATGTCTCCTCACAGGGAAAGCAGAATCATGCTAAATGGCTAAGACAACGACAAAGACAGGGCAGAGTGTGGAAGAAAATTGATCATTGAAATACATATTATAAAACAATGATGTAACTGTGAAAGATTTTAAAAGAACAAGAGCTTTTATCTATGTCCCATATAAATGTTTTCAATATATATACATTTCATAGTTTTTAATGGTAAGCAAGAAGAGTATTGAGAAATATGAAGAAACTTCTTAGCAACTGGAACAATCTAAATCTGTTAATTTGGAGCAGAGACTTCCCCCAGCCGAGCCTTTTTTGATGAAGTTTCTGCATCATCTTCTTCATCCTCTATGTAAGAGCCCTGTTCCCACCGAGCAACGGATTCGGGTACTAGCCAGCGGAAGTAGCACTTCTCGCGCGGGACAGGGGTCCCACACTCGGGGCCTCGCCCACGGATATCCGGACAAGAGACTAATCCGTCGGTTTGTCCAAAACCGAAACCGGAAAAACTTCCTTTACCCGGAAAGCACGGGCGATTCCACCAGGATAACTCTTTACTCTAACGTAGTCAAGATCATTACTGATCAAACTGATCTGACTGCACCTTTAACGGTACTTGGTCAAATCAAGGAAGAACTTGCACTTGGATCATTGGGATCAACGCTTTTTTCCCCATCAAGAGGCACAGCCGTTGATTCCTATCCATAGAACAATTTCTATCCGGGATTTACTTCATCTATCGTAATAATAGAATTTAAATCTCGATTTACGGATCCATCAGTCCAGCCTAACCCCATCCGATCCCATGGGTTAGCCAACCGCCCAACCACTGTAGTGATGGGATCCAATTTGGAATTTGGTTAGGTTTTGTCCCGGGTACCAAGGAAAAGAGTTCCAAGGCCCCCTAGCCGGAAGTTCATGCAAACATAAAACTAGTCACACCACTTACACACCCAATATGAAATTGCCTTTTTCTTAGCATCAGCTAACTTTAAAACAATCCTTTAAGGAAACCATAGTACCACTGATCACAATCTTCCAATTTATCCAGTTGATTCATAATTTCCCATCATTCCTTCATCAGAGTATCTATGGCATCATTGGCAACTAGAACGCTCACCACCTGTCCACACAGGGGCCTTTTCAATAGTTCCTAGCCCATAATACTCGGCAATATAATCACTTATAAAAATCAAGATGGACTCTCGTTGAAGATCAGCAAGATCAACCAACAGATCCATATAAAGAGCCATGGACTCATCCATTGAAGACCAGCAAGGTCAATCAACCAGATCCATGCCCGGTTTCACAAAACAACTCTTACTCCTTGTTCCAATATCTTCCACGACGCACGTGTGGGTATCTTCGGCGACCCAGAGCCCGAGCACCGTATGGTCAGCACCCTCTAGGATCCTTCGCAGGTGACCTAGCGCTTCACTCATAGGCCGCTTCCTTGGTCCCTCATCCACCGTACCGGAAGCTCACCATTTAAATCGAACCGAGGCTGGTCAAGACCTCGGTCGACCTTGCTACGCGAGACGTCCTCCATTGACTCTCCGTCAGCAGTTGCAACTTTAACAGTTAGGTCTTCATGACCTTAATCCATAAGACGGTCAAAATGCTTCCCCAGCATTCTTGACATAAAACAGTCATTTACAAACAGTCACAAAATACAGTTTCTAAATCGAACTCTCGTCTTTCCACATTATCCTTCCTTAGTCCACATTACTTATTCCACATTCCATTCAATGTGTACTCATTCTCATCCATTTCCTCATATTGACGACACATTAATTCACATACACATTCACCTTCACATCCATACATCCACATTTACATGTATACATCCATTTTCACATCCTCATTTATACATCCACATCCCATATCCACATTCATACATACACATCCATATCCACATCCAACATCCACATCCACATCCACATTCACATTCACATCCACATTCACATCCTCATTTATACATCCACATCCACATCCACATTCACATCCATACATCCCCATCTACATGCATACCTCCATTTTCACATCCTCATTTATACATCCACATCCCTTATCTACATTCATACATACACATCCATATCCACATCCATACATCCACATCCACACCCACATTCATATTCACATCCATATATCCACATCCACACCCACATTCATATTCACATCCATATATCCACATCTACATGCATACATCCATTATCACATCCTCATTCATACATCCACATCCACATACATACATACATCCACATCCATATACATACATACATCCACATCCACATTCTCATTCACATCTATACATCCACATCTACATCCACATACATACATACATCCACATCCACATTTCCATTCACATCTATACATCCACATCTACATCTATATCCATATTCACATCTATGCATATACATCTTCATGCATACATCCATTTTCACGTTCATATATCCATTTTCACATTCATACATCCATACTCCCATCTCCACATCCACACATCCACATACATACATCCATTTTCACATTCCCATTCATGTAACCCCATATGCCTTCACATCTAATCTTTTACATCACATCCATTCTCGTCCTATCACAACCCATATGCATCTTAACCTATCACATACACTTCTTACCTCATCCCACACATCCACATACATACATCCATTTCCACATTCCCATTCATGTAACCCCATATGCCTTCACATCTAATCTTTTACATCACATCCATATCTATTTATAGAATACAAGAGAACTCTTATATTTGATATAAGATTTCTTTACACATTTACTTATGCATAAATTCCATTTAAGGAGATTAATACTTCTGAAGAAAAATCAATCTTTTATGCATCTTCCTATGCATAAATTCATTTTAAATGAAAATGACACTTTTGAATTAAAATTCAATCTTTTATGCATCTTCCTATGCATAAATTCAATTTAGATGAGAATGACACTTTTGAATTAAAAATCATTTTTTTAAAATGCATCTTCTTATGCATAAATTCAATTTGGTAGGAATTACACTTTTAGAATAAAAGAATTTCTCTTATGCATCTAAGTTATGCATAAAATCCATTTATGATGAAATTCACACTTTTAGTATAAAAAGAATATCTTTTATGCATACCTCCATGCATGAAATCCAATTATGATAAAAGTTTCACTTTTGATATTAAAAAAATTATCCTTTATGCATACTTCTATGCATGAAAATTAAAAATGATAAAAGTAACACTTTTGATATAAAAAATTTTCCTTTATGCATACTTCTATGTATGAAAATTAAAAATGATAAAAGTAACATTTTTGATATAAAAATTTTCCTTTATGCATACTTCTATGCATGAAAATAAAAAATGATAAAAATAACACTTTTGATATAAAAATTTATCCATTATGCATACTTCTATGCATGAAAATTAAAAATGATAAAAGTAACACTTTTGATATAAAAATTTTCCTTTATGCATACTTCTATGCATGAAAATTAAAAATGATAAAAATAACACTTTTGATATAAAAATTTATCCATTATGCATACTTCTATGCATGAAACAAAAATGGTAAAAATAACACTTTTGATATAAAATTTTATCCATTATGCATAATATTAAAAATCAATTTCTCCATGATTGTAATGAAATTCTTTCAATTAATCTAGGATGATAATTCCTAGAATATGGTAGGAAGTCCTCTTTTTATGCTTTGAATGAGATTATTTTATGCATAATTTTTATAAAAATTTTGCCATAGCTCCGCTGCTATGACTGATAAATCTCAATTTTTCTAAGGGATAATGCTTATCATTAAGAAAATAATTAAAATAATCTCTAATTGGATTATCAATCCATAATGGATTGAATCATTAATATACATAAACTAAAAGCATAGAAAAAAGCCATTAATTTGGCCTCAAGCATAGCTTAATCTTGGTTTAAGGAAAAGCTTTATGAAAAGCTTGATTTGGATTGAGAACGGTTCATAAGTATGACCATTTCTTGAGTGAGAGAGAGAATTTACATAAAAATCATTAGAATTTAAACATAAATGAAAATTAACTTCAATAGCATTATGTAACTCTTCACTACTATTCAAACTTCAATAGCATTAAAAAAAAACCATACCAATTAAACTTCTCAAGCTTGAGAGGGGTTGAGAAGAGAGAAACATTGAGAAATTATAGAAAGATCAATATTCACTAATTACCTTACAACTTTCTTGAATCTTTATTCACGGTAGAGGCCCCCAACCAATCAATTGGTTAAGTATGTTGATGGAGCCACTAATGGGGATTGAAGAAAGAGGGAAGCTCCAAAAACTAGTGAATTATTAAATGAATTCACAGTTTCTGGCTTAGGTGGAGTAGAGTAACGATGCATAAACACTATATATTTTTCAACAAGGGGGAGGCTTCTATTTATAGGAAAAATTGAGCTCCTAACCAAACAAACTGATTCTAGAATTTTCTAAATCAATTTGGTCAATATTTGACCATTTTTAGGTCAGTTAAGCTAACTTTTTGGAACTAGACTTAAATGAGGAGAGAGGAGAGATGAAATATCTCAATTTTTATGAGTTTAAAACTCATTCAAGCATGTGAAATATGCACCTCCTTTAAAGAACTCCCCTTCCTTACATATGTGTCAAAATGGAATCATTATACCCAAAATATCTCATATTTTTAATATTGCTCATAGTTTTTTACTAATAAACCTTGTACATTTTCAACTCTTCATCTTATGTGAAATATGCACCTCCTTTAAAGAACTCCCCTTCCTTACATATGTCATACTTTTAATATTGCTCATAATTTTTTACTAATAAACCTTGTACATTTTCAACTCTTCATCTTATGTGAAATATGCACCTCCTTTAAAGAACTCCCCTTCCTTACATATGTCATACTTTTAATATTGCTCATAATTTTTTACTAATAAACCTTGTACATTTTCAACTCTTCATCTTATGTGAAATATGCACCTCCTTTAAAGAACTCCCCTTCCTTACATATGTCATACTTTTAATATTGCTCATAATTTTTTACTAATAAACCTTGTACATTTTCAACTCTTCATCTTATGTGAGCATTTACTCATTTTTGGGTATCTTCTTTTACAAAATTGGATTTATCTCCTCTCTACACATGGATTGATGCTATTGGCCCATAGGAACCTTAATTGGACCATAATCCAAAAATTTTTGAAAATCTAGACCCTTAGGTTAAGGTTCTTTATAGCTATTTTCAATTAATTCCAATTGCACATTGGAAAATTCTTTTTGAATTTCTGTTTCAGGGGAACTCATCTGAATTAGAAGAGATATTTTTCTATCCAAAAATATTCAAAATCTGAATATTCTCTTTCTAGAATATTTTTCTCTCTCTAGGCTAAAACAGATAGAAACAAGGTCTTTATATTTCTGAAGAGGGATTGATTACAGGGAAAGATACTAGACATCAAAAAGGGTTGGGGGAGGAATCTTACATTCTACCCCACTTAAAAAACGCGAGATGTCCTCATCTCGCAACTTGTGATAATTTCGCAAGATTCACGAATATGAGACTTAGAGAAAAATTTTAATCAAGATTAACCACCAAGATAAATCTTAAAGAGAGCAAGATTCAAAATACGAACAAGATTTAAACTTTATTCATTCTCGAAACTTATACAGTAAAGATAGAGGAACTCTTTACACTTCCATAAGTCCGTCCATCATATGGTCACAAAAGCAGTCCTCACAAGCTGCACAAGTATAAGGTAACTCATCTATGGGAATGATTCTGTGGGTTATTGCTGCGCCTATCTCAGTGGTATGAGGTGTTCTAACAAAAGGACCTCTGAGAGGCAAGCCAAAAACGGGGTAAAGGCATATCTTCTCATGAGGAAGAAAACACGCCAGTAAGAAGACTCGCTCAGAAAACCCAGGATGCCTTGATCTCATGACGCAGTAGTATCGGGGACCCAAACCCAAGGCTTCGATAACCATGGCCAAGCGGACATTGTTACGAAAGTGCTGCTGACCCCAGGGTGTTACCCTAGTTATGTCTTGATAGGTCCGCCATTTTGTCTGCGCTACAGAAGTTCCCAAGTGAGGGAAAAGTGAGCGCTCATACTGCTCTATAAAATCTTTCTTCACAGACTCCCTTGCGTCTTGAAGGTGAGAAATCATCATGGATAAAACTAATTCTTGTTGCCAAGCCATGAAGGAGATTAAGAAAGAAAGAAGATCGATGGAAGTAAGATTACTGTGAACGACAAGTAAAAGTTACGACTTATATAAAGGAAGGAGCTAGCGTAACTTAGAAGCCAACGGTATCTTGCCACTGAAGTTTTACCGTCTTTTCATGATTTGGGTTTGGCACATTTTTCTATAGAAGGCATTCAGAACTTTGAGATGAGGAGATAAAAGAAGTTCGTAAGCTAAATCACCTATTTTCTTTGGTTCACAATATCTGGGAGATAACTTCTTCCCAAGAGATAAAGAACTTCTTTTGGGCCGTACTCGAGACCAAAACCTTGATATCCAAAACATCGATTCTCACTTCTGAATCCTTAAAACAGGTGGGACTCTTGAGAAGTATTCAGGAAAAGGTTCTTCCTTTTTTAAACAGAATCTTTCTTTTATTTTAGAGATAGAATAATTATAAGATCAGAAAGGGAGATTCTTACTCCTGTATACCTCTAAGGCTGGGGGAGGAATCTTACATTCTACCCCACTTAAAAGGTGCAAGATGTCCTCATCTCGCAAGTAGAGGACAACCTTTTTGCTTAAGATCCAATTTATTATGGGGTTCCTTATATTCCGGTCAACCCAACAGAATATGGGGATAAATATCCCTTATATAGAATTCATCATTAAATAACAATTCATTCAAATCATATCATTCGTATCTTTAACACGATAATGGTCCATTAGACCGAAAATTTCCTTCTGAACATTCCTCCACGGAATTTAAGTTAAGCAAGTTCTCAATTTGTCATCCCTTAACTTGATCTACCGTCTCAAGTATTAACAGTAGCAATTTGACAACATAATCCACTAATCTCATAGTGATTTGCTGAATCATTTTCATCATTTATCATTACAGGGACTCGTCCCAATCATCCACATTGTGGTTTCGCTCAGCTTATTACATTTCAACCCATTTTCAAGGATCATCATTTTTCAATCAGAATCCAAATCAATTCATCAGTTCCCAAACAGAATTAAAAATCATATCAACCACATTCAAAATCATCATCTGGATAGCATTAACGCTTATAATTTCAAGTCTTAGATTTACTCGTATATACTGTCGGTAAAGAGCTGCAGTTATACCCTCGGTATATACGGATAGTCATGATACTCGAAACTATAAGGTAAATACCATCATGTCTAGGTCTCAAGCAAGTCAGGGTTCCATACAATTGCGGTACTTCCAATTGAAGACCCAATTACTAATTTACGAATTTCAATTTGAATTAACAATTTGTATGAATTATATCAAACAATTACAACCTTTTTGTGCGTCTTGATAAACTTTTGACATAATTTGCTCCTCAGTTGATCTTATTGGCGATCTATGACTTAAGTCTGATAAATAGATTTTTCTTTATCCGATCGTCCGTAAAAAAAAACATTTGTATATTTATATACAAGTTGCAATAATTACATAGAGTGGCTCGGCTCCAAAATTCAAAATCTCTTCGAGAGACGCATAAGACGACGGTACTGGGCCATAGTCATGCCCTGTTACATAAGTTCTCTAACTGCGAAGGGAGTTATTATTTTCTCCTTAGGGATAAATCGACTAAGGAGTCTATAAATTCGACATGAAAGTCTAAACTTTTGAGGTGTCAAATGATATAGAATGACACCACGCACCATTTTCAGCTTTAACAGGATCATAGTCAATGAGAGATTCTGCCACAGCATTGTACGGCGGTTGCAATGGGCGTGGACATATTGCCCTGCAAACCACTTATGTTGTATTCTCTCCGCTGGGGTAGGAAAATATAAATCCGCGAAATGGCGTGCGAGTCTTGCTCGGCTTGTTTGAGTTGAAGCGGAAGAGATGAGATGCTCGAAGGCAAATGCAATCATATCTTGAGACTGGGTGAGATCGGAAATACTAGATAAATGTGGAACTTCCATCTATAAAAACAATTTCTTTGATTAAAATTTCTCCATTAAAGAAGCTTACGGAATGAAAATACATTATGAAAATGCTGTTTCTGAATTCTTATTACCAATTTCAGATAAGAATTTAATTATCTTTATTAGCTTTCAAAACCGCTCTGATACCAACTGTAAGAGCCCTGTTCCCACCGAGCAACGGATTCGGGTACTAGCCAGCGGAAGTAGCACTTCTCGCGCGGGACAGGGGTCCCACACTCGGGGCCTCGCCCACGGATATCCGGACAAGAGACTAATCCGTCGGTTTGTCCAAAACCGAAACCGGAAAAACTTCCTTTACCCGGAAAGCACGGGCGATTCCACCAGGATAACTCTTTACTCTAACGTAGTCAAGATCATTACTGATCAAACTGATCTGACTGCACCTTTAACGGTACTTCGTCAAATCAAGGAAGAACTTGCACTTGGATCATTGGGATCAACGCTTTTTTCCCCATCAAGAGGCACAGCCGTTGATTCCTATCCATAGAACAATTTCTATCCGGGATTTACTTCATCTATCGTAATAATAGAATTTAAATCTCGATTTACGGATCCATCAGTCCAGCCTAACCCCATCCGATCCCATGGGTTAGCCAACCGCCCAACCACTGTAGTGATGGGATCCAATTTGGAATTTGGTTAGGTTTTGTCCCGGGTACCAAGGAAAAGAGTTCCAAGGCCCCCTAGCCGGAAGTTCATGCAAACATAAAACTAGTCACACCACTTACACACCCAATATGAAATTGCCTTTTTCTTAGCATCAGCTAACTTTAAAACAATCCTTTAAGGAAACCATAGTACCACTGATCACAATCTTCCAATTTATCCAGTTGATTCATAATTTCCCATCATTCCTTCATCAGAGTATCTATGGCATCATTGGCAACTAGAACGCTCACCACCTGTCCACACAGGGGCCTTTTCAATAGTTCCTAGCCCATAATACTCGGCAATATAATCACTTATAAAAATCAAGATGGACTCTCGTTGAAGATCAGCAAGATCAACCAACAGATCCATATAAAGAGCCATGGACTCATCCATTGAAGACCAGCAAGGTCAATCAACCAGATCCATGCCCGGTTTCACAAAACAACTCTTACTCCTTGTTCCAATATCTTCCACGACGCACGTGTGGGTATCTTCGGCGACCCAGAGCCCGAGCACCGTATGGTCAGCACCCTCTAGGATCCTTCGCAGGTGACCTAGCGCTTCACTCATAGGCCGCTTCCTTGGTCCCTCATCCACCGTACCGGAAGCTCACCATTTAAATCGAACCGAGGCTGGTCAAGACCTCGGTCGACCTTGCTACGCGAGACGTCCTCCATTGACTCTCCGTCAGCAGTTGCAACTTTAACAGTTAGGTCTTCATGACCTTAATCCATAAGACGGTCAAAATGCTTCCCCAGCATTCTTGACATAAAACAGTCATTTACAAACAGTCACAAAATACAGTTTCTAAATCGAACTCTCGTCTTTCCACATTATCCTTCCTTAGTCCACATTACTTATTCCACATTCCATTCAATGTGTACTCATTCTCATCCATTTCCTCATATTGACGACACATTAATTCACATACACATTCACCTTCACATCCATACATCCACATTTACATGTATACATCCATTTTCACATCCTCATTTATACATCCACATCCCATATCCACATTCATACATACACATCCATATCCACATCCAACATCCACATCCACATCCACATTCACATTCACATCCACATTCACATCCTCATTTATACATCCACATCCACATCCACATTCACATCCATACATCCACATCTACATGCATACCTCCATTTTCACATCCTCATTTATACATCCACATCCCTTATCTACATTCATACATACACATCCATATCCACATCCATACATCCACATCCACACCCACATTCATATTCACATCCATATATCCACATCCAAACCCACATTCATATTCACATCCATATATCCACATCTACATGCATACATCCATTATCACATCCTCATTCATATATCCACATCCACATACATACATACATCCACATCCATATACATACATACATCCACATCCACATTCTCATTCACATCTATACATCCACATCTACATCCACATACATACATACATCCACATCCACATTTCCATTCACATCTATACATCCACATCTACATCTATATCCATATTCACATCTATGCATATACATCTTCATGCATACATCCATTTTCACGTTCATATATCCATTTTCACATTCATACATCCATACTCCCATCTCCACATCCACACATCCACATACATACATCCATTTTCACATTCCCATTCATGTAACCCCATATGCCTTCACATCTAATCTTTTACATCACATCCATTCTCGTCCTATCACAACCCATATGCATCTTAACCTATCACATACACTTCTTACCTCATCCCACACATCCACATACATACATCCATTTCCACATTCCCATTCATGTAACCCCATATGCCTTCACATCTAATCTTTTACATCACATCCATATCTATTTATAGAATACAAGAGAACTCTTATATTTGATATAAGATTTCTTTACACATTTACTTATGCATAAATTCCATTTAAGGAGATTAATACTTCTGAAGAAAAATCAATCTTTTATGCATCTTCCTATGCATAAATTCATTTTAAATGAAAATGACACTTTTGAATTAAAATTCAATCTTTTATGCATCTTCCTATGCATAAATTCAATTTAGATGAGAATGACACTTTTGAATTAAAAATCATTTTTTTAAAATGCATCTTCTTATGCATAAATTCAATTTGGTAGGAATTACACTTTTAGAATAAAAGAATTTCTCTTATGCATCTAAGTTATGCATAAAATCCATTTATGATGAAATTCACACTTTTAGTATAAAAAGAATATCTTTTATGCATACCTCCATGCATGAAATCCAATTATGATAAAAGTTTCACTTTTGATATTAAAAAAATTATCCTTTATGCATACTTCTATGCATGAAAATTAAAAATGATAAAAGTAACACTTTTGATATAAAAAATTTTCCTTTATGCATACTTCTATGTATGAAAATTAAAAATGATAAAAGTAACATTTTTGATATAAAAATTTTCCTTTATGCATACTTCTATGCATGAAAATAAAAAATGATAAAAATAACACTTTTGATATAAAAATTTATCCATTATGCATACTTCTATGCATGAAAATTAAAAATGATAAAAGTAACACTTTTGATATAAAAATTTTCCTTTATGCATACTTCTATGCATGAAAATTAAAAATGATAAAAATAACACTTTTGATATAAAAATTTATCCATTATGCATACTTCTATGCATGAAACAAAAATGGTAAAAATAACACTTTTGATATAAAAATTTATCCATTATGCATAATATTAAAAATCAATTTCTCCATGATTGTAATGAAATTCTTTCAATTAATCTAGGATGATAATTCCTAGAATATGGTAGGAAGTCCTCTTTTTATGCTTTGAATGAGATTATTTTATGCATAATTTTTATAAAAATTTTGCCATAGCTCCGCTGCTATGACTGATAAATCTCAATTTTTCTAAGGGATAATGCTTATCATTAAGAAAATAATTAAAATAATCTCTAATTGGATTATCAATCCATAATGGATTGAATCATTAATATACATAAACTAAAAGCATAGAAAAAAGCCATTAATTTGGCCTCAAGCATAGCTTAATCTTGGTTTAAGGAAAAGCTTTATGAAAAGCTTGATTTGGATTGAGAACGGTTCATAAGTATGACCATTTCTTGAGTGAGAGAGAGAATTTACATAAAAATCATTAGAATTTAAACATAAATGAAAATTAACTTCAATAGCATTATGTAACTCTTCACTACTATTCAAACTTCAATAGCATTAAAAAAAAACCATACCAATTAAACTTCTCAAGCTTGAGAGGGGTTGAGAAGAGAGAAACATTGAGAAATTATAGAAAGATCAATATTCACTAATTACCTTACAACTTTCTTGATTCTTTATTCACGGTAGAGGCCCCCAACCAATCAATTGGTTAAGTATGTTGATGGAGCCACTAATGGGGATTGAAGAAAGAGGGAAGCTCCAAAAACTAGTGAATTATTAAATGAATTCACAGTTTCTGGCTTAGGTGGAGTAGAGTAACGATGCATAAACACTATATATTTTTCAACAAGGGGGAGGCTTCTATTTATAGGAAAAATTGAGCTCCTAACCAAACAAACTGATTCTAGAATTTTCTAAATCAATTTGGTCAATATTTGACCATTTTTAGGTCAGTTAAGCTAACTTTTTGGAACTAGACTTAAATGAGGAGAGAGGAGAGATGAAATATCTCAATTTTTATGAGTTTAAAACTCATTCAAGCATGTGAAATATGCACCTCCTTTAAAGAACTCCCCTTCCTTACATATGTGTCAAAATGGAATCATTATACCCAAAATATCTCATATTTTTAATATTGCTCATAGTTTTTTACTAATAAACCTTGTACATTTTCAACTCTTCATCTTATGTGAAATATGCACCTCCTTTAAAGAACTCCCCTTCCTTACATATGTCATACTTTTAATATTGCTCATAATTTTTTACTAATAAACCTTGTACATTTTCAACTCTTCATCTTATGTGAAATATGCACCTCCTTTAAAGAACTCCCCTTCCTTACATATGTCATACTTTTAATATTGCTCATAATTTTTTACTAATAAACCTTGTACATTTTCAACTCTTCATCTTATGTGAAATATGCACCTCCTTTAAAGAACTCCCCTTCCTTACATATGTCATACTTTTAATATTGCTCATAATTTTTTACTAATAAACCTTGTACATTTTCAACTCTTCATCTTATGTGAGCATTTACTCATTTTTGGGTATCTTCTTTTACAAAATTGGATTTATCTCCTCTCTACACATGGATTGATGCTATTGGCCCATAGGAACCTTAATTGGACCATAATCCAAAAAACCCCATATGCCTTCACATCTAATCTTTTACATCACATCCATTCTCGTCCTATCACAACCCATATGCATCTTAACCTATCACATACACTTCTTACCTCATCCCACACATCCACATACATACATCCATTTCCACATTCCCATTCATGTAACCCCATATGCCTTCACATCTAATCTTTTACATCACATCCATATCTATTTATAGAATACAAGAGAACTCTTATATTTGATATAAGATTTCTTTACACATTTACTTATGCATAAATTCCATTTAAGGAGATTAATACTTCTGAAGAAAAATCAATCTTTTATGCATCTTCCTATGCATAAATTCATTTTAAATGAAAATGACACTTTTGAATTAAAATTCAATCTTTTATGCATCTTCCTATGCATAAATTCAATTTAGATGAGAATGACACTTTTGAATTAAAAATCATTTTTTTAAAATGCATCTTCTTATGCATAAATTCAATTTGGTAGGAATTACACTTTTAGAATAAAAGAATTTCTCTTATGCATCTAAGTTATGCATAAAATTCATTTATGATGAAATTCACACTTTTAGTATAAAAAGAATATCTTTTATGCATACCTCCATGCATGAAATCCAATTATGATAAAAGTTTCACTTTTGATATTAAAAAAATTATCCTTTATGCATACTTCTATGCATGAAAATTAAAAATGATAAAAGTAACACTTTTGATATAAAAAATTTTCCTTTATGCATACTTCTATGTATGAAAATTAAAAATGATAAAAGTAACATTTTTGATATAAAAATTTTCCTTTATGCATACTTCTATGCATGAAAATAAAAATGATAAAAGTAACACTTTTGATATAAAAAATTTTCCTTTATGCATACTTCTATGTATGAAAATTAAAAATGATAAAAGTAACATTTTTGATATAAAAATTTTCCTTTATGCATACTTCTATGCATGAAAATAAAAAATGATAAAAATAACACTTTTGATATAAAAATTTATCCATTATGCATACTTCTATGCATGAAAATTAAAAATGATAAAAGTAACACTTTTGATATAAAAATTTTCCTTTATGCATACTTCTATGCATGAAAATTAAAAATGATAAAAATAACACTTTTGATATAAAAATTTATCCATTATGCATACTTCTATGCATGAAACAAAAATGGTAAAAATAACACTTTTGATATAAAAATTTATCCATTATGCATAATATTAAAAATCAATTTCTCCATGATTGTAATGAAATTCTTTCAATTAATCTAGGATGATAATTCCTAGAATATGGTAGGAAGTCCTCTTTTTATGCTTTGAATGAGATTATTTTATGCATAATTTTTATAAAAATTTTGCCATAGCTCCGCTGCTATGACTGATAAATCTCAATTTTTCTAAGGGATAATGCTTATCATTGAGAAAATAATTAAAATAATCTCTAATTGGATTATCAATCCATAATGGATTGAATCATTAATATACATAAACTAAAAGCATAGAAAAAAGCCATTAATTTGGCCTCAAGCATAGCTTAATCTTGGTTTAAGGAAAAGCTTTATGAAAAGCTTGATTTGGATTGAGAACGGTTCATAAGTATGACCATTTCTTGAGTGAGAGAGAGAATTTACATAAAAATCATTAGAATTTAAACATAAATGAAAATTAACTTCAATAGCATTATGTAACTCTTCACTACTATTCAAACTTCAATAGCATTAAAAAAAAACCATACCAATTAAACTTCTCAAGCTTGAGAGGGGTTGAGAAGAGAGAAACATTGAGAAATTATAGAAAGATCAATATTCACTAATTACCTTACAACTTTCTTGAATCTTTATTCACGGTAGAGGCCCCCAACCAATCAATTGGTTAAGTATGTTGATGGAGCCACTAATGGGGATTGAAGAAAGAGGGAAGCTCCAAAAACTAGTGAATTATTAAATGAATTCACAGTTTCTGGCTTAGGTGGAGTAGAGTAACGATGCATAAACACTATATATTTTTCAACAAGGGGGAGGCTTCTATTTATAGGAAAAATTGAGCTCCTAACCAAACAAACTGATTCTAGAATTTTCTAAATCAATTTGGTCAATATTTGACCATTTTTAGGTCAGTTAAGCTAACTTTTTGGAACTAGACTTAAATGAGGAGAGAGGAGAGATGAAATATCTCAATTTTTATGAGTTTAAAACTCATTCAAGCATGTGAAATATGCACCTCCTTTAAAGAACTCCCCTTCCTTACATATGTGTCAAAATGGATGTATGTATGTGGATGTGTGGATGTGGAGATGGGAGTATGGATGTATGAATGTGAAAATGGATATATGAACGTGAAAATGGATGTATGCATGAAGATGTATATGCATAGATGTGAATATGGATATAGATGTAGATGTGGATGTATAGATGTGAATGGAAATGTGGATGTGGATGTATGTATGTATGTGGATGTAGATGTGGATGTATAGATGTGAATGAGAATGTGGATGTGGATGTATGTATGTATATGGATGTGGATGTATGTATGTATGTGGATGTGGATGTATGAATGAGGATGTGATAATGGATGTATGCATGTAGATGTGGATATATGGATGTGAATATGAATGTGGGTGTGGATGTGGATATATGGATGTGAATATGAATGTGGGTGTGGATGTGGATGTATGGATGTGGATATGGATGTGTATGTATGAATGTAGATAAGGGATGTGGATGTATAAATGAGGATGTGAAAATGGAGGTATGCATGTAGATGTGGATGTATGGATGTGAATGTGGATGTGGATGTGGATGTATAAATGAGGATGTGAATGTGGATGTGAATGTGAATGTGGATGTGGATGTGGATGTTTGATGTGGATATGGATGTGTATGTATGAATGTGGATATGGGATGTGGATGTATAAATGAGGATGTGAAAATGGATGTATACATGTAAATGTGGATGTATGGATGTGAAGGTGAATGTGTATGTGAATTAATGTGTCGTCAATATGAGGAAATGGATGAGAATGAGTACACATTGAATGGAATGTGGAATAAGTAATGTGGACTAAGGAAGGATAATGTGGAAAGACGAGAGTTCGATTTAGAAACTGTATTTTGTGACTGTTTGTAAATGACTGTTTTATGTCAAGAATGCTGGGGAAGCATTTTGACCGTCTTATGGATTAAGGTCATGAAGACCTAACTGTTAAAGTTGCAACTGCTGACGGAGAGTCAATGGAGGACGTCTCGCGTAGCAAGGTCGACCGAGGTCTTGACCAGCCTCGGTTCGATTTAAATGGTGAGCTTCCGGTACGGTGGATGAGGGACCAAGGAAGCGGCCTATGAGTGAAGCGCTAGGTCACCTGCGAAGGATCCTAGAGGGTGCTGACCATACGGTGCTCGGGCTCTGGGTCGCCGAAGATACCCACACGTGCGTCGTGGAAGATATTGGAACAAGGAGTAAGAGTTGTTTTGTGAAACCGGGCATGGATCTGGTTGATTGACCTTGCTGGTCTTCAATGGATGAGTCCATGGCTCTTTATATGGATCTGTTGGTTGATCTTGCTGATCTTCAACGAGAGTCCATCTTGATTTTTATAAGTGATTATATTGCCGAGTATTATGGGCTAGGAACTATTGAAAAGGCCCCTGTGTGGACAGGTGGTGAGCGTTCTAGTTGCCAATGATGCCATAGATACTCTGATGAAGGAATGATGGGAAATTATGAATCAACTGGATAAATTGGAAGATTGTGATCAGTGGTACTATGGTTTCCTTAAAGGATTGTTTTAAAGTTAGCTGATGCTAAGAAAAAGGCAATTTCATATTGGGTGTGTAAGTGGTGTGACTAGTTTTATGTTTGCATGAACTTCCGGCTAGGGGGCCTTGGAACTCTTTTCCTTGGTACCCGGGACAAAACCTAACCAAATTCCAAATTGGATCCCATCACTACAGTGGTTGGGCGGTTGGCTAACCCATGGGATCGGATGGGGTTAGGCTGGACTGATGGATCCGTAAATCGAGATTTAAATTCTATTATTACGATAGATGAAGTAAATCCCGGATAGAAATTGTTCTATGGAGGGTTGTTGCAAGATCAGGGTGTCCAGTTTTATCCAGTTTCTGCTGGACTGGGACAATGCTTGGAGAGCAAATTTTAGGGGGTAAGGTACTTAAAATGAGATCAAGCAAATAATAGAAAATATGCTTGCCCTTAAATTAACCCAGTATAACTTAAATTAATATAAATTAGTCTAATTAATCAAAATTAATTAAAAATATGATGAAATAATAAACAAATGATCTTTCCATACTTAGAGTGATCCAATTTATTTTTCCATAGATGAACCATTACAAGTACACTAGTCCCTATAGGTTTTAGATAATTCACATCAAAAATGTAATTTTACTAATTAGATTATTAATATTTGCAGGCCTTCTGATAGTCTGGAAGAATTTTGAAAAAGAGATAATTAAAAATCCAACCATTGGATTTGCAATTTTCACTAACCACCACATTCTACTAATGTCTCAGTATCTACCCACTCTTTTAATCTACAAGATTGAGGACTTTAAGTGGTACCTATTTTGGGTACAAAAAGTGGCGTATATTATAACACTTTAAAGACCTTGAAATATTTAAAGAAAATAGACAAATATCTTAAAATTTTCTCAAAAAATCAAGTTAAGCTCCATATTATGTGAAGATCTAAGGTACAAAGTGGGAATCTCATATGAGTTTATATGTAAAAGATATTAGCATTTTATGGAATCAGCTCAAATTTGGGACGGGGTGTATACATTGACTTTGTACCTAAGAAAATGAGGACTTTTGACTATCTAATGCTTAATCAAATTATGCAACTATATTTCCAACTTTGAATATGATGTTCCAACAAAAGAACTTCAAACGAAATTCCTTCATTTACTAGGAGAGATTAGCCAGTAAAGGTAAACAAATGCCTGTTTTTTTACTGTTTACAGGGTGCCTGAGTGGACAAAACTGGGCACCCTGATCTTGCAACCACCCTGGATAGGAATCAACGGCTGTGCCTCTTGATGGGGAAAAAAGCGTTGATCCCAATGATCCAAGTGCAAGTTCTTCCTTGATTTGACCAAGTACCGTTAAAGGTGCAGTCAGATCAGTTTGATCAGTAATGATCTTGACTACGTTAGAGTAAAGAGTTATCCTGGTGGAATCGCCCGTGCTTTCCGGGTAAAGGAAGTTTTTCCGGTTTCGGTTTTGGACAAACCGACGGATTAGTCTCTTGTCCGGATATCCGTGGGCGAGGCCCCGAGTGTGGGACCCCTGTCCCGCGCGAGAAGTGCTACTTCCGCTGGCTAGTACCCGAATCCGTTGCTCGGTGGGAACAGGGCTCTTACAGTTCTCAATCCAAATCAAGCTTTTCATAAAGCTTTTCCTTAAACCAAGATTAAGCTATGCTTGAGGCCAAATTAATGGCTTTTTTCTATGCTTTTAGTTTATGTATATTAATGATTCAATCCATTATGGATTGATAATCCAATTAGAGATTATTTTAATTATTTTCTTAATGATAAGCATTATCCCTTAGAAAAATTGAGATTTATCAGTCATAGCAGCGGAGCTATGGCAAAATTTTTATAAAAATTATGCATAAAATAATCTCATTCAAAGCATAAAAAGAGGACTTCCTACCATATTCTAGGAATTATCATCCTAGATTAATTGAAAGAATTTCATTACAATCATGGAGAAATTGATTTTTAATATTATGCATAATGGATAAATTTTTATATCAAAAGTGTTATTTTTACCATTTTTGTTTCATGCATAGAAGTATGCATAATGGATAAATTTTTATATCAAAAGTGTTATTTTTATCATTTTTAATTTTCATGCATAGAAGTATGCATAAAGGAAAATTTTTATATCAAAAGTGTTACTTTTATCATTTTTAATTTTCATGCATAGAAGTATGCATAATGGATAAATTTTTATATCAAAAGTGTTATTTTTATCATTTTTTATTTTCATGCATAGAAGTATGCATAATGGATAAATTTTTATATCAAAAGTGTTACTTTTATCATTTTTAATTTTCATACATAGAAGTATGCATAAAGGAAAATTTTTTATATCAAAAGTGTTACTTTTATCATTTTTAATTTTCATGCATAGAAGTATGCATAAAGGATAATTTTTTTAATATCAAAAGTGAAACTTTTATCATAATTGGATTTCATGCATGGAGGTATGCATAAAAGATATTCTTTTTATACTAAAAGTGTGAATTTCATCATAAATGGATTTTATGCATAACTTAGATGCATAAGAGAAATTCTTTTATTCTAAAAGTGTAATTCCTACCAAATTGAATTTATGCATAAGAAGATGCATTTTAAAAAAATGATTTTTAATTCAAAAGTGTCATTCTCATCTAAATTGAATTTATGCATAGGAAGATGCATAAAAGATTGAATTTTAATTCAAAAGTGTCATTTTCATTTAAAATGAATTTATGCATAGGAAGATGCATAAAAGATTGATTTTTCTTCAGAAGTATTAATCTCCTTAAATGGAATTTATACATAAGTAAATGTGTAAAGAAATCTTATATCAAATATAAGAGTTCTCTTGTATTCTATAAATAGATATGGATGTGATGTAAAAGATTAGATGTGAAGGCATATGGGGTTACATGAATGGGAATGTGGAAATGGATGTATGTATGTGGATGTGTGGGATGAGGTAAGAAGTGTATGTGATAGGTTAAGATGCATATGGGTTGTGATAGGACGAGAATGGATGTGATGTAAAAGATTAGATGTGAAGGCATATGGGGTTACATGAATGGGAATGTGAAAATGGATGTATGTATGTGGATGTGTGGATGTGGAGATGGGAGTATGGATGTATGAATGTGAAAATGGATATATGAACGTGAAAATGGATGTATGCATGAAGATGTATATGCATAGATGTGAATATGGATATAGATGTAGATGTGGATGTATAGATGTGAATGGAAATGTGGATGTGGATGTATGTATGTATGTGGATGTAGATGTGGATGTATAGATGTGAATGAGAATGTGGATGTGGATGTATGTATGTATATGGATGTGGATGTATGTATGTATGTGGATGTGGATGTATGAATGAGGATGTGATAATGGATGTATGCATGTAGATGTGGATATATGGATGTGAATATGAATGTGGGTGTGGATGTGGATATATGGATGTGAATATGAATGTGGGTGTGGATGTGGATGTATGGATGTGGATATGGATGTGTATGTATGAATGTAGATAAGGGATGTGGATGTATAAATGAGGATGTGAAAATGGAGGTATGCATGTAGATGTGGATGTATGGATGTGAATGTGGATGTGGATGTGGATGTATAAATGAGGATGTGAATGTGGATGTGAATGTGAATGTGGATGTGGATGTGGATGTTGGATGTGGATATGGATGTGTATGTATGAATGTGGATATGGGATGTGGATGTATAAATGAGGATGTGAAAATGGATGTATACATGTAAATGTGGATGTATGGATGTGAAGGTGAATGTGTATGTGAATTAATGTGTCGTCAATATGAGGAAATGGATGAGAATGAGTACACATTGAATGGAATGTGGAATAAGTAATGTGGACTAAGGAAGGATAATGTGGAAAGACGAGAGTTCGATTTAGAAACTGTATTTTGTGACTGTTTGTAAATGACTGTTTTATGTCAAGAATGCTGGGGAAGCATTTTGACCGTCTTATGGATTAAGGTCATGAAGACCTAACTGTTAAAGTTGCAACTGCTGACGGAGAGTCAATGGAGGACGTCTCGCGTAGCAAGGTCGACCGAGGTCTTGACCAGCCTCGGTTCGATTTAAATGGTGAGCTTCCGGTACGGTGGATGAGGGACCAAGGAAGCGGCCTATGAGTGAAGCGCTAGGTCACCTGCGAAGGATCCTAGAGGGTGCTGACCATACGGTGCTCGGGCTCTGGGTCGCCGAAGATACCCACACGTGCGTCGTGGAAGATATTGGAACAAGGAGTAAGAGTTGTTTTGTGAAACCGGGCATGGATCTGGTTGATTGACCTTGCTGGTCTTCAATGGATGAGTCCATGGCTCTTTATATGGATCTGTTGGTTGATCTTGCTGATCTTCAACGAGAGTCCATCTTGATTTTTATAAGTGATTATATTGCCGAGTATTATGGGCTAGGAACTATTGAAAAGGCCCCTGTGTGGACAGGTGGTGAGCGTTCTAGTTGCCAATGATGCCATAGATACTCTGATGAAGGAATGATGGGAAATTATGAATCAACTGGATAAATTGGAAGATTGTGATCAGTGGTACTATGGTTTCCTTAAAGGATTGTTTTAAAGTTAGCTGATGCTAAGAAAAAGGCAATTTCATATTGGGTGTGTAAGTGGTGTGACTAGTTTTATGTTTGCATGAACTTCCGGCTAGGGGGCCTTGGAACTCTTTTCCTTGGTACCCGGGACAAAACCTAACCAAATTCCAAATTGGATCCCATCACTACAGTGGTTGGGCGGTTGGCTAACCCATGGGATCGGATGGGGTTAGGCTGGACTGATGGATCCGTAAATCGAGATTTAAATTCTATTATTACGATAGATGAAGTAAATCCCGGATAGAAATTGTTCTATGGATAGGAATCAACGGCTGTGCCTCTTGATGGGGAAAAAAGCGTTGATCCCAATGATCCAAGTGCAAGTTCTTCCTTGATTTGACCAAATTTAATTGATTTTTAATTCTGTTTGGGAACTGATGAATTGATTTGGATTCTGATTGAAAAATGATGATCCTTGAAAATGGGTTGAAATGTAATAAGCTGAGCGAAACCACAATGTGGATGATTGGGACGAGTCCCTGTAATGATAAATGATGAAAATGATTCAGCAAATCACTATGAGATTAGTGGATTATGTTGTCAAATTGCTACTGTTAATACTTGAGACGGTAGATCAAGTTAAGGGATGACAAATTGAGAACTTGCTTAACTTAAATTCCGTGGAGGAATGTTCAGAAGGAAATTTTCGGTCTAATGGACCATTATCGTGTTAAAGATACGAATGATATGATTTGAATGAATTGTTATTTAATGATGAATTCTATATAAGGGATATTTATCCCCATATTCTGTTGGGTTGACCGGAATATAAGGAACCCCATAATAAATTGGATCTTAAGCAAAAAGGTTGTCCTCTACTTGCGAGATGAGGACATCTTGCACCTTTTAAGTGGGGTAGAATGTAAGATTCCTCCCCCAGCCTTAGAGGTATACAGGAGTAAGAATCTCCCTTTCTGATCTTATAATTATTCTATCTCTAAAATAAAAGAAAGATTCTGTTTAAAAAAGGAAGAACCTTTTCCTGAATACTTCTCAAGAGTCCCACCTGTTTTAAGGATTCAGAAGTGAGAATCGATGTTTTGGATATCAAGGTTTTGGTCTCGAGTACGGCCCAAAAGAAGTTCTTTATCTCTTGGGAAGAAGTTATCTCCCAGATATTGTGAACCAAAGAAAATAGGTGATTTAGCTTACGAACTTCTTTTATCTCCTCATCTCAAAGTTCTGAATGCCTTCTATAGAAAAATGTGCCAAACCCAAATCATGAAAAGACGGTAAAACTTCAGTGGCAAGATACCGTTGGCTTCTAAGTTACGCTAGCTCCTTCCTTTATATAAGTCGTAACTTTTACTTGTCGTTCACAGTAATCTTACTTCCATCGATCTTCTTTCTTTCTTAATCTCCTTCATGGCTTGGCAACAAGAATTAGTTTTATCCATGATGATTTCTCACCTTCAAGACGCAAGGGAGTCTGTGAAGAAAGATTTTATAGAGCAGTATGAGCGCTCACTTTTCCCTCACTTGGGAACTTCTGTAGCGCAGACAAAATGGCGGACCTATCAAGACATAACTAGGGTAACACCCTGGGGTCAGCAGCACTTTCGTAACAATGTCCGCTTGGCCATGGTTATTGAAGCCTTGGGTTTGGGTCCCCGATACTACTGCGTCATGAGATCAAGGCATCCTGGGTTTTCTGAGCGAGTCTTCTTACTGGCGTGTTTTCTTCCTCATGAGAAGATATGCCTTTACCCCGTTTTTGGCTTGCCTCTCAGAGGTCCTTTTGTTAGAACACCTCATACCACTGAGATAGGCGCAGCAATAACCCACAGAATCATTCCCATAGATGAGTTACCTTATACTTGTGCAGCTTGTGAGGACTGCTTTTGTGACCATATGATGGACGGACTTATGGAAGTGTAAAGAGTTCCTCTATCTTTACTGTATAAGTTTCGAGAATGAATAAAGTTTAAATCTTGTTCGTATTTTGAATCTTGCTCTCTTTAAGATTTATCTTGGTGGTTAATCTTGATTAAAATTTTTCTCTAAGTCTCATATTCGTGAATCTTGCGAAATTATCACAAGTTGCGAGATGAGGACATCTCGCGTTTTTTAAGTGGGGTAGAATGTAAGATTCCTCCCCCAACCCTTTTTGATGTCTAGTATCTTTCCCTGTAATCAATCCCTCTTCAGAAATATAAAGACCTTGTTTCTATCTGTTTTAGCCTAGAGAGAGAAAAATATTCTAGAAAGAGAATATTCAGATTTTGAATATTTTTGGATAGAAAAATATCTCTTCTAATTCAGATGAGTTCCCCTGAAACAGAAATTCAAAAAGAATTTTCCAATGTGCAATTGGAATTAATTGAAAATAGCTATAAAGAACCTTAACCTAAGGGTCTAGATTTTCAAAAATTTTTGGAAATCTAGACCCTTAGGTTAAGGTTCTTTATAGCTATTTTCAATTAATTCCAATTGCACATTGGAAAATTCTTTTTGAATTTCTGTTTCAGGGGAACTCATCTGAATTAGAAGAGATATTTTTCTATCCAAAAATATTCAAAATCTGAATATTCTCTTTCTAGAATATTTTTCTCTCTCTAGGCTAAAACAGATAGAAACAAGGTCTTTATATTTCTGAAGAGGGATTGATTACAGGGAAAGATACTAGACATCAAAAAGGGTTGGGGGAGGAATCTTACACTCTATCAATGGCACAACAGGGACCTTTGGCCTTGCTGTTCTAAGAAGATGCTTCTTCCCGCAATCACTCAACAGATTAGGATCTGTGATTCCACATGCCAACCCGTAAGCAACATATGTTAAATAATATTTACATCTCAACGAATATACTCTAGGTCCCTCTCCAAAAATTCGAACAGCTGCTTGCCGCTCCAAAAGTATTGCCTTGTTTGCATTCAGCCTTAAGTGATAGCCACCTAAATACCTGGATAGAGTCTTTATCACCATCAGAGGAAAACTTGCATTGTCCTTGGAGAAGCTAGCATGAAATATCACAATTTGAGGGAATTTTAGGCGATGTATATATGTTCCTAGTGTCGAATCGTGGCCCAATCCCGCCATACGCTTGCCTGAAGCACGTTTGAGGAATGTGTCTTCATATATTTCCAACTGAAAAAATAAAGCCAGAAACAACATCACCAAACATTTTGGGACAAAGTTGATAAAGCCAAATCCGCAACAAAAGTACGAAAACACAACAAAAAAAACTAACCTCTTGGTTCTCATCTGCTTCAAGCAAGGCGTCTTGCCATAAATTAGTGCTCAAACTAGGAACGGTTTCCGCTGACTTACTTGGCACATCCCTAAACCCTCCCATGTTGGTAATATTTAGTCTTTCCCTTGCTTCTTGTAGCTCTTCCTCTGTGGCATCTTCTCCTTCATATTTAAGGGCATCAGCATAGATCATCTTTAGTGTTGCTGCAGATAGGAACTCGGTGTCTTTCACATGGCTATCACTAGTAAGTACTTATCTATCCCATCATCATCTACAAAATTGTCATCGACCTCCAGATTTTGGGCTGTGAAAGCTATGCAATGGTCCTTCCTTAAGTTAAATGTTGTATGTCTGTCAGCAATATATACTCTAAATCTCCTACTTGGTAGGAGGGGAGTAATGGCGTTGGAATGGGGGAGGAGTCATTTGATTCAATCACAAGCTGACCTATATCAGTGTTTTGTTCTCTCACTGCCTCAATATCAACTGCCGAACTGAGCTTCCTCTCTTCTTTAACATTGAACTCCTCAATCACATGAGGAGTGTCCTTCTCTTGAGCAACATCCTCAACGGTGGGACTAGCCTGACGAGAAACCGTGTCTTCACTTTCATTTGTTGCATGCGGCTCTGTACATTCTTCATCTGTTAATTGCACGTTCATGTGCAAGAAGCATAAGAAGGCATAAGAGTATTCCATCAAGCGATATTTTATTTTGTGAAAAGGGCATAGCAAAGCTCTCTTCTTATCACATGGTACCTTGTGCCAATCCCTGTTTAACCTCTGCTTCTTCTCTGGCGACACCTTGAGATTAAAATGAATGTGATTTTTCCCATCAATCATCATTGGTTCTTCATTTGTGAGCTCATAAAACTCTTGCTTTGCCTCTTCAAAGTATCTGGGATGGCTAGAAAATGTATCCTCCAGAGAAAATCGCAATTGAACATCAACAAAATTGCAAGGTGCAAATCATGACGTCGACATTTGTAGAGGAAGTCATACAACAGAGTTGCAGGTGTTTCTTTAATCTCTTTGTCCACATCAAACTCGACTTGAACTTGCGCCATGGCTGAATTCAAGGGTGTAGATAAGACATGGAAAATATTAGTTCAAGCAATGAATCAAGAGACAGTCGGTCTTAAACAACAAATCTCTGTGTGGTGTGAATGGATTCAATATAACGTGAGAGGAGATGCCAGAGGAATCCAGGTATTCCTCCTCGCGTTGTAGTGAATCTATTTTCCCTAACTCAAATAAAATTGCAGCTTAGTTAAGGACCTCTTCTCGCGTTATGGTGAATCGATTCATCATAATGCGAGGAGGAATATTGTGCTTCCTATGGGACCTTCGCTTGCATTATGGTGAATTGATTCACCGCAACATGATGACTTTTTCATCCTTTGGCGCCGCCTCTTACGTTATGGTGAATTACAAATAAAGATACTTCTCAAGTACCCATACTGAGAGAGGAGGTGTCAAACGAATTAAAATAGTCTTCTTCTCAGTCAATTCACCATAAGGCGAGGAGTCATAGGTCTTCAATTCACCTTAACACGCGATGAAAAGACAAAGCAAGGAGTTCTGCACGAATGAAACCAAAAGAACAAAATAACAAAAGAAGAAGGAAGCACAAAAGAGATAAAAATACTAGGAAAACAAATTGTATACAAACGTCACAGGAGATGGAGATGGAGTTTGTCATTATCTTTGATGGAGATGAAGGAGGTTGGAGGTTTGTCTTTGACGTTTGATACAGGAGGATGGAGGATGATTGATGAAGGAGGGTTCAAGGAGATAGTCAGTCATTGATGGAGATGAAGGCCATTGGTGGGGAGATAAATGAGAATACGAACTCCAAGAGAGGCAATAAATGAGATGGGTATCCTAGAGAAGCAATTAAAAACCGTTTTTAATGCTATGCAACACGTCAACGTTGCATTTTCACCCGCCATTCCATGAATGCCACGTGGTAGCCCGCCATGTACCTAGCACGTGTACAAGCTATAAAGTTTAATCAAATCCCTTTTTAATGCTATGCAACACGTCAGCGCCGCCTAGTCGCCCTGGCAGCCTGCCAGCATGTGTGTTCGCTCTAAAGACTAATCAAAGCCGTTAATCACGCTACCTTTTCGTCCTCTTATCAATTTTGCCTTGTCCGTCCTCCTGCTTGCCTCCAGGTGACTTCCGACTACCACCATAGTACTGAACCAATATTCCACCTCCTGCACGACAGTCTTCATCCATTCTCATGCAAGAAATGTAAGTTTTAGTATATTACTTGATTGTTTTGTAAGTTTCTTGTATATTGCTTCTTTGTTTTGTTTTTTCTTTGACTGTTTGCCCTCTGCCATTGTTTTTTCTTCGACTGTTTGCCTTCTGCCATGGTGATTCGATTCACCTTAAAGCACACGACGGGCCATTAGAATCTCAATATGCTCCATGTCTTATGGTGAATCGAATCACCAAAATGCAAGATGGAATGGTAAGAGATTTGCGATAATCATCCTCCCGTTGTAGTAAATCGATTCACTATAACGCGAGGAGGATTGTTTTGCTTTGACTGGCCCTTAGTCTCACGTTATGGTGAATCGATTCACTATAACACAAGACCAAAGGGCAAAGGATTCACGATAATCCACCTCTTATTGGTGTCAATTAATTCACCTCCTACACGACAGTCTCCATCCATTCCCACTCATAGAATGTGATGGAAGTGTATTACTTGATTGCTTTGTGAGTTTCTTATATATTCCTTGATTGTTTTGTTTTTCCTTCGATTGTTTGCCCTCTGCCATTGTTTTCTCTTCGACTGTTTGCCCTCTGCCATGGTGATTCGATTCACCGTAAAGCAGATGACGAGTCATTAGAATCTCAATACGGCTCTATGTGTTATGGTGAATCGAATCACCAAAATGCAAGACGGAATGGTAAGAGATTCGCGAGAATCCTCCTCCCGTTGTAGTAAATCGATTCACTATAATGCGAGGAGGATTGTTTTGCTTTGACTGGCTCTTAGTCTCGCGTTATGGTGAATCAAATCACTATAACGCAAGATCAAAGCTCAAAGGATGCACGATAATCCACCTCTTATTGGTGTCAATTAATTCACCATAATGCGAGGAGGATTATTGTGTTTCAGTGGGCCTTCATCTCGCATTATGGTGAATGGATTCACCATAATGCGAGGAAGTGCATATTGCTTTCTTGGCCACCCTCTCTCGCTTTATGGTGAATTGTTAATCGTGTACTACTGAATAGCTAAGTTTTCTACTCTTGCTTGCGTTTTCAGATGGCTCGTGTAAGGCATACAGCTAGACCCATTGACAATGCAGCTCCCTCATCTACTGGGAAGAAGATGGGCACTCTGAAAGCCTCAAGATCGAGGAAATCAAGCAGTCCTCCAAAACGCAGCCTAGACTAAGGCGTTTCGCAGAGCATTCGTCAACTCTGCGAGAAATCACAAAGTTTATGATGCACCCGACAGCTGCTATTCCAAGATTGCCTTTCTAGAGGCTTGCCAGGAGAATTTGTGAGCAAGAAGATGGGCACTCTGAAAGCCTCAAGATCGAGGAAATCAAGCAGTCCTTCCCGATTATCCAAAACGTAGCCTAGACTAAGGCGTTTCGCAGAGCATTCGTCAGCTCTGCGAGAAATCACAAAGTTTATGAAGCACCCGACAGCTGCTATTCCAAGATTGCCTTTCCAGAGGCTTGCCAGGAGAATTTTTGAGCAAAATGGAATTTTATTTAGGTGGAAGGCATCGGCCCTGTTTTGCTTGCAGGAGGCCACAGAAGATTGGATGATCGAATTTTTTTTGGATAGTTACGTTCTTGCTGCCCATGCACACAGGGTAACACTGATGAACAAAGATTTTTTCAGCCTAGTAGCCCTTCGTTTCAGATACGATAAGTTACTTAGACCAGTTACATTTACTGTTGATGAACGAATGTTACAAATTTTGGATGTCCGTCCTGTACAAAAAGTGAGAATTGAAGAGGTGACCGAGGGAGGTCTAGATCATGAACATCAGACTCGGGCAAATTTAATGACAAGCGCTCAAAGGGAACATCAAGTTGCAATGCTTGCATTGCAAACAAAAAGGGAAAATGTTCGCGCGCTCCATGCTATGAATCGGGAGGCGCTGCAATTTTTGTTGCCGGAGTTCTATGTACCCTTTAATATTAGAGGGCATAGATGTTATTTCCCGATTCATGCTGAGGAAATAAACATTTTGTTTGATCCTAAAACTGAAGTCAATGACAAAGTGCTCAGATGTGTTTTAAGGTATACTCTTTTCTCTGTCCTCCCACAATTTTTCATTCTTGGCTCTTAAAGTTTATGCCTCACTCTTGATATGTTTCCTTGTGAAGTTTTGTTATTTCGCAATTGCCCGAGGATGTACAGCAACGAGTGTTCCAGATTGATTCACTGGTCTCAACACTGTTGCTAGTAGAGTGGACGATGCTCAAGTATTTTTTTTGGCATATCATGAAAAGTGAGTTTGTCTCTCTATCTCTCTTGCATGATGTTTATACGAATCACCATACACGAGTTATATAGTGCTTCCTTTGGATTGAAACTAATAGAAATCTATTTGGATGTGATGCACTTCCCATTGGAGTCTTGTACTAGTCGATGTGCAAGACAATGTCATTTACCTTGCAAATTCGACATCTGGTGTCCATGGCAATGTTTTGCTGTAAGTAAAAATCATTAAGATACATATTATTGTTTGAGTTAGAAGTTCGAATTGATCAGGATAATGATTGGTCTTTGTTTAGAGTGGTGTCAGGAAACTAATGGCAGCTTACGAGAGCCTGAGCATGGACATCGACACCCTAGATCGATCGACCATCTGAAGGGTTAGTGTCCCCAAACAAGAAGATGGTTACAGCTGTGGGTGGAGGGTTGCACTTAATGCAATGTTGCTGCTACGAAGCATTTTTCAGCTCCCTTCGAGGATGTAAGCATTTTTCAGCTCCCATATGCATGCGTACTCTTGTTTATCTTCTTGTATATTGTCATGTTGATCTTATTTATGCCTTGATGAATTGTGATGGCAGTTTCCATCAATGTCTCGCCACGTGGACCTAGACGTCCAAACGTTTAGGGAGGAAATGATTGCGAAATTGATCGAGGTCGCTGAAGTTATGCCTCCAGACGGCCCAATGGACTTCATCCCGCCCAATCCATGAGGGGGGATAGGCCCCCCTGAGCCTCTTACATGGGCTCCGTATTTTAATTTGAAAATCAGAGGATCAAATTTGCTACTGTGTTCCTTCACTGCTTGTTTTCTTACTTTAAGCCTTTTTTGTGTACATAAAAATTCAATTGGGAAATTTTTCCCTTCGTTACATTGTTTTAAACAATAAAGCATTACAAAAGCAATGTTCTGAATAGATAAGTTTATTGCATATGGAAAATACATTGTCACCGTATACATGGTCACATCATATATCTTCTAGTGCCTCCAATTCATGTGGGGCTGCAACATCTTTACAAACGATCTGATGCTCTCTTCTTTTACTTAGCTTCCGACCATCGAGCTTGAAGCAAAATTGATTTGGAGGATTCTGAATAGCTACTTCTAATTCCTTCCTAACATATTCAAGAGTCCAATTCTCTTCCACTTCCAATGTCAAAGATGGGTGACCCTGTCGAATCATAACTATATCTATCAAGCTAGAGTGGCTGCCATCTCTTGTATCTTGGTCCATGCTTTCCCAGTTGTTGTTGATCCATCGCCACCTTCTATAAGTAAATGACATGCACAGATGTTGCCTGGCAATATAGTATCTGATTCCAAAATATCATTAGGATAATTTTTCAAGTATAATCAAATAAGTGTTGTAACTGTTTCACAAAACTACATTTGAATGTCATAACACTCACCGAAATGCAATGTCAGAGGTGTTCAATCGACATTCGATCAAATCATCTCCCTTTGATGATTTCACTCTCCAACCTTTGTCAAACAAATGATCAAGCCAGGCTTCATCTATATCTTTGCACACAAAAGTTGTTCTAGTTTTTCTCAATTGTTTACAATCAGAAAATAAATGAACAAAGCATGCAATTGGAACAAACAAACTTAAGTGGACATTTCTTGCACCAATGCTAGGCTTCATAGCACATTTAATATCATTAAACATTTTGGTCCTGTATGACTCTATCACTTCTGTGTCAAGCAATGGCCACTCAGGACTATCCAGTGCGGGCAACGGAATACGTTCCAACTTTCTATGTCGACTCGATTGAGTGGGCAAGGTATAAAATGAGTCATAGAAATATGTTCTACTTCTTGCGAGATCACTTGGTGGACGACCTTCATATTGAAGTTCCCCCACCTCACCATGTACGACATTCAAGAATCCTGTCAAAGCATTGTGTAGGCTCCCACTCCTGAAGATTGGATGGGTATAAATCTGTGCAAGGCAGAAAAATGTATATCAATCACCTTATTTGCAACATTGAAATACAAAACACAAGCACTTACAATGTGGTCTGTGTCTTAAAAGTCCTTCCAATGGTCCCACGTTGATCTCTTTTTGCATGAATACATGCTGGATCAACACTTCTTTGACAATTTTCCCTCCTAGAGCCATCTTAAAGTCAAGGATTCTTCCTTTCCCCAATGTTTGGCCAAGTCTTCAGATGCCTTTCCCTTCACTCGGTAGTGGCCTCATTTTCCTGGCTACATAGTGACCCAAGAGTACTTCTTGTATACTTGGGGAATCCATTCTTCGTTCTTGCCTTGTATGCTATACAACACAACAGATGAGATACTCCTCCTTGCTCGTTTCAGTCCACTTTCGGGTGCCATGATAGATTAACAAACGTATGAGAAAGAAGAAGTAGCAGAAAGTGGATGACTGAGCTAACCGCTTTTGTGGATCAAGGAGGGAAGAAGAAATGAGGGACAGTGTGTTCTTTTGGGCGCCAAAGATGTTTCGAGATTCAAAAGTGGAACCAAGTTGAGGGAATAACCAGGAGAATGTGTATCTATCTATTCCAAGCATTCAAGCTTCATTAGTTCTAGGGGTGGTGGAAAGAATTTTTAAGTGCTCCACGTCTAACACAGGAATGTGGAAAACATTCTTTTATTGTGTTAGGTGCTAAATATTTTAAGACAAGGTGATGGTTTTTTTTAATATTTCATGAAGATAAGAGTTTCTCCACATTTTGGGTGGGTTTGTATAGAGGTCCCACCATCGGTGAATATCGTTCGTAGATTACATGTCACTCAATCTGTGTGTCTATTATTATATTATTGTTAAAACAGCCCTCTTTTGAGTCCAAAATTTTCCTACTGTTATATTTTCCTAATGCTATATATATTTGGTTAATTAAAAAAACTATCTGCCTCCGAGCTACCTGAGTTGATCGTCTTTCCCCCTACCTTGGCCCCTGAGCTGCCCTATGCCACTAAGCTGCCCTTGAAGTGCATTGATTGTCCATTTGTACCTTGAGCCCCTTGAGCTGCCCCTAAGCCCTTTGAGCCAGCCCTCTGAGCTGCCCCATCCCTGTGAGATTTCCAAAGAAGAAGGAGATTTTCCCATGTGCCCGCATAAGAAAGACAACATGATAGCGTCAATCTGCTGAAACTGGATTGCAACATTCACGTTATCTTTCCAAAGTGCACTTTGCCCCTAATTTTCCCTATGCCACTGATCTTCCCCTCAACCCCTTCATTCCCTTGAGATTTCCAATGCATAAGTTGAATACTGGCCTACCATAGGAGACTGCCAATCGTGGAAAGAGAGTGTGATTCCATAATCCAACCAAAGTGGATTACCCGTATCGCGTTGTCTTTCTAACCTACAATCTGTGGTCTAGACGTGAGAATTTCCTATTGGATAACCCACCTTCCTGCAGCTGCCTCCAAACCTCACAATTTCTTCTTGGTTGTACAATCCTTAGCTGCTAAAAGGTTAGCTTCTATTGTGTGCTCCTAAGCTACACCCTTCCAAGGTTGTTAACTGCAAAGAGATGGGTTCAAGTGATGAAGGTGATCTTGTGATAGAGGAAACACCAATAGAGAGACTTTTTGACTTTCTACAGCTTGCAGGTGCACAAAAATTATTTGATTGGTACAAGGAATCTCTCAAATGAAATGTTTGAGCTGAGTTCAGTGATTGATCACTTCAAGGAGTATTATGAAGAGTAAATGCAAGATTTGTTTCCATTGACAGATGATCGTGTGATTCTTATTGACGGTGTGAGGTTTGATCATCTGAGCATGTTGTCAGAGACAACCTCAAAAAAGGACATAGTGCAGAAAAAGGATGACCTACTTCCTGACCATGTGAAGGTCACTATGGAGAATTGTAGATTACATAGTAGGAAATACAAGCTTTTTCAGCATCATGTGGGTTTCATTTTCTATCTTCATGTAAAATCAAGAATTGAAGATGTTAAAAAGAGTAGTCTTGAGAGTTCCAGTGTCTAGCCTGTAGCATTTCTAGGTGACATTCAAAATCAAGAAGAAATTCATGATGTAGAAATGGTTGTGGATAAAGAGCTTTCTTTCCCAGGGATGTCACTTCTAAGAAATGGTTGAGAGATTCTTCCTATGGTAGGGCCCCGGGGACCTCACTTCTATATGTGCCTGGCCAAGTGCCGAGTTTCGAGATTGAGCCTGAATCCAACTAAGTGTGCCTTTGCAATCCAAAGCAGTATATGCTACTAGGCACAATCGTCTCCAAGGAAGGCATTGCAGTAGACCCAACCAAGGTAGAGGTGATCCGAAAAGTTTCGACCCTGACAAATGTGAAAGAGATCAGAAGATTTAGGGGGCAAGTTAGATGGCATAGCCACATGCTCCGGTATCTGGCCCACGTAGTCATTCCCTTAAACCAACAGATGGTGCATATCAAAGCGCCTTTGACTCACAGGTTGTGGGAAGGCTGATTTCAACTAGATGGAGGAATATGACAGTATGTTCAAGACTCTCAAGCTAATGTTGTCCAAAGAACTTGTCGTCCAAGCTCCAAACTGGGAATTTCCCTTTCACGTCTTCGTAGATGCCTTTGATGTGGCAATTGGCAACGTTTTAATGCAGGAAGCCAAGAAGAAATAGTTTCGACCAGTTTACTATGCCAATCGAAGGCTCTCCAATGCCGAATGGAACTAATCCACCACACACAGGGAAGAACTATGCATGATCTACTCGGTCACTAAGTTTTGTCACTACTATTGCTGGATAACAAGTTTACCTTTCATGTGGATCACTCTGCCTTGCTGTATCTTGTGGATAAGCAGAGTTTACTGGCAAGGTGGATGCTGATCTTCCAAGAGTTTGAGTTCACAATAGTGCACACCCCGGGCACAAATCATACGGTGGCAGATTACCTATCTCGGCTGGAGTCTGGAGAAGCCCCAAGTGGAGTAGCAGATGACCTACCCGATGCCGAGCTATTCTCAATGATGCAGTCATCCCAATTCCCTAGACTTGATACGATGAAATGCTAATAATTTTTGCCACATGTCTAATGGAGGATAGCTTTTCCAAAGATCAACGAAGTGGATTGCTTTCCATAGCTAGACCTTCCAAGTGATAGTTTGCTAGTTATACAAAAGGGGGATTGATCAACTCCTTCAGCAGTGCATCCTAACACATGAATAAGAAGCTATCCTCAGAGAATCTCATCAAGGAATTAGTGGAGGACATTTCTCTGGAGAAGTAACTAGGGGGAAGATCCTCCAAGCCGATCTCTGGTGGCCGACTGTAATCGGGGCAACTACAGATGGGCCAAGCAATGTGATGTATTCCAATGTCTTGGCCAATTGATAGATAGAGACAAGATCTCGCAAAATTCGATGCTTCCACTGGAACCATTCCAAAAATGGGGCCTCTACTTTGTAGGCCCCTTTAAGCTACCAGCCTGGTAGCCACCAATTATAGCACCAAGTGGGTAGAATCCCTAGCTCTCTGGGATAACAAAGCCAAGTTAACTACCAGATTTCTCTACGAGATGATAATTAGTCAGTTCGGATGCCTGATCGAACTAATTAGTGACCAAGGAAAGCACTTTGTAAATGATGTCATTCAAGAGCTGGTCACTCAGAATCTCATCATCCATAAGAGGTCCACAGTGTATTATCTACAAGCCAACGGTTAGGCTGGGCCAACCAAAAAAATGCTCAAGTGGATCCTCACAAAGTTGTTCAATGCAAATTGCAATGACTAGGATGAAAGTTGTACTTAGCTTTATGGGGCATTTCGCACAACATAAAAGGTTTCCATAGGAATGACCCCATTCATGCTAGTATACGGCATAGAGGTAGTCGTGCCAATGCAGTTCCTAGTGTTGAGCCTTCGGATTGCTATTGCTGAGAATTTAAGCTCGAAAGAGTCCCTGCAACATCGTCTCTGGACCAGCTCCTTGAGCTATATGAAGAACCCTTAAAGAGCTTCTTCGTCACCAAAGTCATCTAGAAGAGGAGGAAGAAGTGGGCTGACCACACTGCCACTTCAAGTTCCACTGGTTTAAAGAAAAGGACTCAGTCCGTTGTTCCTATCTCGGATGGGTCCACATCCAGGAAAGCTGAAGCTCTGCTCAACAGGACCATTCTGGAAAGTAAAAAAATTATACGATGCGACCTTCCTCCTCGGCACACGAAGAGCGATTCCAAAATCCAGTCTCCACAATTACGGCCTGCAACCATACCACGTGCCAATGCCACCTAATCCATTCAGTGATGAGACATCACCACTAACCCACTACTTGGGCATCCATCAATTTAATGACGACACCTCTCTTCGAACAATCATCAAAGATCCATCTCGGGTGCCAAGCGATGTGATGCAGCCACACCATGAAAATTTGACAGCTGTGCAGTAATTATGCATGGCAACTCTTTTTAAATCACCTTAAACTCTTGTGTACCTATTTGTTTGCATGCAACCCGTCTGTTCGCTCCAAGCCACAACTTGTCGCCTGCAACTCCCTTCTCCCCTCTCTCTCGCGCACCACTTGCTCTACTCCCAGCCATGGTGACCTTCAAGCCCTTCTCTAGCATCGCCCCATCGATATTGCTGACGTGCTGCAGTGGCTGGGCATAAAAGATGCCAACCTCTTGCAAAAGTGCAATCCACACATTAAGTTGGGCCACCTGCTAACCACCCTGCTATTCTCTAGAGGTATAAGGCCTATAACAAACCCGGCCCCAACTGTCAAAGCCGCAGTACCACCACCCCCTATAACACCAACAGTAACCAGCGCCTGTCGCCATCGAGGAGGTGAGCTCAAAACAAACGGCAAGCCACAAAAGATGGTATTCACCTCCCAAACCTAAGAAGAAAAGAAGCAATGCACCCTTCTGGAACTGCCTCTTGTGCACCTATCCCTATTGCCCCAGCCACACAGTCCATCGACACCATGGGTCTTTCCACTGCAAGGGTGCATATCGCCATCACCAATCGCTTCCCCGATACATTCCAGATCAACACGAGCATCTGGGATGACCTCTCCAAAGCCTAGCAGCATGAGCTAAGCCATCGCTAGGATTGGCTCATGAATGAGCTCCGCCCAATCATCACCAGACAATGCAAACAACTAACGGACCGGCCAATGGACGAGCTAGAGCAAGAGCTCACCATGTGTAAAGGGCATAAGGCCAAAATCTTAGGCAAGAGGCCTATCCAAGATCTAGCCGCATCAAACCCGAAGGAAACCATCAAACCTACAACTAGCCATGGTGCATTACTCCGAAGGTCCCTCCCCTCTAACAAAGGACTCGCAACAATAGCTCTATTGAAGGATCATACCAAGGCTCTCCAGAAAACTTATGACGAGCTGCAAACCAAGCCCCAACGCAAAAGTTTGTGTTCTACAGCTCCTACTTCCAGAAATCAATCCCCAGAAGTCATCATCCGGAAATCATTCCCCGCAATTCAGCTCATGAAAGTCGTCCTTCATTTTCTGCCTTCTTCCACATGAAAAGGCACTAATGTGCTTTCCACTGGGTTTAGAAGTTTGGGCACTAAGGTTGCCGAGGCAGAGTCGCCAGTAGCCAAGCCTCTAAAGGCTATGATCACAACTCTCAAGAAGGATTTACCATTGTAGATAGCTACAAGTTCTGGGTTCGAGTCATCGGATTGGGAATCTGACCCACCCTGGGCGTGCTAGGTGTTGGCCGTAGGCCAAGCTAAACTACCGCATAGCTGGACCGTCGCCCAAGTCATCGGCGCACTTTAACACTGAGGAATCATAGTATACCAATGGATAATACAGGCAAGCAATATAAAAGGATGTAACCAGAACTGTACAAGGCTGGCTACCAATTGTATCATATTCTCTTTTTTGGAATAAATCAAGACTGTTGTTTCTTCTATTTATCCTATATATTCATTCTGTTCATGTATTATGTCTAGTGGAGTTACTTGTTAAGTCTCTAGTGTCTTCCTCTTCTTATTTTAGCATTCGGGATTGCTTTTTGAAAGAGTTGATCGGTCTTATACAGTCGAATCCTTCAAGTAGTTATCCATAGCCTGTAGGCTATGTCTGTGTTGCGTTTGATCTATATCTGCCTAGTGTATGCAGCACACATAACTAGAGACTCTCAATATGTTTCTTGGGGATAGTGGTCAGTCACCTAACAATAGTGTACATGGTTACATTTATTATGTGCCAGTGTATAATGAAAGAGTTCTAGAATCACTCTAGCTCAAAGTCTTGGTTCTTGTCAAGTGAAACCTCATATGCTTCAAACAAAAGAAGAATATGTAAGCCTAAGGTGTTATCTTTTTTAGTACTTAGTGTCTTCATCAGCTTTTTGTAAGTCATCTTCATTGTCATGTACTTTGTCAGGTAGTTGGGAGTCTTTATATTGGTTGTAGAAATGTCTACATTGCGATTCAGAGGTTCTGGTCCTTGCTTTATATCTAAGATATTCTCCCGTCTCTCGTTGCTATCTTGATATATAAACATTTCATCTCCTTCAATTTCCCTTTCTTGAAATATGCACCTATTGCAAGGCGATACCTGGATAATATACAACCATTGTTCGTTGTTTGCATCTATAAAAAAAAATGCTTATAATGCTCTAAGAAGACGAATGTCTCAATTCTTTGATGTAATAATTTTGATGAGTATAGAATCCATTTATGTCCATTCTGTATGTTGCATTGTTTCCACTATGGTATTGTGTCTGGAACGATTTGACTCTAAGAAATACTTGCTTGAGGAACCTATATCCAACTTCGATGATGTCCTTGAGTGCACTAACATAACCAAGTTTGCCATTGATAAGATTTGTATCCATATTACTAGTGTGTCTTTGTTGTTAAAATCATGCTACAGTACCAGAATCCATCAATATGTGATGTAAATCAACCCTGGCAATCCGAAGATGTTGATCATAAGCCCACATACTACTATACCATTGTGCCTACCCAAATAGGTAGAAAGATAGTGAGTCCATTTAGGCATTGTATGTGAAGAAAAAATGTTTACATAATGATAAAAATTACATATACATGTAATTACATGAAAATAACACCCACAGCCTTGTCCCTGAGAAATCATTTTTGATGATGTCCTCGAGTGCATTGACATAACCAAGTTTTCCATTGATAAGATTTGTATCCATACTACTAGTGTGTCTTTGTTGTTAAAATCATGCTACAGTGCCAGAATCCATCAGTATGTGATGCAAATAAACCCTAGCAATCTGAAGATGTTGACCATAAACCCACATACTACTATAACATTGTGCCTATCCAAACAACTAGAAAGATAGTGAGTCCATTTAGGCATTGTATGTGAAGAAAAAATAAGAAAAAATGTTTACATAATGATAAAAAATACATATACATGTACTTACATTAAAAATAACACCCCCACGAGTTATCTCAACCTCGTCTCCCTGAGAATTCATTTTCCCCTCACTCGCCTCCTTATCTAAATTCTCTCCAACCCAATCGAGTGCATTAGGCATGCTTGCAATTAAGTGGAGATGTTGTGTTCTCTTACTTTTTGTTTGCAAGGAGTCTTGCATCTCTTCCTCCTTATACAAGTCAACCCAATTCGATATACATTGCATATTGTACAATATAAAGGTGCTTATTTGTTGATGAAGCTCAAACGAGAGCTTAATCTACACCATGTACTTAGTGACAGTTTCTTGAACAAGCGAACCCTATGTCAATGAAGCCCTCTAGTCATGATTTTTTATGATTAAATTTTTTACCACCTTCATAAATTGTCAAAGAAGAACCTCCACATCGGCTACTCACACACCTACAACAAGTGACATTTTATCCAGCAGGTGGATGAGCACATGTATGTCAAATAACCTCTAGGTAATTCCTTTTCCACAAGGCACAAAAGCATTATCAAGTCTTTGCTTATCTTTGGAGAATAGGCAAGGTAAATCTCTTTGGCAACAACACACCTGCAATAATTGACAATATTATAAAATTTTCATGTGATATGTGCCATCATCATCATGATCAACATCACAAGCCCAACACCAAGCTCAAGCCAAGCTTTCATCCATGGCGGGTACCACAAAGCAGCCACAGTACAGCCACCGAATCGGGCAGCATAACCAGGGGCAGCAGCGCAGACGCAAGGTGGCGGCTTGCGTGGCATGCGAAGGATTTTTTTAAAAAAAAGGAATATCCGAGTATTAAGCTGGAACAAAGGAAGCGCAACGTATTTTTAATTTGGGGAATCCGATTTTTTGGCTGCGAAAGGGAAGGGGGACCGAATTCCTTGCGGGGAAAGAGAAGAAAACCAGGCAAACGATGCTTATGGTAAGGGGGTGTGTGTAAAAATCAGAACCAGAGCAGAATTCGACCAAAGAATCAAAAATTTTGAGCTTTGCTTCTGTTTAGGGCATCCTGGGGTTTGAATTAAAGAAGAAATGAAGCACTATCGACTGATATGATCTTCAAAAATTTCACAATATACAAGGGTTCAAGTGATGTCAAAAACAATACGAATGCTGATTTTGGTGCATACTGCAGTGAAGCAGAACGTGGGACAAGCGATATGCATAAATTCGCTTCTTTTTTTTTCTGAGATAAGTAATATTTTGGTTGTTTTGTTTCTTACGATTTCAAAAAAATCGTATAGCCTAGGAATAAAAATACTTCCCCTTTAAGGTTTCTTTGGGAACAAGAAGGCTTTGGAGAAAAAGGTTTTATGGTTTTGGAGTCTTGGAATAGGAAAGCATAGAAAAATACAAAGAGTTTCTGGGATTTGGATTTTATTTTGTAAAAAGCTACTTGGTTGGATTTTGGATTGCTAGACATGGAGTTTTCTAAAATCACATGAATATGTTGTACATGCGCCATATGTCATCTTTTTCCTTGTGAGTTGTTGGAATTTGAAAGCAGGTTTTTTATGAGATCAAGAGACATCTTGAAATGATGGAGTTGGCAATATATGATATATGTGATGTGAATGGTCACATGTATATGGAAATCTTTTGTAAATTGTGTTATGCCTACATGTGATATGATTGAGGTATTTGGAAAAAGAGTCAGGAGATCTATGCTTGGAACTGGTCATGCTCTTGACACACAATTTATGTGCAATCATCAAGCTGAATTTGGGAATGTATTGAAGTGAATTGTCACATGTACATGTCAACAAAAATGGAGATGTCTTATGCTCCTTGAAGAGCTATTTGTTTTGTTTCCTTGCTGGGATTTTGGAAGCTACTCTCACAGCCAGAAGTCTCGCACTTTCCCAGCGATACCACCCACGTCACGACAGGATTTTTGGTGAACCCGACATGAAACTGCTGGGGTGAGAGTGTGGTGAAATACATAGGGAAGCTATGGCTGAGAATCCTGAGGGTTAGGGGGGTCATTTTGACCCCGGGGTTATGCAAATGTTTCAGATGTTTACTATGTATATGCAACAGCACAGCAAGCTGCTGAGAGGGGGCAAATTTCCACGACTAAAGCACTACAGTCAATTGTGAAAAAGGTGGATCAATTTGATGGTAAGGATATCACAAAGTACTTGCGCAATTACACAAAGGAAATGGAGCTAAACAGGGTGACTGAGGAGGATATGGTTTGAAGCTTTGAGCTGGTATGTGTTCTTGAAATAAGAGAGCGCATAAGAGGATTACAGGCAGCACATGGTGGCAGAAATTGGGAGGAGTTCAAGCTTGCTTTGAAGGATGATTATTTCATGGAGGATTCCGAGCGGGTGACCAAACGAACTTTCTTGGAATGGGTCACAAAATCCAAAATGGGAATTTCTGCCACAGAGTTGCTAAGAGAGTTTGAGAAGCGCTATGCCCAGCTGTCAAGGATAGAACGCACAACCTTGGACAGGGAAAAAACAGAGCTCTTCTTACAAGCAGCTGGGAAAGATCTCCAAGAAAAACTGGAAATTCTCCTTGAGGATAAGAATACAGAGCAAGGGCTAAAGAATGATTGGAATGATGTCGAGGATGCGGTCACCATGCTAGCAAAGCAGCAGCGAAGGAGGGATAAAATGGTGATGAGCTCGGCAACCCCTATAACTGTTGTTACCCCTGAGAATCTACCAAAACATGCTGCTGCAATCCCAAAGGTAGAAGGGCCGATGGAAGAACTTATTAAGGGTATGCAAGACCTAAAATTGAAGATGTCCAGGATTGAAGAAAAGGGGCTACCATTAGGGCAGGCTTCTATGCAAAGGCCTCAAAGCAAAGAAGGGTTTACATTCAGATGTATATGGTGTGATGACCCAGAACATGCAAAGAAAGACTGTGCTAGCTATAAAGAAGCCCTCAGAAATCAACTTGTGTTTTTCAAAGATGGAAAAATTCACCTTACAGAGACTCGTCTTCCATTAAGTACAAACTTTGGAAAAGGAGGGATGAAAAAGCTGGTTGAAGACATGGTTGCTAGACATGCCATCTCTATGGTTGAGGCAGCGACCTATGGGTTAAAGGTTGGTCAATCAAAGTAGGAGTCTGAGAATGATGAAGATTATGAGAATGAAGATTTTTGGCCATCAACAATGGAGCTAATTGCGTCAAATAAGGTGTCTAAACAGGCTTTGCATGAGGCAGGTGACTGTATACGTCTTGAGACTGGCTGGAAAGAGCCTATGGATTCTTTATCTGTTCATGCCTACATTGCAAAATGCCAGAATAATGAGGCACAGGTAGAGGAAAAGCGTAAGAGGGAAAATGAGGAAGGAGGGTCATCAAAAAGGGTCACCCGTGGTAGTGAAAAGAAGGATCCTGGGCCATCACATATGCCTTCGCCGCATAGCAGCAGACCTCCACAGGAGGTATCAATGGAAGAAGTGCCAGCAAAAATGAAGCATGAGAAGGAGAAGGGTAAAGGGAAAAGTCCACTCTACAAGCTTCAATCTGATATTGAAGCCGCCACAACAGACCTCAAAAAGGTGCTTGAAGAGAGGATTCTAAACAGTAGGGTGGAATTTACACTAGGGGAAGTCTTGGGGATTGCAAAGAAAGAATTCCATGATGAGATAATTGATATTATACGAAGGAAAAGGCAGTCCATAGTTGAATCTATTCCATCACAAGGGGAGACAAGCACTTCCAAGACTCATGGAGTACAGGTAAAGCAAAAGGAAGAGAGAGAGAATGTGGTGGAATGTAATCACTCTGCTGAAGGGGCACGACAAGTGCGCTTTGTGGATGAGGATGATGAAAAAGAAGTTTTTACAAAGAGTCATTACTCCAAGAGTCATTGGGCAAGGGCAACCACTGAAACCCTTGTCAAGATAGGTGACTTGGAAGAGCCATATGTCGCTCTAATTGATCATGGGTCTGAAATAAATCTTATGGCTAAAAATCTCTACAACAAATGTAAGTGGCCAATGGATGTAGATCATGGGTGGATGATTAAAGCAGCTAATAACTCATCTGGAGAGCTCTATGCAGCCTGTCCAAATGTAAGGGTAACTATAGGGGATGTGAAAGATGATCAGAACTTCTTTGTTCAGGAGATGTCATCGTATCCCCTCATCCTTGGGCAACCCTACATTACAGCTGTGAGGATGGAAACAAAGGTTTTGGATGATGGCTCGGCATATGCAAGAATAAGGAGTAAAGATGGTAAGAAAGCTGTTCAGTTCTTGACAGTTTGCATTAACCACCATGAAAGGAACCGTGAGTCTCTTCGAGCACAGTCACTCCCAAAAATAAACAGAGAATTCATGAACTATAGGGAGATGAGGGATTTTGGCCAGGTGCCATTGTAAAGCGGGACTCCAATGGTACAAGGGAAAATGAGTTCTCGCATGACTCAATCAATGTAAATAACTTTTCAGCAAATTTTCAGGGATTTTCTAGCTATGGGTCACTGGTCTTTGTAAAAAGCAAGGATTTGAAGCGTGGCATGCGTCGACATGTACAAAATGAACAAAAAAGTCTTGAGCAGTGTGGTCTTTTGGAGAAGAATGAGTTTATTTCAGGGGTGCTTGATGAGGTGTCATTTGTGGATACTATGGGTGTGCTTTTTGCTATGGAAAGAGCATGCTTACAGGGTGGGAATGAGATGATAGAAGTGTCATCTGTGGGGATGTATGATATAATCCGGGAATTTGAGGGGATGGAATGTAAAAACATGAATTGTGAGATGGATGCTCATGTTGATACAAAGTATAAAACGGTTGCAAAGAAGGTGAAACCAGTTGCCTTACCCTTGACACCAGGAGGCAAGGAGAAAATAGATGAAGCCTCTATGCAACCGAATCTCAGAGATCCAAAGAAAATTGGGCATAAGTTTACATAGGAAACCCTAAAAGAGCTGAAGATTGGTGAAAAGGATTTTCTGTTGTTTGCCAGTTGAAAGGGAATGCTTTGAGGAGATGCTTGTAAAACATGGGAAAGCCTTTGCTTTTCAGCCGCATGAGATAGGCTGTGTTGATCCAAGTGTAACAGCGCCAATGGTGATCTTCACTGTTCCACATGTGCCCTGGAACTTGCGGGGCCGATTTTAGTACCAAAGGCTCTCTTGCCAAAGCTGATGGAATCATGCGCTCCATATTCCGATAGACGGTTTACCGTGCCAAAGAAAAATGGAACATTGCGCTTCATTCAAGACATGCAACCTGTAAACAAGGTCACAATCAGGAATGTGGGAGCAAGTCCGATTGTGGACGAGTTTGCAGAAGCATTTGCAGGGAAAGCTATATACTCTATGGGTGATCTGTATTCGGGATATGATCAGTTTCAGCTGGATATACAAAGCAGGGACTTGACCACAATGAAAACTCCTTTGGGATTGGTAAGGATGTGTACCTTACCACAAGGAGCCACCAACTCAGTGGCGCATATGATGAATGGAATGAATAAAGTCTTGTGAGACTTCATACCACAAATAACTATGCCTTTTCTGGATGATGTGCCAATAAAAGGCTGTGATGAGAAAGATAAAGATGGGGATTTGGATTCGAGGGGGTGCCGCAAGTTTGTGGCAAATCATATAAAAGAGATTGTGATATGATTCTATCCAGGCTTGAAGAGGTGAATCTTACTTTGTCTGGATCAAAATCAGTGTTTGGGGTTGGTGAAGTGCTAATCGTGGGGCATCTTTGTAGTACTAATGGACGCCGACCTTGTCCAGCCAAGATAGATGCAATACAAAGAATGAAAGAGATGTGCATTAATGTTACAGAGCTGAGGAGATTTCTTGGTGCATGTGTCTTTTATGTTATATGGATCCCACATTATGCACATGTAGCAGATCCTCTTTATCAACTTTTGAGGAAAAATCAAAAATTTTTTGTGGAGTGCAACACATACTAAAGCTATGCGGAAGCTGAAACATCTGCTCCAATCATCACCTACTCTAAGGAAGGCAGATTATGAGTGTGGCAGGACTGTGATTGTTACAGTTGATACTAGTCCTACTGGGATAGGATGGGCAGTAGGGCAAGATGATGAGGATGATCACAGGTATGTAATCAGATTTGGAGCAAAGGTATTAAGCATTCGTCAGCGAAAATATCCGCAGATCAAGAGGGAGTTATGGGGAATAGTCACTGCTCTAAAATGTGAAAAAGAATATCTTATTGGGGCATCTGTACTTGTGGAAACTGATTGCTTGCCACTCCTTGGGATGATTGCAAGCTGCACCACTCCAAATATCGCTATGCTTAGGTGGATTGCCTATATCAAGTCACTAAATCCTGAGTTTGAGCATATTGTAGGAAAAGATAATCTAGTTGCAGATATGCTATCAAGAGCCAGGTATGAAGATGAAGAAGGGATGATTAGTGACATTGATGATGTAGGTACAAAGTTCTATACTACTGCATATGCAAAAGGGCACCATACTTGCTTATCAAATGCACTTGAGTCTTTTACTGAGGAAATGTATGAAGGAGATTGGTTGCTTATTGGTCAATACTTGAGTACTTTGACAAGACAGGAAAATTGGTCTGACTCAGAATTTAAGAGGATCTGCAGAAAAGCATATGGGTATTTTCTAAAAGATGGCTACCTGTGGAAGCATCCTAAGCAGAGGAATGCTATGCCACAGAGAGTCATATGTGATAAAGAGACTCAAGGGAAGCTCATGAAAGAATTCCATGAGAGTCTCTGGGCTGGACATCGAAGTGTGTGGGCCACCTTTACCAAAATAAAGAAAAGATATTGGTGGAAAGGAATGTACAAGGATATTTCCCAATATGTGGAAACATGCATGGTATGTCAAATGTACTTAAATGTGCGACATCGTGATGGCTTGCAACCAACCTACCCACCTGCCATGCACTACAAATGGGTAGTGGATCTAGTTACAATGCCTTTGGGAATTTGGCAGATGCGGTACATAAGAGAAGATTTGACAAATCAGGTGGAAGGGCGTGATCTTAGAACAAAGAGTACGGAAACAGTATGCAAATTTCTCTTGGAAGATGTGATTTGCTGGTATGGTTGTGTTGGGAAAATAACAGTTGATAGGGGTGAGCTAGATGTTGAAGAAGCAAGGGAATTCTTCTCTAGAATTGGCATCAAATTGGCCCTAACATGTGCTTACAACCCTGAGGGCAATGGTAAAAGTGAGCGAGGACATCCTCCAATCATTAAAGCTTTGGCTAAGGCATGCAAAGAAAGAGTGCGAGAGTGGCCAAGGCTGCTACCATATGCTTTGTGGGCTGACCGTACAACTCATAACTCAGTGACAGGATACATGCCTGCAGAATTAATGTATGGTCAGAAGCTAGTAATGCCAGTTGAAGAAGTAGTTCCAACTTGGAATGTATTACCCTAGATGGAAGAATTGAATAGGGAAGACCTCCTTACATTGCGAATAAGGTAGCTGGAGAGGAGGCCTGAAGATGTAGAGCTTGCAAAAGCTCGTTTGAAAGATGCAAGGTTGAAAAATAAAGAAAGATTTGATAGAAGACACAGACTCCGGCCAAAATCTATTGAAGAAGGTGATTGGGTCCTGATGTATGATAGTAGTCTTGACAACCAGTTCACTGTTCAAAGAAAGTTTGCAAAAAGATGGTTTGGCCCTTACATTGTCAAGCATGTGCATGGAAATGCCACGTATACCTTGTGTGAGCTTGATGGAACAGAGATAAAGAATCTTGTAGCAGGAAAAAGGATCAAGATGTTTAAAAGAAGGCATGACAGTGATCCTTTTGATTCACAGGAGACTCAGGATGAGAGGCTTGATAGTGATAGCATGGATATGGTTGAAGAGGAAAAGGATGATCTCCCTGATAATGTAGAAGATGAAGACGACATCCAGATATATGTGGATCTTGATGATGATTTGGCACATACCAGAGGATGTGCAGGTTTAGAGGGGGTGGATGTCGTGCCATGGCACGTCTATGGTGTGAAACCATGCATATGAGGCCATTAAATGCAAATCCAGATGCATGGGATTAAGTGCCATGACTTGAGTCATTATATGATGCCTAAGTACATATGTTCATATTGTAAATGAGGTTCAATAAGACGAGCTGAGGCTGAGCCAGGTCTCGAAGCCTCTGTACATAAGTGTGGTGTGAATCATGGAATTTTTATGCTTATGGTAGACCTTGTAGTAGGGAACACCCCTCTCAACATGTATGGGAAATGTGAGAGCATGTATGATGCAAGGATTGGTTTTGAAAGAATGCCTTTTCAAGATATCGTGTCTTGGAATGCCATGATTTCTGTTCTTACTCGGAATGAGCAGAACAAGGAGGCTCTGGGTTTGTATGATGAGATGCAGCTGTAGAGGAGGCGATTGATGGTGGTGAATGGATTGACTGTATTTCAATTGTTCCCCCCCATATTTTCGTCTGTTCGACGTGGCTAAGTTGGTGTCCCTTTGTCCATGTGTTCAGAAAGTGGAAAAAGAATCTAAAGCTATAAGTCTGGCAGAGACGTGTGTGATCAGTGCTGATTTCCTCAAGGTTTTGTCAGAGAAACTGGAGACTGAAGTCAAAGAGCTAGCCAAGATGTCCACAGTTGTAGATACAGTGACTGTGCAAGTCAGCTTGCTTCAAAGGGGAATAGTTCTGATCCTGGGAGTGGTATCTCCACTACAGTAGCTTCTGTAGATGATAAGGAAGTAAGCCATAAAGGAAATGGTTCACAAGGAAAAGCTGGTAAAAGGAAAGGAGATGGTGTAGTCTCTGCAAAGACCACAGTGCTTAAAACTGCGAAAGATGAATACATTTCTGGAAAGGGATCAAGAGGAAAGAAGAAGGGTGGAAAAGCTAAAGGTGGAAGTCATCCTTCGATTGTAGGGGTTGGATCTTCCAACAAAGGAGGCAAGGGAAATATAGAAAGACCAGTTTCACGCGAGAATGAACTGCTATTGGAAGAGTATATTGCAACCCGGGTTCTCGAACTTTTTCCAGAACTTAAAGGTGCTGGTACAGATGAGGAGGGTGTTGGCATGCTATCTAAAGCCATTGCTGCTCACTCAAAGCCTGCAGTCATTTCCACCTGGGAAAAGGTTAAGCAAGCTTCCTTCACTGCAGCCGGGCTGAAGAGAGGCGTCATCGTGCAAACACTTTGCAGAGGAAAACCGATGAGTTGTATGCAAGCTTGCAGCTTTTTACAAAAGCTCTGGATCTGTTTGATGATGATCATGTGACTTTGGCTGCCCTTCATAGGCATTTGCTGCGGACAACTGCATCTGAACTTGCTGACGCCTACCCACGGGCGGCGAACAGTGCCATCATCATCATGATCAACATCACAAGCCCAACACCAAGCTCAAGCCAAGCTTTCATCCATGGCGGGTACCACAAAGTAGCCACAGCACAACCACCGAATCGGGCAGCATAACCAGGGGCAGCAGCGCAGACGCAAGGTGGCGGCTTGCATGGCATGCGAAGGATTTTTTTTTTTTAAGGAATATCCAAGTATTAAGCTAGAAAAAAGGAAGCGCAACCTATTTTTAATTTGGGGAATCCGATTTTTTGGTTGCAAAAGGGAAGGGGGACCGAATTCCTTGCGGGGAAAGAGAAGAAAACCAAGCAAACGGTGCTTATGGTAGGGGGGTGTGTGTAAAAATCAGAACCAGAGCAGAATTTGACCAGAGAATCAAAAATTTTGAGCTTTGCTACTGTTTAGGGAATCCTGGGGTTTGAATTAAAGAAGAAATGAAGCGCTATCGACTGATATGATCTTCAAAAATTTCACAATACACAAGGGAAGTGATGTCAAAAACAATACGAATGCTGATTTTGGTGCATACTGCAGTGAAGCAGAACGTGGGAAAAGCGATATGCATAAATTCGCTTCCTTTTTTTTCTGAGATAAGTAATATTTTGTTTGTTTTGTTTCTTACAATTTCAAAAAAATCGTATAGCCTAGGAATAAAAATACTGCCTACATGTGATATGATTGAGGTATTTGAAAAAAGAGTCGGGAGATCTATGCTTCGAACTGGTCATGCTCTTGACACACAATTTATGTGTAATCATCAAGCTGAATTTGGGAATGTATTGAAGTGAATTGTCACATGTACATGTCAACAGAAATGGAGATGTCTTATGCTCCTTGAAGAGCTATCTGTTTTGTTTCCTTGCTGGGATTTTGGAAGCTACTCTCACAGCCAGAAATCTCGCACTTTCCCAGCGATATCACCCACGTCACGACAGTGTAAAGAGCTAGAATTGAAGATTATGCAAGAAGATGATGACATGTTTTTCTTGCTGAGATTAAAGATCTCAAAGAACAGTTGATTTCTGCAGGTGAGATTATTCCTGATCATTCTCTTGTGCAGACTGTTCTTGATGCTTTACCTGAGACATATCAGACTTTTGCTTCCACGTGGAGACTTCTTAATGAGGACAGACCTGATGCTGTCAAGTATGATACTTTAGTCAACAAGCTCTTGCAAGAAGCGCAGTCCAGGCAAAACAGGGCCAGGCAGCGTGCAGTTAATCAAGCATTTATTGCTGCCCAGCAGCAGAGAAGAAGTGGTAAGGCAGCCCCTTCCACTGTTTCTTTTCCTATTAGTAGGTCTGCAACTTCTTCTCCTTCCACAGGTAGCAACAATAAGTCTGAGAAGGCTCTTGATAAAGACAAGAAAAAGACCAGGTGTAACTATTGTAAGGCAAATGATCATGTCATTAAGAATTGCCCTAAGCTAAAGGCTAAAGAGGCAAAGAAGAAAGAGTCAAATGCAGCCACAATAGCGGATGCTTCTACAAATGCGGATTCTGCAAATGTTGTGCAGGATACAGAATGGGCGTTTAGCGTGTATTGCCAGATATGACCCATCTGTATATGATGCATGTTTGGCAGTTTCTGTTGACTCTCATGTTTGGTATTTTGACAGTGGTGCTACAAAGCACATTACCTCACATCGTGATATGTTCACTTGTCTTGAGGCTGTCTCTAATGGGAATACTGTCACATGTACCAATAATGCTTCTTACCCTGTGAAGGGCATTGGTAAAATTATGCTTACTGCTGCAAATGGCAGCGCTTTCACACTTTCAGATGCTTTGTATGTGCCAAGGATAAAGAAGAATCTATTGTCTGTCTCTGCGCTTGCTAGACTTGGATTTGTAGTCAAATTTGTGGATGACAGATGTACTGTTCATGATTTGACTTCTGGTGATACGATTATTGCATCTGGCACCTTGTTTCGTGGGCTGTATAGGCTCAATTCTTATGACAAGTGTGTGGAAGATTCAGCAAATGCAGTTTCTGATGAAAAGGCAGTTTCAGATGCAAAACTATGGCATGCTCGTTTTGGTCATCTGAACTTTGCTAGTTTGCTGCGTTTGCAGAAATTTGATATGGTTGCTTCATTGCCCCCTCTTGAGGCACCATTGAAACATGTTTGTGAAGGCTGTATTTTGGGCAAAATGCAACGTTCTGCGTTTCCAAAGGATGGTTCTGTGCGGACCACTCGCAAATTGCAACTTGTACATAGTGATGTATGTGGGCCTATGCAAACTCCGTCATTTGGTAAACACTTGTACTTCGTGACTTTCATTGATGATTACTCAAGGCATGCATGGGTATATCCACTAAAGGCAAAGTCCGAAGTGTTTTTGTGCTTCAAAAACAGTTTTTGCTTATGGTTGAAAATGTATCCAATTGTAATGTGGGCACCCTCCATTCTGATCGAGGGGGGGAGTACATGTCTAAAGAGTTTGATGTATTTCTGGCTAAAACACCAATGTACAGTGCCGTATACCCCTAAGCAAAATGGTGTTGCTGAGAGAAAAAATAGGTCACTTATGGAGATGGCACGATGTATGGTCAAGAGCCAAGCTTTGCCACATGCGTTTTGGCTTGAGGCTGTCATGTGTGCTGCATATATACTCAACAGGTGTCCCACTAAGGCCTTGCAGTCTATTACTCCATATGAAGCTTGGTTTGGCAGGAAACCTTCTATTGGTCACTTGCGTGTCTTTAGTTGCTTGGCCTATGCTTTAGTGCCTGTGCAACAACGTAGAAAATTGGATGATAAGGCTGTCAAATGCATTTTTGTTGGTTACAGTGCTGAGAGCAAGGGTTACAGATTGTATCATCCACAGTCAAAGCGTATCTTGATTAGTTGAGATGTTGTTTTTGTGGAAGATGATGTGCAACCTTTGTTATCATGTACCAAAGAGACAGGTGTGAGCTCACGGGATGTATTTGATACGTTGTTGCCTCTCTTTACAGGTGGGAATTCAAATGTAAGTCCTAATGAGGCAAATATTCAGCCTATGCAGATTTCAAACGACATCATAGATCAGCCTATTTCTGATGCAGATTTACAGGATGTAATTCATGAGGATAGGGCTGAAAATGAGCAGGCTAGAGGTATGCCAAAATGGTTGGTGCAAACCTTGCGTGATAGTAAGATTGATGCACCTATGTGACTAGTCGTACTCGTTCAGGTTTTCATCATGCCTCTTATACATCAGATTGTTATGCTTTGGCCGTGTCTAGTATGTGTGAAGAGGAAGAACCTCTTTCATTTGATGAGGCACAAAATTCAGAAAATTGGATGTAAGTGGATTTTTAAGTTGAAACAAAAGCCAGATGGCAGTGTTGATCGCTATAAGGCTAGACTTGTTGCAAAGGGTTATGCTCAAGAAAAGGGCATTGATTTTGATGAGACCTTTGCTCCCACTTGTCGTATGACTACTATTCGTAGCATTTGTGCATTGGCAGCTCATAATGGTTGGAATATACATCAGCTGGACATAAAGACTGCGTTCTTAAATGGAGATTTGCATGAGGAAGTGTATGTATCGCAGCCTCATGGTTTTGTTCAAAGAGGGCAGGAAAACAAAGTGTGTAGGTTGAAAAAGGCTTTATATGGTTTAAAGCAAGCTCCACGAGCTTGGTATGAAAAGATACATGCATATTTGACTGCACATGGGTTTCAGAATAGTCCAACAGAAAGCACTTTGTATGTTAAATGTGTGGATAGTGTACATCTAATCATTGCTCTCTATGTCGATGACATGCTGCTCACAGGACCAAATGAGAGTCATATTGCTGATTTTAAGGCTGATTTGAATGCCTCTTTTGAGATGTCAGATTTGGGGCATTTGCATCATTATTTGGGGATACAATTTAAGCAGTGTGATGGAGGTATTGCTTTGTGTCAGACAAAGTATATTGAGACATTGTTGCGAAGATTTAGCCTTGAAGATTGCAAGCCTATTGCTACTCCAATGGAGACAGCTTTGAAGTTGAGTCTTCATGATGCTGGAGATTACTTTGATGTCACACTCTATCAGACAGCTATTGGTTGCCTCATTTATGTATGCATTATGAGGCCGGACATTCAGTTTGTAGTCTCACATGTGAGTAGGTTTATGCATAGCCCAGGGTCTCAGCATTGGAAGGCAGTTAAATGTATCTTTTGCTACTTGAGTGGCACCATACATCTTGGGTTGTTTTATCCCAAGGGGAATCGTTGCCGCCAGATTTACATGCCTTTTCGGACTCAAATTGGGCTGGTTGGTTGCTATGACACAAGAGTGTCTACAAGTGGTTTTTGTTTCATGCTCGGTAGCTCATGCATATCTTGGTTGAGCAAGAAGCAACCTACTGTGGCCACTTCTAATTGTGAAGCTGAGTACAGGACAGCTTTCACAGCAGCTACGGTTGAGTGTGTGTGGCTCAGACGGCTTATGGCTGATTTGGGTGTTGGACAGGAGTCTGCCACCTCTATCTATACTGACAGTCAGAGCGCATTGGCAGTTGCGAGAAACCAAGTTTTTCATGCTCGCACAAAGCACATTGAGGTGCATTATCACTATGTCAGGAAGAGACTCTCAGCAGGAGAGATCAGCTTGGCCTATGTGCCAACACAGGACAACCTCGTCGATCTTTTCACAAAGGCGCTTCCTCGTGAGAAGTTCAAAGCTTTCCGCAAAGCTTTGGGCTTGCTCCCCTTTGTGGATTGATCTACTTCGGGCATGGCACTCCCCTATACATGAGTGCCAGCTCTCATTCACACCATCACTCCCAGAGGGGGATTTGTTGCCATATACATAGGCAGTGATGTGTGTGAACACACTTAGGACTGCCGGGGCACTTTTTCCCTCTTTAGGAGGTTTTTTCCCCCGGCTTGTAAATACGCCCATCCTTCTAGGGCTAACTTATCTTTTGTACATTGACACAATCTAATACACTTTGTGTTGTGTGCATTCTTGCTTCTTCTTCTCCAAGCTTTGTGTGCTTTCCTGCAACCCTAATTCCAACACCCAATCCCCGACAACCCAAAACTTCAGTCTTCCTTGATGTTGGCACAATGGAACAAATCACCCAGGTATAGGGACCATGTTAGATGCTCCTTAGCATCCTCCTCAGCCTGAGCACATTCCTAATCCAAGACTTCATAGGTGCTTGTTTAGCTACACACATCTATGGTTCCCATTGTCTTTTGAGCAAACTTCTCAACCCTGACCTGCTTGGGCACGTTCCTGATCCCGCAAGTCCAAATACTTTAGTATTCAACTCCGCCCATCTCATCATCATCGTTACCCCAGCAGGAGCAGGTTGGTTTGGATTGTTCAGGTCAGGTAGATTTGGGGTGAGGTTGGGGAGGGGTTGATGGTGTAGGGAATGCTGTGCAGAAAGGTGTCCATCCTCCTCTAATATGCTCGGGGTTCGGGTAGGTTTGCTACAACAATTGCACCAACTAGGATCTACATGTAGTAACAACCCTGGTGGATTGTTTGTGTGAGGTTACCCTGTTGCCTGATTACTGCTTGATGCACGTTAATGAGATTAATACGAACAGATGTAAGTTCGCTGCTACAGAGAGTCACATTCTTGGCCTCTTTGATGTTGGCGATGGCTAACTAGATATCCTCATGTTTCTCCTAGGACTTCTTTGGCTGAGTTATGGGCATCTTCCTTGCTACCTTAGATTTAAGTGCATCTATGTGACCTTGTAGTTTCCCCTTCTTGTCCTCCATGGCCCATTGATGCTGATCTTTGTAGGCCATCTTCATGGCTAGCATCTTATCTTGTAGCTCATCTCATAATTATTCTGGAGGGCCGCCACATGATCTTTGAATAGGGCCATGGCCGAGTCTTCCTTTGATGTGGCTCCCCCAAAGAATGGCACCATTTTCAATTGTACATTTTGCATGTGAATCATCTCCTCTCGGTCGTAGATAGGCTTCTTACCCAGGGCTGTCAGTTTGGCATTCTGCTCTTTTTTACTGGGTGAGCTCTTGCTTCATTTTCAAGAGGAGGTTGTCATGGGCCACAGATGGAGCTGATGCCTTTGGTGGCAGGGACTGGGTTGGAGCTGTAGGGGCTCACAGTAGTACCCATGGAAGGGTGTTTGGCTTAGTGCTCCGGATCAGTGAGATGAGCATCCCCTTTCTCATCCGAGTCGGTGCCTCCCTTGGTTGGATTGCAGGATGCTTGCACTCACCGGTAAGGATCATGTGGAGATCATCCCCATGAGTTTGTCCCATAGACGAATCAATCAAATCAAGCTTTCCCTTAAAGTCTTAATGCTTAATTAAGAGAAAGTTAATCTTTATGCTTATTTGTAATGCTTTCTTTAAGTGAATCTCTCTCTCTAAAAGAATATCCATCTTATGGCTAAATCCCTTGAAAAAGGATGCTTCTCAATGATAGTCTCTTAATTCAAAGCGAAACTCTAGGCTTGTTAAGCTAGAGATTAAGAAAATGGTATTTTTTTGATTTTGTGTTGATAAAACTATGGTTATTTCTTTTAGATTATTTATAAGTAGTTAAAAACTACTTTGATTGATTCTAAATGAGAAATAGATTATCCTAAAAATTTGGAAAAAGAGAAATAATGGAATGAGGTTAATCTAGTGGGATAATCATAATTAAGTTTATGATTATGGTTAAAATTATGATTTAAATTCATAGTTTGATTTTAAGCATAAGAGAGGAACTACTATCATATTTTCATTACAAGCTCTTACTCTTTTAAGAGAAATTGAGAATTATTAGTAATAGCAGCGCTATGAAATTTTCATAAAATCAATACATATCTTATTTTTATGCATAAGGCTAAAAGAGAACTTCCTACCATATTCTAGGATTTGACATCCTATGCAAAAAGAATGATTTTCATCATATTCATGAGAAATAAGTTTTTTGTAATTATGCATAATTAATTGATTATGAGAAAAGAGTAAATTTTGGTAAATTTATTTTTATACAAAAAGAGAAATTCCCATGATATTTGAGATCCAAGTAATTAAATGGTAAAAGAGGAATTTTTGGTAAATTTATTTTTTATGCAAAAAGCAAAATTTTTGGTAAATTTATTTTTATGCAAAAAGATAAATTTTTGGTAAATTTATTTTATGCAAAAAGAGGAATTCCCATGATAATTGAGATCCAAGAAATTAAATGGTAAAAGAAGAATTTTTTTGGCATAATTCAAATTATGAGTATTTATCAAAAGTGAAATTTTGACTATTATTATTTTTTATTGGAAAATATGGGTAGAATTGATTTTTGTAAATCCCACGAATATTTTACTCAAAAAGAAGAATATTGACTATATTTCACTTGAGAAATTTGAGAAAGAATATGAAAATATCCATCAAGAAAAAGTACCTTTAACGAGGCCAAGCAATTGGCAGAAACTTAGAAAAGTCCCATCGGTATCAAAAGTAGAAAACGGTACTAAATGTAAATGCGATGTGATAAAATGTGAATGCGATGTGATAAGATGTAAATAGATGTGGATGTAAATGTGATGTGATGTAAATAGACGTGGATGTAAATGTGATGCGATGTGAATAAGATGTGATGATATGTGAAAGAATGTGATGTGATGTAAATGGATGAGAATGAGATGTGAAAGAATGTGATGTGATGTAAATGGATGAGAATGAGATGTGATGAGATGTGATGATATGTGATGAGATGTGATGTGATATAAATGAATGAGAATGTGATGTGATGTAAATGGATGAGAATGAGATGTGATGTGATAGATATGCATGTAAATGAATGGATGAATGTGGATAGACGTGGATGTGAATGAATGGATGGATGTGGATAGATGTGCATATGAATGAATGGATGGATGCGAATAGATATGCATGTGAATGAATGAATGGATGTGGATAGATGTGAATATAAATGAACGAATGGATGTGGATGAATGTGATGAGCTGTGAATGGACGTGGTGAGATATGGATAGATGTGGATGTGATGTAATGTGGATGCAATGAATGAGATGTGATGTGGATAGATGTGGACGTGATGTAATGTGATGGAATTAATGTAATGTGGATGGAATTAATGTGATGTGATATGGATGGAATTAATGTGATGTGATAAGGATAGATGTGGATGGAATGTATGTGATGTGATGTGGATGCAATGAATGTGATGGATGTGAATGGGTGTGATGGGATGTGAATGGGTGTGATGGATGTGAATGGGTGTGATGGATGTGAATAGGTGTGATGAGATATAAATGGGTGTGATGAGATATGAATGGATGTGAATAGGTGTGATGAGATGTAAATGGGTGTGATGAGATATGAATGGGTGTGATGAGATATGAGTGGATGTGATGAGATGTGAATGGATGCTATGAGATGTGAATGGATGTGAATGTGATGTGATGATATCTGAATAGATGCGATAATATGTGAATGGATGTGATGTGGATTTGGGTAGATGTGAATGGATGTGATGTAGATCTGGGTAGATGTGAATGGATGTGATGTGGATCTGGGTAGATGTGAATGGATGTGATGTGATGTGAAAATGATATGATGAGATGTAAATGGATGTGAATGTGATGTGACGAGAAGTGAATGGATGTGAATGTGATGTGATGAGAAGTGAATGGATGAGATGTGATGTGGATGGATATGATGTGATGAGATGTGGATCTGAATGAATTTAAATGGATGTGATGTAATGTGAATGGATGGATGAGATGTAAGGTGGATGAATGTGATGTGATGTGGATCTAGGTAGATGTGAATGGATGAGATGTGATGTGATGTGATGTGGATCGAGGTAGATGTGAATGGATGAGATGTGATGTGATGTGAGTGGATGTGATGTGGTTATGGGTAGATGTGAATGGATCAGATGTGATGAGTATGGATGTGGATTGATATGATGAGATGTAATATGATATCATTGGATGAGAATGGATGAAGACGATGGGAATACATATGATTAGATGTGGAATAAGCAATGTGAATTGATGTAGAAGAATGTGGAATAACGAGAAATGATGTGGAACAATGTGGAATGATGTGGAACAATGTGGAAAGATGAGAGTTCATTAGAAACTGTATTTATAAGACCTGTTTTTAAATGACTGTTTTATGTCAAGAATGCTGGGGAAGCATTTTGACCATCTTGTGAATGAGATCGACCTAAGTGATAAAGTTGCAACAGCTGACCGAGAGTCAATGGAGAACGTCTCGCGTAGCAAGGTCGGCTGAGGTCTTGACCAGCCTCAGTTGGATTTAAATGGTGAGCTTTTGGTACCGTGGATGAGGGACCAAGGAAGTGGCCTATGAGTGAAGCGCTAGGTGACCTGCTGTGCGAAGGAGCCTAGAGGGTGCTGACCATACAATGCTCGAGCTCTGGGTCACCGAAGATACCCATGCGTGCGTCTAGGAAGAAAATGGAACAAGGTGTTAGAGTTGTTTTCTGAACTCGGGCATGGATCTGGTTGATTGTCCTTGCTGGTCACGGATGAGTCCATGTCTCTTTTATATGGATCTGTTGGTTGATCTTGCTGTTCTTCAACGGAGAGTCTATCTAGATTTTCTTATGTGATTATATTGCCGGGTACTATGAGCTAGGAGTTATTGAAAATGCCCGTGAGTGAGCAAGTGGTGAGCGTTTTGGTTGCCAATGATGCCATAGGTACACCGATGAAGAAATGATTGGAAATTAGAATTCAAGCTGGATATTTTGGAGGATTATGATCAGTGATACTCTGGTTTCATTAAAAGATTGTTTCAAAGATAGCTGAATCTGTGAAACAGGCAATTTCATATTGGGTGTGTGAGTGGTGTGACTATCTTGAAGTTTTCTTGAAGCGCCGGCTAGGGGGCCTAGGAACTCTTTTCCCTAGTACCCGGGGCAAAACATAACCAAATTTCTAAATGGATCCTATCACTATAGTGGTTGGCTAACCCATGGGATTGGATGGGGTTAGGCTAGACTGATGGATCCCCAAAATGAGACTCAATTCTGTTAGGTTACGATAGTTAAAGTAAATCTCGAATAACCCTTGTTCTATGGAAAAGAATCAACGGCTATGCCTCTTGATGAGGAAAAAAGCATTGGACTCTATGATCCAAGTACAAGTCTCTTCCTTGATCTGACCATGAGACTTACGGGTTCCGTTGGATTAGTTTGGTTAGTGAAGACCTTGACTACGTTAGAATAAAATATCCCGAAGGAATCACATATGTCTGCTGGTGAGGGAAGTTTTTTCGGGTTCGTTTTTGGAATAACCGAGGGATTAGTCTCTTGTTTGGATATCCGTGGGCGAGGCCTCGACGAGTGAGAGGCTCTACCCTATACAAGAAGTGCTACTTCCGCTGCTAGCACCCCAGAATTCATTGCGCGGAGGGGGCAGGGGTCTTTCACGCAAGCTAGGGTAGACGGAAAAGGCATAGGTGTTTGCCATGTAATGTTGTGGCCTTGTAAGTTTTCTAGGGAATATAAAATGGAAGTTTAAGATCATAATATAGTGACTTTCTAGGGAATATAAAATGGAAGTTTAAGATCATAATATGGTGACTTTGTAAAAACAAGTTGCAATGGTAGTTATAACTTGATATGCATTGATAATTGTAAATGAGTTGCAATGTGTATATTGCTCTTGTATCCATCCACTCCTCTCCTCTACTGTCACCATGAGTCATAAAACAAGGAAGACCATAGAGAGCTGATAGACACTTAGTAGTGTAGAGAGAGAAACCGCTCGCCTTAACACCAAAAAGCACTCGCTCAAAAATGCTCGCCAAAACAATATACCCCAGAAAGAGATTCCAACCCCACAATCATAATGGTAATCCTCCGGGGGAATATAGTACTAACCGATCCCACATTAGGGAAAAACGGGACTCATTCTTGGGCCTTTTAGCAAAAAGAAAAATAGACTCCCAACCAATGAGCAACAAGCCTACGTAACGTAGAAATGCAACAAAAATGAGAAAAAAATACGAAAATAGGCGGATTTCTTTGCTCTAAAAAAAGAACCAAGATGGGCATTCTCTCTCTTTCTTTTCCTTTCGTATGTTAGATGTTGTCAGCATTTAAAGCTTAAATGTACATTTCCCACCTATACTTTTCAACTCACGTTCGCCACATTTAACAACACACGCACAATTTTATCACTTTTTTGCACTCTCATCACTACCAAATGCCATTTCTCGTTTGCTCTCCTGCATTCCTTGATGTGGAAACATGATTTAGAAGTCCATCTTCAAATGTCCAAATGATTACAATCTAGAACATACTTGATGTAGAAAATGCATGGAATCCCTTAACAATGTCAAAGGGGTGGTTGATCAGCCACACCAACATTTTATATCATGTTGGAAAGAAAGAATCCAAGGATTCAGACATGGGATCAACAAAAGATGTATTGAAGACTCTTATCCACAAGATCTTGCTCGACACAAACCAAAATATGAGCTTATTTCATTTGTTTGCAAAGTCAATAATAAAAGTTATGAAGATAATGGTTGTATGTGAAAACATCCAGGAGAGAGATACGATTGAAATCCTCAATGAAGGATGGGATAGAAAGGAAGAGAAAAATGTAATTTTCTCTTCTAATTGGAATTGTAGTCAAATTCAATGATAAGGGAATTTCAACAATCACTATTGGCGAGAATGACATTCTTCAACAATTAAGAGAAGGTATCATTGACGACACTGCAAGAGAATCATTGTTTTTCAATGCTTAGTTTCCGCGTCTAGTCGCATTGTCGATATATGCATCGAAACGAGCGTCGAAATACTCGTCGAAACATGCATGGAAATAAGCATCAAAATACTCGTCACGCATGGAAATAAGCGTCGAAATAACATTATTTCCTCCAAAATGTCTAGTTGAATCCTAATTTCCAATTTTTCCTTCATCGGTGTACTTATGGCATCATTGGCAACCAGAACGCTCACCACCTGACCACTCAGGGGCCTTTTCAATAGTTCCTAGCTCATAATACCCGGTAATATATTCTTATAAAAATCAAAATGGAATCTCTGTCGAAGATCAGCAAGATCAACCAACAGATCCATATAAAAGAGCCATGGACTCATCCGATGAGGACCAGCAAGGTCAATCAACTAGATCCATGCCCGAATTCAGAAAACAACTCTTACTCCTTGTTTGGGTATCTTCAGCGGGTCTCCTTACAGCGCCTCTTGGTATGTGCAAATTTCCTAGGCCACTTCCGCCTCTAATCTCTGTGACTCAACAGCTATATCTGGAAGCACTCCCCTCATCTTCTTATCTGTTCTCTTCTTTCACCCCTTCTTGATCTACTTCATGATTTCTTGGGTCTCCATCAACAAGATAGACTGCCCTTCTTGCATATCTACAGCTGTTAATTTGGGTTGGTCTGGTATAGTAGTGCCAACTACATATGCTCCTCTGGTTCGGGCTCTTTGAGAGGCCTTTTTGCTACATGATTGAGAACCTGTGTAAGTAGGTATGGGTTACAGATTTTGGATTGGTAGGATTTTAAGTAGTTATCCATCTCCTTATGGACATAGTATGCCCATTCTTCTTCTTTCTCCTCATGTGCTTTTGCAATCTTGTTCAAGGTGACCCTGTTTGTATCTGTCCATGGGCTTCACCTATAGCATCAAGGACATGGCCCTACAAGCTTTTTCTGTAGCCTCATCCTGGATGTTTTTATACTCTGCACCATTTGAGTTGTAAGAATTTTTCTTGAGAATTGCATCCAGAGGCATTTTGTCAATGGCTTGTGCATGGACCTTGACTGTGGGCGGAAGTTACAGAGCATCCCGTATGAGATCTTTTGTGATGATAAGTTGCTCGGAAGTGACGTCCGCTTTGGTGATGGTTCCCCTTTTGGTGCCCTTGTCATAGGTCTTAAGGTATTCTGCGTAGAGTTCTATGTCGATACTTCTTGTGTTGGGAGTATTTGTGCCATCTTCCCCAGACCAACCTTGTCCAGTTTTGCTTTGACTTCGGCCTCCTCTAGAATTTGGAGGCATTGTCGGCTATGGTACTGGAGGGCTACCTTTCCATGGGCCATGAGAGCTTCTTTCCTAATCATGGAAGGCTTGGGCATAAGGGCCCAAAAAGTTCATCTTTGGGCATTGTGCTAGCCTCTTTCTCTGACTTTTTGGGGATCCAATGGTGCTGGCTTGAGTCGCAGAGCTGAGGTCTCGAGAGCTTCTGACTCTGAGGACGACATCTCGAAAGGAGATAGTCGAAAAGGTCAAAATCTAGGGATGGCGAGTCGGGAGATGCAAACGGAAGCGATGCGCAATCGAAGATTCAATGCACAGCGGCTCCCTTAATGAAGAACACCACGTGGCATTGGTTGATTGGCCTGTGGAAATTACTATTTCATGAAATGAACATTTTTTGAATTTTTTATGGTGTGAACCTTTGTGAATTTGTTCACGGCATGAACGTTTTTTGAAATTCTCACGACATGAACCTTTGTGAATTTGTTCATGGCGTGAACATTTTTTGAATTTTTCACGACGTGAATGTTTGTGAATTTCTTCATGGTGTGAACCTTTTCAAAGTTTGAATGCATAAGATTGATACCTTGTCACTTTTTCCTTCATGCTCAAGCAGTCAAACATGCACATGATGAGTGAATGATACCTTGCTTACCTCGTATCCACTGTGCAACCATTGGACACCCTTCTACTTTATTGCCCCACGAGAACCAAGGGGTCACCTGGGCACTTCGGGGCATTTGTTGATGCAATCATTTTAGCTCTATGTGGGAGTTTTTTTATTGTTCCTTCCACCCAACTGAACAATGTTATCATTGTGCCTTGTGGTGGAGGGCTTCTATATGTGCTGAACTTCTTTGTTTTTATCTTTAGGTTCCTTGTTCAATTTTGTAATCGGAGTGGGTACTTTTGTTGCTTTGGCAATTCCTAGCCCGTTTGATTGAGTTGTCTTTTTCCTGCATACAAGGGTTGGCGAGGTTCTTGCTTGAGTTAGGAGTTGATGTTGTATGCTCTTACTACCCTCTTTTTTATGACTTGAACTGCTTGTGGTATTGGCCAGTGAGTGGGTTTGGGTACCCATATTGCCGTATTACCTTGGTAGTATCCTTGTGCTTGCAATAAGTTCTTTTGGACCCATTGCTTATGGAACCTTTGAGGTCCATTGGGGTGCTTGGAGTCCTGCCAATCTGTTTGTGTCTGCAAGGTCTAACTTTTGATTTTTTTTGTAGATTCTTCTTGTGGTCCCCATATCATTCATGGTGTCCTTTTTGTTGAGTTGATTTTTAAGTTGAATCTTGGACACCCACTTCTGTGTACCCTTAGATGTTAGGTATTATGTGTGCAAGCTTCGTGGAACTGATGTTGTTCTATTTTATGAGGTGTTGCCACTGCACTCGGTGTTGTTTGTTCATCAGTTATGATGTGTTTCCCTTGTTTGTCAAGCTCCATAAGGGTACAGACATGACCTTGTCGCCCATGCGTAACAACGTTGTCCTTTCTTCCCATTGGATATTTTATTTACTTGCACAGATCCAGGATCATCCTAGAATCATTTCTTCTTCCATGGAACTTGCAGGTATGATAAACACCTTCCCGACCAAGGAATTATTTCTAATGGAGATGTTAACATTTAAAAATCCCTCAGCTCTCGTAGTTATCAAGTGAACACTATGTACTTGCGCATCAGTGGGTTTAAGGTGTGGTCTATCTGATGCTACCCAGGTTTCATATGAGATCAAGTTATGACTTGACCCCGTATCTACTAATGCAATGATTGTTGCATGGCCTTTAGCTGTAGTAGGTCCCACCTTGAGTCGTGCTTGGCTCAATGTTTAGTTCATCTTCGTCCAAGTGAGTCACAAAAACCATGTTGACATGTATCAGTCTATTATGTAGTAATTGTTTGGCTTTGGCCTCCCTAGCCTTAGCTTCTTCTTGAGCCTGCTAGATTTTTTCCTTTGCAAGCTATTTCTATTGTTTTAAGAGATGTTCTTGCAAAGTATCTCTTGGGTCAGTCGTTCAAAATATTTTTTAAATTTACTTCCATCGACGTAACCCTCCATATGTATGCCGTCAATCGTATCAATTTGAAAGACCCCTCCTGAGGTGTGATCTCCGTGATACTCGGAATGGTCCCAATCTTCGGTATTTGAGTTTCTTTTTCCTGGTGCTTTTGAGACCATACATGAGGATAAGGTCCCCCGTTTCTAATTCTTTTTGCTTTAGATTTTTGTCGAGCCAATGTTTCCTGCGTAGTTTTTTTGACTATGAGTCCATGTGATGCTATCAGCCTAGTCTCATCACGCTTCTCTAAGTCTGTGAGATCCCCCTGTTCCCACCGAGCAACGGATTCGGGTACTAGCAGCGGAAGTAGCACTTCTCGCACGGGACAGGGGTCCCACATTTGGGGCCTCGTCCACGGATATCCGGACAAGAGACTAATCCGTCGGTTTTTCCAAAACCGAACCCGAAAAAACTTCCCTTACCCGGAAAGCACGGGCGATTCCACCAGGATAATTTTTTTACTCTAACGTAGTCAAGATCATTACTGATCACGCTGATCCAACTGCACCTATAAAGATACTCGGTCGGATCAAGGAAGAAACTTGCACTTGGATCATTGGGATCAACGCTTTTTTCCCCATCAAGAGGCACAGCCGTTGATTCCTATCCATAGAACAATTACTATCCGGGACTTACTTCATCTATCGTAATAACAGAAATTGAGTCTCGGTTTACGGATCCATCAGTCCAGCCTAACCCTATCCGATCCCATGGGTTAGCCAACCACCCAACCACTGTAGTGATGGGATCCAATTTGGAATTTGGTTAGGTTTTGTCCCGGGTACCAAGGAAAAGAGTTCCGAGGCCCCCTAGCCGGAATTTCATGCAAACATAAAACTAGCCACACCACTTACACACCCAATATGAAAATTGCCTTTTTCTTAGCATCAGCTAACTTTAAAACAATCCTTTAATGAAACCATAGTACCACTGATCACAATCTCCCAATTTATCCAGTTGATTCATAATTTCCCATCATTCCTTCATCAGAGTATCTATGGCATCATTGGCAACTAGAACGCTCACCACCTGTCCACACAGGGGCCGTTTCAATAGTTCCTAGCCCATAATACTCAACAATATAATCACTTATCAAGATGGACTCTCGTTGAAGATCAGCAAGATCAACCAACAGATCCATATAAAAGAGCCATGGACTCATCCGTTGAGGACCAGCAAGGTCAGTCAACCAGATCCATGCCCGGTTCCAGAAAACAACTCTTACTCCTTGTTCCAATATCTTCCTCGACGCACGCGTGGGTATCCTAGGCGACCCAGAGCCCGAGCACCGTATGGTCAGCACCCTCTAGGATCCTTCGCAGGTGACCTAGCGCTTCACTCATAGGCCACTTCCTTGGTCCCTCATCCACCGTACCGGAAGCTCACCATTTTAATCGAACCGAGGCTGGTCAAGACCTCGGTCGACCTTGCTACGCGAGACGTCCTCCATTGACTCTCCGTCAGTAGTTGCAACTTTATCAGTTAGGTCTCCACGACCTTAATCACAAGACGGTCAAAATGCTTCCCCAGCATTCTTGACATAAAACAGCCATTTACAAACAGCATTTACAAACAGTTTACAAATACAGTTTCTATATTAACTCTCATTTTTCCACATTATCCCTCATTAATCCACATTACTTATTCCACATTCCATGTATATGTGTACTCATCCAATCACCTCCTTTTCCATCTCTTCACTTCAGATTCCTTCACATCACATATCATATATTCACATCCATATCCACATCCATACATCCACATCCACATCCACATTCACATCCATACATCCACATCTACATGCTTATCTCCATTTTCACATCCTCATTTATACATCCACATCCCATATCCACATTCATACATACACATCCATATCCACATCCACATCCACATCCACATTCACATCCACGCATCCACATCTACATGCTTACCTCCATTTTCACATCCTCATTTATACATCCACATCCCATATCCACATTCATACATACACATCCATACATCCACATCTACATCCACATACATACATACATCCACATTCCACATTCCACATTCACATCTATACATCCACATCTACATTCACATTCACATACATCCACATCCATATTCCCATACATCCACATCTATACATCCACATTCCACATTCACATCTACATTCACATTCACATACATCCACATCCCCATTCCCATTCACATCTATACATCCACATACATACATACATCCACATCCACATTCCACATTCACATCTACATTCACATTCACATACATCCACATCCACATTCCCATACATCCACATCTATACATCCACATTCCACATTCACATCTACATTTCCATTCACATCTATACATCCACATCCATTCACATCTATACATCCACATCTACATCCACATTTACATCTATGCATATACATCTTCATGCATATATCCATTTTCATGTTCATACATCCACACTCCCATCTCCATATCCACACATCCACATACATACATCCATTTTCACATTCCCATTTATATAACCCCATATACCTTCACATCTAATCTTTTACATCACATCCATTCTCGCCCTATCACAACCCATATACATCTTATCCTATCACATACACTTCTTACCTCATCCCCCCATACACATCTTAATTCATCTTATCACATCCTAACTTATTTCATAAGCATCTTATCACCTCTTATCACACCTCTTATCACATCCTATCACTTTCCATACGCATCTTATCAATTCTTATCACATCTCATACACCTCTTATCACATCTTATCACATTTCATATCTTTTTTTTTTTTAAAAGAGAATTCTTTTATTTGATATAAGATTTCTCTACACATTTATTTATACATAAATTCCATTTAAGGAGACTAACACTTTCGAAATTAAAATCAATCTTTTATGCATCTTCTTATGCTTGATTTCAATTTGGTAGGGAATTATACTTTTAGAATAAAAGAATTTCTCTTATGCATCTAAGTTAAGCATAAAATCCAATTATGAGGAAAATCATACTTTTAGTATAAAAAGAATATCTTTTATGCATACCTATATGCATGAAATCCAATATGATAAAAGTAACACTTTTGATATAAAAAATTTTCCTTTATGCATACTTCTATGCATGAAAATTAAAAATGATAAAAGTAACACTTTTGATATAAAAATTTTCCTTTATGCATACTTCTATGCATGAAAATTAAAAATGATAAAAGTAACACTTTTGATATAAAAATTTTCCTTTATGCATACTTCTATGCATGAAAATTAAAAATGATAAAAGTAACACTTTTGATATAGAAATTTTCTTTTATGCATACTTTTATGTATGAAATAAAAATGATAAAAGTAACACTTTTGATATAAAAATTTATCCATTATGCATACTTCTATGCATGAAACTAAAAATGGTAAAAATAACACTTTTGATATAAAAATTTATCCTTTATGCATACTTCTATGCATGAAAGTAAAAATGATAAAAGTAACACTTTTGATATAAAAATTTATCCATTATGCATACTTCTATGCATGAAAATAAAAATGGTAAAAATAACACTTTTGATATAAAAATTTATCCTTTATGCATAATATTAAAATTCAATTTCTCCATGATTATAATGAAATTCTTTCAATTAATCTAGGATGATGATTCCTAGAATATGGTAGGAAGTCCTCTTTTTATGCTTTGAATGAAAATTTTTTATGCATAATTTTTATAAAAATTTTGCCATAGCTCCGCTGCTATGACTGATAAATCTCAATTTTTCTAAGGGATAAAGCTTATCATTAAGAAAATAATTAAAATGATTCTCTAATTGGATCCTTAATCCATAATGGATTGAATCATCAATATACATAAACTAAAAGCATAAGAAAAAGCCATTAATTTGGCCTCAAGCATAGCTTAATCTTGGGTTAAGGAAAAGCTTTATGAAAAGCTTGATTTGGATTGAGAATGGGTCATGAGTATGACCATTTCTTGAGTGAGAGAGAGAATTTACATAAGAATCATTAGAATTTAAACATAAATGAAAATTAACTTCAATAGCATTTATTAAATTATGTAACTCTTCACTACTATTCAAACTTCAATAGCATTTAAAAAAAACCATACCAATTAAACTTCTCAAGCTTGAGAGGGGTTGAGAAGAGAGAAACATTGAGAAATTATAGAAAGATGAATATTCACTAATTACCTTACAACTTGCTTGATTCTTTGTTCACGGTAGAGGCCCCCAACCAATCAATTGGTTAAGTATGTTGATGGAGCCACTAATGGGGATTGAAGAAAGAGGGAAGCTCCAAAAACTAGTGAATTATTAAATGAATTCACAGTTTCTGGCTTAGGTGGAGTAGAGTAACGATGCATAAACACTATATATTTTTCAACAAGGGTGAGGCTTCTATTTATAGGAAAAATTGAGCTCCTAACCAAACAAACTGATTCTAGAATTTTCTAAATCAGTTTGGTCAATATTTGACCATTTTTAGGTCAGTTAAGCTAACTTTTTGGAACTAGACTTGAATGAGGAGAGAGGAGAGATGAAATATCTCAATTTTTATGAGTTTAAAACTCATTCAAGCATGTGAAATATGCACCTCCTTTAAAGAATTCCCCTTCCTTACATATGTCATATTTTTAATATTGCTCATAGTTTTTTACTAATAAACCTTGTACATTTTCAACTCTTCATCTTATGTGAAATATGCACCTCCTTTAAAGAACTCCTCTTCCTTACATATGTCATACTTTTAATATTGCTCATAATTTTTTACTAATAAACCTTGTACATTTTCAACTCTTCATCTTATGTGAAATATGCACCTCCTTTAAAGAATTCCCCTTCCTTACATATGTCATATTTTTAATATTGCTCATAGTTTTTTACTAATAAACCTTGTACATTTTCAACTCTTCACCTCATGTGAGCATTTACTCATTTTTGGGTATTTTCTTTTTACAAGTTGGATTTATCTCCTCCCTACACATGGATTGATGCTATTGGTCCATAGGAACCTTAATTGGACCATAGTCTAAAGATTTCTGAAAATCTAGACCCTTAGGCTAAGGTTCTTTATAGCTATTTTCAATTAATTCCAATTGCACATTGGAAAATTCTTTTTGAATTTCTGTTTCAGGGAAACTCATCTGAATTAGAAGAGATATTTTTCTATCCAAAAATATTCAAAATCTGAATATTCTCTCTCTAGAATATTTTTCTCTCTCTAGGCTAAAACAGATAGAAACAAGGTCTTTATATTTCTGAAGAGGGATTGATTACAGGGAAAGATACTAGACATCAAAAAGGGGGTGGGGGAGGAATCTTACATTCTACCCCACTTAAAAAACGCGAGATGTCCTCATCTCGCAAACTGGGATAATTTCGCAAGATGCACGAATTATGAGACTTAGAGAAAAATTTAAATCAAGATTAACCACCAAGAAACGTCTTAAAGAGAGCAAGATTCAAAATAAGAACAAGATTTAAACTTTATTCATTCTCGAAACTTATACAGTAAAGATAGAAGAACTCTTTACACTTCCATAAGCCCGTCCATCATATGATCACAAAAGTAGTCCTCACAAGCTGCACAAGTATAAGGTAGCTCATCTATGGGAATAATTCTGTTGGTTATTGCTGCACCTATCTCAGTGGTATGAGGTGATCTAACAAAAGGACCTCTGAGAGGCAAGCCAAAAACGGGGTAAAGGCATATCTTCTCATGAGGAAGAAAACACGCCAGTAAGAAGACCCGCTCAGAAAACCCAGGATGCCTTGATCTCATGACGCAGTAGTATCGGGGACCCAAACCCAAAGCTTCAATAACCATGGCCAAGCGGACATTGTTACGGAAGTGATGCTGACCCCAGGGTGTTACCCTAGTTATGTCTTGATAGGTCCGCCATTTGGTCTGCGCTACAGAAGTTCCCAAGTGAGGAAAAAGTGAGCGCTCATACTGTTCTATAAAATCCTTCTTCACAGACTCACTTGCGTCTTGAAGGTGAGGAATCATTATGGATAAAACTAATTCTTGTTGCCAAGCCATGAAGGAGATTAGGAAGAAAGGAGATCGATGGGAGTAAGATTACTGTGAGCGACAAGTAAAAGTTACGACTTATATAAAGGAAGGAGCTAGCGTAACTTAGAAGCCAACGGTAGCTTGCCACTGAAGTTTTACCGTCTTTCCATGATTTGGGTTTGGCACAATTTTCTATAGAAGGCATTAAGAACTTTGAGATGAGGAGATAAAAGAAGCTCGTAAGCTAAGTCACTTACTTTCATTGAATTCAGATATAAGGCTCACAATATCTGGGGGATAAGTTCTTATACTCACCAAGAGATAAAGAACTTCTTTTGGGCCGTACTCGAATGAAAACCAAAACCTTGGTATCCAAAACACCCATTTTCACTTCTGAACTCATTGTTCTGAATCCTTAAAACAGCGTGACTCCTGAGAAGTATTCTAGGGAAAGGGTCTTCCTTTTTTTTAAACAGAATCTTTCTTTTATTTTTGAGAGGGAATAATTATAAGATCAAAAAGGGAGATTCTTACTCCTGTATACCTCGAAGGCTGGGGAGGAATCTTACATTCTACCCCACTTAAAAAGTGCGAGATGTCCTCATCTCGCCAAGTAGAGGACAACTCTTTTTCTTAAGATCCAATTTATTCTAGGGTTCCATATATTCTGGTCAACCCAACAGAATACGGGGATAAATATCCCTTATATAGAACTCATCATTAAATAACAATTCATTTCAGATCATATCATTCATATCTTTAACACGATAATGGTCCATTAGATCGAAAATCTTTCTTTCTGAACATTCCTCCACGGGAATTTCAGTCAAGCAAGTTTTCAATTTGTCATCCCTTAACTTGATATACCGAGTCAAGTGTTAACAGTAGCACTTTGACAGCACAATCCACTAATCTCATAGTGATTTGCTGAAATCATTATCATCATTTATCATTACAGGGACTCGTCCCATTCATCCTCATTGTGGTTTTGCTCAGGTTATTATATTTCAACTAAATTTCAAAAATCATCATTTTTCAATCAGAATCCCAATCAATTCATCAGTTCCCAAACAGAATTAAAAATCATATCAACCACATTCGAATTCATCAACTGGATAGCATTAATGCTTATAATTTCAAGTCTTAGATTTACTCGTATATACTGCCGGTAAAGAGCTGCAGTTATACCCTCGGTATATACGGGTCGTCATAATACTTGGAACTATAAGGTAAATACCATCATGTCTAGGCCTCAAGCAAGTCAGGGTTCCATATAATTGGGGTACTTCCATTTGAAGACCCAATTACTAATTTATGAATTTTCAGATTGAATATCAATTTGTATGAATTATATCACACAATTACAACCTTTTTGATTCTTGATAAATTTTTGATGTATTTGGCTTCTCGGTTGATCCTTATTAACCAAAAAGCTCTGATACCAACTGTGAGATCCCCCTGTTCCCACCGAGCAACGGATTCGGGTACTAGCAGCGGAAGTAGTACTTCTCGCACGGGACAGGGGTCCCACATTCGGGGCCTCGTCCACGGATATCCGGACAAGAGACTAATCCGTCGGTTTTTCCAAAACCGAACCCGAAAAAACTTCCCTTACCCGGAAAGCACGGGCGATTCCACCAGGATAATTTTTTTACTCTAACGTAGTCAAGATCATTACTGATCACGCTGATCCAACTGCACCTATAAAGATACTCGGTCGGATCAAGGAAGAAACTTGCACTTGGATCATTGGGATCAACGCTTTTTTCCCCATCAAGAGGCACAGCCGTTGATTCCTATCCATAGAACAATTACTATCCGGGACTTACTTCATCTATCGTAATAACAGAAATTGAGTCTCGGTTTACGGATCCATCAGTCCAGCCTAACCCCATCCGATCCCATGGGTTAGCCAACCACCCAACCACTGTAGTGATGGGATCCAATTTGGAATTTGGTTAGGTTTTGTCCCGGGTACCAAGGAAAAGAGTTCCGAGGCCCCCTAGTCGGAATTTCATGCAAACATAAAACTAGCCACACCACTTACACACCCAATATGAAAATTGCCTTTTTCTTAGCATCAGCTAACTTTAAAACAATCCTTTAATGAAACCATAGTACCACTGATCACAATCTCCCAATTTATCCAGTTGATTCATAATTTCCCATCATTCCTTCATCAGAGTATCTATGGCATCATTGGCAACTAGAACGCTCACCACCTGTCCACACAGGGGCCGTTTCAATAGTTCCTAGCCCATAATACTCAACAATATAATCACTTATCAAGATGGACTCTCGTTGAAGATCAGCAAGATCAACCAACAGATCCATATAAAAGAGCCATGGACTCATCCGTTGAGGACCAGCAAGGTCAGTCAACCAGATCCATGCCCGGTTCCAGAAAACAACTCTTACTCCTTGTTCCAATATCTTCCTCGACGCACGCGTGGGTATCCTAGGCGACCCAGAGCCCGAGCACCGTATGGTCAGCACCCTCTAGGATCCTTCGCAGGTGACCTAGCGCTTCACTCATAGGCCGCTTCCTTGGTCCCTCATCCACCGTACCGGAAGCTCACTATTTTAATCGAACCGAGGCTGGTCAAGACCTCGGTCGACCTTGCTACGCGAGACGTCCTCCATTGACTCTCCGTCAGCAGTTGCAACTTTATCAGTTAGGTCTCCACGACCTTAATCACAAGACGGTCAAAATGCTTCCCCAGCATTCTTGACATAAAACAGCCATTTACAAACAGCATTTACAAACAGTTTACAAATACAGTTTCCATATTAACTCTCATTTTTTCACATTATCCCTCATTAATCCACATTACTTATTCCACATTCCATGTATATGTGTACTCATCCAATCACCTCCTTTTCCATCTCTTCACTTCAGATTCCTTCACATCACATATCATATATTCACATCCATATCCACATCCATACATCCACATCCACATCCACATTCACATCCATACATCCACATCTACATGCTTATCTCCATTTTCACATCCTCATTTATACATCCACATCCCATATCCACATTCATACATACACATCCATATCCACATCCACATCCACATCCACATTCACATCCACGCATCCACGTCTACATGCTTACCTCCATTTTCACATCCTCATTTATACATCCACATCCCATATCCACATACATACATACACATCCATACATCCACATCTACATCCACATACATACATACATCCACATCCACATTCCACATTCACATCTATACATCCACATCTACATTCACATTCACATACATCCACATCCACATTCCCATACATCCACATCTATACATCCACATTCCACATTCACATCTACATTCACATTCACATACATCCACATCCACATCCCCATTCCCATTCACATCTATACATCCACATCTACATCCACATACATACATACATCCACATCCACATTCCACATTCACATCTACATTCACATTCACATACATCCACATCCACATTCCCATACATCCACATCTATACATCCACATTCCACATTCACATCTACATTTCCATTCACATCTATACATCCACATCCATTCACATCTATACATCCACATCTACATCCACATTTACATCTATGCATATACATCTTCATGCATATATCCATTTTCATGTTCATACATCCACACTCCCATCTCCATATCCACACATCCACATACATACATCCATTTTCACATTCCCATTTATATAACCCCATATACCTTCACATCTAATCTTTTACATCACATCCATTCTCGCCCTATCACAACCCATATACATCTTATCCTATCACATACACTTCTTACCTCATCTCCCCATACACATCTTAATTCATCTTATCACATCCTAACTTATTTCATAAGCATCTTATCACCTCTTATCACACCTCTTATCACATCCTATCACTTTCCATACGCATCTTATCAATTCTTATCACATCTCATACACCTCTTATCACATCTTATCACATTTCATATCTTTTTTTTTTTTAAAAGAGAATTCTTTTATTTGATATAAGATTTCTCTACACATTTATTTATACATAAATTCCATTTAAGGAGACTAACACTTTCGAAATTAAAATCAATCTTTTATGCATCTTCTTATGCTTGATTTCAATTTGGTAGGGAATTATACTTTTAGAATAAAAGAATTTCTCTTATGCATCTAAGTTAAGCATAAAATCCAATTATGAGGAAAATCATACTTTTAGTATAAAAAGAATATCTTTTATGCATACCTATATGCATGAAATCCAATATGATAAAAGTAACACTTTTGATATAAAAAATTTTCCTTTATGCATACTTCTATGCATGAAAATTAAAAATGATAAAAGTAACACTTTTGATATAAAAATTTTCCTTTATGCATACTTCTATGCATGAAAATTAAAAATGATAAAAGTAACACTTTTGATATAAAAATTTTCCTTTATGCATACTTCTATGCATGAAAATTAAAAATGATAAAAGTAACACTTTTGATATAGAAATTTTCTTTTATGCATACTTTTATGTATGAAATAAAAATGATAAAAGTAACACTTTTGATATAAAAATTTATCCATTATGCATACTTCTATGCATGAAACTAAAAATGGTAAAAATAACACTTTTGATATAAAAATTTATCCTTTATGCATACTTCTATGCATGAAAGTAAAAATGATAAAAGTAACACTTTTGATATAAAAATTTATCCATTATGCATACTTCTATGCATGAAAATAAAAATGGTAAAAATAACACTTTTGATATAAAAATTTATCCTTTATGCATAATATTAAAATTCAATTTCTCCATGATTATAATGAAATTCTTTCAATTAATCTAGGATGATGATTCCTAGAATATGGTAGGAAGTCCTCTTTTTATGCTTTGAATGAAAATTTTTTATGCATAATTTTTATAAAAATTTTGCCATAGCTCCGCTGCTATGACTGATAAATCTCAATTTTTCTAAGGGATAAAGCTTATCATTAAGAAAATAATTAAAATGATTCTCTAATTGGATCCTTAATCCATAATGGATTGAATCATCAATATACATAAACTAAAAGCATAAGAAAAAGCCATTAATTTGGCCTCAAGCATAGCTTAATCTTGGGTTAAGAAAAAGCTTTATGAAAAGCTTGATTTGGATTGAGAATGGGTCATGAGTATGACCATTTCTTGAGTGAGAGAGAGAATTTACATAAGAATCATTAGAATTTAAACATAAATGAAAATTAACTTCAATAGCATTTATTAAATTATGTAACTCTTCACTACTATTCAAACTTCAATAGCATTTAAAAAAAACCATACCAATTAAACTTCTCAAGCTTGAGAGGGGTTGAGAAGAGAGAAACATTGAGAAATTATAGAAAGATGAATATTCACTAATTACCTTACAACTTGCTTGATTCTTTGTTCACGGTAGAGGCCCCCAACCAATCAATTGGTTAAGTATGTTGATGGAGCCACTAATGGGGATTGAAGAAAGAGGGAAGCTCCAAAAACTAGTGAATTATTAAATGAATTCACAGTTTCTGGCTTAGGTGGAGTAGAGTAACGATGCATAAACACTATATATTTTTCAACAAGGGTGAGGCTTCTATTTATAGGAAAAATTGAGCTCCTAACCAAACAAACTGATTCTAGAATTTTCTAAATCAGTTTGGTCAATATTTGACCATTTTTAGGTCAGTTAAGCTAACTTTTTGGAACTAGACTTGAATGAGGAGAGAGGAGAGATGAAATATCTCAATTTTTATGAGTTTAAAACTCATTCAAGCATGTGAAATATGCACCTCCTTTAAAGAATTCCCCTTCCTTACATATGTCATATTTTTAATATTGCTCATAGTTTTTTACTAATAAACCTTGTACATTTTCAACTCTTCATCTTATGTGAAATATGCACCTCCTTTAAAGAACTCCTCTTCCTTACATATGTCATACTTTTAATATTGCTCATAATTTTTTACTAATAAACCTTGTACATTTTCAACTCTTCATCTTATGTGAAATATGCACCTCCTTTAAAGAATTCCCCTTCCTTACATATGTCATATTTTTAATATTGCTCATAGTTTTTTACTAATAAACCTTGTACATTTTCAACTCTTCACCTCATGTGAGCATTTACTCATTTTTGGGTATTTTCTTTTTACAAGTTGGATTTATCTCCTCCCTACACATGGATTGATGCTATTGGTCCATAGGAACCTTAATTGGACCATAGTCTAAAGATTTCTGAAAATCTAGACCCTTAGGCTAAGGTTCTTTATAGCTATTTTCAATTAATTCCAATTGCACATTGGAAAATTCTTTTTGAATTTCTGTTTCAGGGGAACTCATCTGAATTAGAAGAGATATTTTTCTATCCAAAAATATTCAAAATCTGAATATTCTCTCTCTAGAATATTTTTCTCTCTCTAGGCTAAAACAGATAGAAACAAGGTCTTTATATTTCTGAAGAGGGATTGATTACAGGGAAAGATACTAGACATCAAAAAGGAGGTGGGGGAGGAATCTTACATTCTACCCCACTTAAAAAACGCGAGATGTCCTCATCTCGCAAACTGGGATAATTTCGCAAGATGCACGAATTATGAGACTTAGAGAAAAATTTAAATCAAGATTAACCACCAAGAAACGTCTTAAAGAGAGCAAGATTCAAAGTAAGAACAAGATTTAAACTTTATTCATTCTCGGAACTTATACAGTAAAGATAGAAGAACTCTTTACACTTCCATAAGCCCGTCCATCATATGATCACAAAAGTAGTCCTCACAAGCTGCACAAGTATAAGGTAGCTCATCTATGGGAATAATTCTGTTGGTTATTGCTGCACCTATCTCAGTGGTATGAGGTGATCTAACAAAAGGACCTCTGAGAGGCAAGCCAAAAACGGGGTAAAGGCATATCTTCTCATGAGGAAGAAAACACGCCAATAAGAAGACCCGCTCAGAAAACCCAGGATGCCTTGATCTCATGACGCAGTAGTATCGGGGACCCAAACCCAAAGCTTCAATAACCATGGCCAAGCGGACATTGTTACGGAAGTGCTACTGACCCCAGGGTGTTACCCTAGTTCTGTCTTGATAGGTCCGCCATTTGGTCTGCGCTACAGAAGTTCCCAAGTGAGGGAAAAGTGAGCGCTCATACTGTTCTATAAAATCCTTCTTCACAGACTCACTTGCGTCTTGAAGGTGAGGAATCATTATGGATAAAACTAATTCTTGTTGCCAAGCCATGAAGGAGATTAGGAAGAAAGGAGATCGATGGGAGTAAGATTACTGTGAGCGACAAGTAAAAGTTACGACTTATATAAAGGAAGGAGCTAGCGTAACTTAGAAGCCAACGGTAGCTTGCCACTGAAGTTTTACCGTCTTTCCATGATTTGGGTTTGGCACAATTTTCTATAGAAGGCATTAAGAACTTTGAGATGAGGAGATAAAAGAAGCTCGTAAGCTAAGTCACTTACTTTCATTGAATTCAGATATAAGGCTCACAATATCTGGGGGATAAGTTCTTATACTCACCAAGAGATAAAGAACTTCTTTTGGGCCGTACTCGAATGAAAACCAAAACCTTGGTATCCAAAACACCCATTTTCACTTCTGAACTCATTGTTCTGAATCCTTAAAACAGCGTGACTCCTGAGAAGTATTCTAGGGAAAGGGTCTTCCTTTTTTTTAAACAGAATCTTTCTTTTATTTTTGAGAGGGAATAATTATAAGATCAAAAAGGGAGATTCTTACTCCTGTATACCTCGAAGGCTGGGGAGGAATCTTACATTCTACCCCACTTAAAAAGTGCGAGATGTCCTCATCTCGCCAAGTAGAGGACAACTCTTTTTCTTAAGATCCAATTTATTCTAGGGTTCCATATATTCTGGTCAACCCAACAGAATACGGGGATAAATATCCCTTATATAGAACTCATCATTAAATAACAATTCATTTCAGATCATATCATTCATATCTTTAACACGATAATGGTCCATTAGATCGAAAATCTTTCTTTCTGAACATTCCTCCACGGGAATTTCAGTCAAGCAAGTTTTCAATTTGTCATCCCTTAACTTGATATACCGAGTCAAGTGTTAACAGTAGCACTTTGACAGCACAATCCACTAATCTCATAGTGATTTGCTGAAATCATTATCATCATTTATCATTACAGGGACTCGTCCCATTCATCCTCATTGTGGTTTTGCTCAGGTTATTATATTTCAACTAAATTTCAAAAATCATCATTTTTCAATCAGAATCCCAATCAATTCATCAGTTCCCAAACAGAATTAAAAATCATATCAACCACATTCGAATTCATCAACTGGATAGCATTAATGCTTATAATTTCAAGTCTTAGATTTACTCGTATATACTGCCGGTAAAGAGCTGCAGTTATACCCTCGGTATATACGGGTCGTCATAATACTTGGAACTATAAGGTAAATACCATCATGTCTAGGCCTCAAGCAAGTCAGGGTTCCATATAATTGGGGTACTTCCATTTGAAGACCCAATTACTAATTTATGAATTTTCAGATTGAATATCAATTTGTATGAATTATATCACACAATTACAACCTTTTTGATTCTTGATAAATTTTTGATGTATTTGGCTTCTCGGTTGATCCTTATTAACCAAAAAGCTCTGATACCAACTGTGAGATCCCCCTGTTCCCACCGAGCAACGGATTCGGGTACTAGCAGCGGAAGTAGCACTTCTCGCACGGGACAGGGGTCCCACATTCGGGGCCTCGTCCACGGATATCCGGACAAGAGACTAATCCGTCGGTTTTTCCAAAACCGAACCCGAAAAAACTTCCTTTACCCGGAAAGCACGGGCGATTCCACCAGGATAATTTTTTTACTCTAACGTAGTCAAGATCATTACTGATCACGCTGATCCAACTGCACCTATAAAGATACTCGGTCGGATCAAGGAAGAAACTTGCACTTGGATCATTGGGATCAACGCTTTTTTCCCCATCAAGAGGCACAGCCGTTGATTCCTATCCATAGAACAATTACTATCCGGGACTTACTTCATCTATCGTAATAACAGAAATTGAGTCTCGGTTTACGGATCCATCAGTCCAGCCTAACCCCATCCGATCCCATGGGTTAGCCAACCACCCAACCACTGTAGTGATGGGATCCAATTTGGAATTTGGTTAGGTTTTGTCCCGGGTACCAAGGAAAAGAGTTCCGAGGCCCCCTAGCCGGAATTTCATGCAAACATAAAACTAGCCACACCACTTACACACCCAATATGAAAATTGCCTTTTTCTTAGCATCAGCTAACTTTAAAACAATCCTTTAATGAAACCATAGTACCACTGATCACAATCTCCCAATTTATCCAGTTGATTCATAATTTCCCATCATTCCTTCATCAGAGTATCTATGGCATCATTGGCAACTAGAACGCTCACCACCTGTCCACTTAGGGGCCGTTTCAATAGTTCCTAGCCCATAATACTCAACAATATAATCACTTATCAAGATGGACTCTCGTTGAAGATCAGCAAGATCAACCAACAGATCCATATAAAAGAGCCATGGACTCATCCGTTGAGGACCAGCAAGGTCAGTCAACCAGATCCATGCCCGGTTCCAGAAAACAACTCTTACTCCTTGTTCCAATATCTTCCTCGACGCACGCGTGGGTATCCTAGGCGACCCAGAGCCCGAGCACCGTATGGTCAGCACCCTCTAGGATCCTTCGCAGGTGACCTAGCGCTTCACTCATAGGCCGCTTCCTTGGTCCCTCATCCACCGTACCGGAAGCTCACCATTTTAATCGAACCGAGGCTGGTCAAGACCTCGGTCGACCTTGCTACGCGAGACGTCCTCCATTGACTCTCCGTCACAGCAGTTGCAACTTTATCAGTTAGGTCTCCACGACCTTAATCACAAGACGGTCAAAATGCTTCCCCAGCATTCTTGACATAAAACAGCCATTTACAAACAGCATTTACAAACAGTTTACAAATACAGTTTCTATATTAACTCTCATTTTTTCACATTATCCCTCATTAATCCACATTACTTATTCCACATTCCATGTATATGTGTACTCATCCAATCACCTCCTTTTCCATCTCTTCACTTCAGATTCCTTCACATCACATATCATATATTCACATCCATATCCACATCCATACATCCACATCCACATCCACATTCACATCCATACATCCACATCTACATGCTTATCTCCATTTTCACATCCTCATTTATACATCCACATCCCATATCCACATTCATACATACACATCCATATCCACATCCACATCCACATCCACATTCACATCCACGCATCCACGTCTACATGCTTACCTCCATTTTCACATCCTCATTTATACATCCACATCCCATATCCACATTCATACATACACATCCATACATCCACATCTACATCCACATACATACATACATCCACATCCACATTCCACATTCACATCTATACATCCACATCTACATTCACATTCACATACATCCACATCCACATTCCCATACATCCACATCTATACATCCACATTCCACATTCACATCTACATTCACATTCACATACATCCACATCCACATCCCCATTCCCATTCACATCTATACATCCACATCTACATCCACATACATACATACATCCACATCCACATTCCACATTCACATCTACATTCACATTCACATACATCCACATCCACATTCCCATACATCCACATCTATACATCCACATTCCACATTCACATCTACATTTCCATTCACATCTATACATTCACATCCATTCACATCTATACATCCACATCTACATCCACATTTACATCTATGCATATACATCTTCATGCATATATCCATTTTCATGTTCATACATCCACACTCCCATCTCCATATCCACACATCCACATACATACATCCATTTTCACATTCCCATTTATATAACCCCATATACCTTCACATCTAATCTTTTACATCACATCCATTCTCGCCCTATCACAACCCATATACATCTTATCCTATCACATACACTTCTTACCTCATCCCCCCATACACATCTTAATTCATCTTATCACATCCTAACTTATTTCATAAGCATCTTATCACCTCTTATCACACCTCTTATCACATCCTATCACTTTCCATACGCATCTTATCAATTCTTATCACATCTCATACACCTCTTATCACATCTTATCACATTTCATATCTTTTTTTTTTTTTTAAAGAGAATTCTTTTATTTGATATAAGATTTCTCTACACATTTATTTATACATAAATTCCATTTAAGGAGACTAACACTTTCGAAATTAAAATCAATCTTTTATGCATCTTCTTATGCTTGATTTCAATTTGGTAGGGAATTATACTTTTAGAATAAAAGAATTTCTCTTATGCATCTAAGTTAAGCATAAAATCCAATTATGAGGAAAATCATACTTTTAGTATAAAAAGAATATCTTTTATGCATACCTATATGCATGAAATCCAATATGATAAAAGTAACACTTTTGATATAAAAAATTTTCCTTTATGCATACTTCTATGCATGAAAATTAAAAATGATAAAAGTAACACTTTTGATATAAAAATTTTCCTTTATGCATACTTCTATGCATGAAAATTAAAAATGATAAAAGTAACACTTTTGATATAAAAATTTTCCTTTATGCATACTTCTATGCATGAAAATTAAAAATGATAAAAGTAACACTTTTGATATAGAAATTTTCTTTTATGCATACTTTTATGTATGAAATAAAAATGATAAAAGTAACACTTTTGATATAAAAATTTATCCATTATGCATACTTCTATGCATGAAACTAAAAATGGTAAAAATAACACTTTTGATATAAAAATTTATCCTTTATGCATACTTCTATGCATGAAAGTAAAAATGATAAAAGTAACACTTTTGATATAAAAATTTATCCATTATGCATACTTCTATGCATGAAAATAAAAATGGTAAAAATAACACTTTTGATATAAAAATTTATCCTTTATGCATAATATTAAAATTCAATTTCTCCATGATTATAATGAAATTCTTTCAATTAATCTAGGATGATGATTCCTAGAATATGGTAGGAAGTCCTCTTTTTATGCTTTGAATGAAAATTTTTTATGCATAATTTTTATAAAAATTTTGCCATAGCTCCGCTGCTATGACTGATAAATCTCAATTTTTCTAAGGGATAAAGCTTATCATTAAGAAAATAATTAAAATGATTCTCTAATTGGATCCTTAATCCATAATGGATTGAATCATCAATATACATAAACTAAAAGCATAAGAAAAAGCCATTAATTTGGCCTCAAGCATAGCTTAATCTTGGGTTAAGGAAAAGCTTTATGAAAAGCTTGATTTGGATTGAGAATGGGTCATGAGTATGACCATTTCTTGAGTGAGAGAGAGAATTTACATAAGAATCATTAGAATTTAAACATAAATGAAAATTAACTTCAATAGCATTTATTAAATTATGTAACTCTTCACTACTATTCAAACTTCAATAGCATTTAAAAAAAACCATACCAATTAAACTTCTCAAGCTTGAGAGGGGTTGAGAAGAGAGAAACATTGAGAAATTATAGAAAGATGAATATTCACTAATTACCTTACAACTTGCTTGATTCTTTGTTCACGGTAGAGGCCCCCAACCAATCAATTGGTTAAGTATGTTGATGGAGCCACTAATGGGGATTGAAGAAAGAGGGAAGCTCCAAAAACTAGTGAATTATTAAATGAATTCACAGTTTCTGGCTTAGGTGGAGTAGAGTAACGATGCATAAACACTATATATTTTTCAACAAGGGTGAGGCTTCTATTTATAGGAAAAATTGAGCTCCTAACCAAACAAACTGATTCTAGAATTTTCTAAATCAGTTTGGTCAATATTTGACCATTTTTAGGTCAGTTAAGCTAACTTTTTGGAACTAGACTTGAATGAGGAGAGAGGAGAGATGAAATATCTCAATTTTTATGAGTTTAAAACTCATTCAAGCATGTGAAATATGCACCTCCTTTAAAGAATTCCCCTTCCTTACATATGTCATATTTTTAATATTGCTCATAGTTTTTTACTAATAAACCTTGTACATTTTCAACTCTTCATCTTATGTGAAATATGCACCTCCTTTAAAGAACTCCTCTTCCTTACATATGTCATACTTTTAATATTGCTCATAATTTTTTACTAATAAACCTTGTACATTTTCAACTCTTCATCTTATGTGAAATATGCACCTCCTTTAAAGAATTCCCCTTCCTTACATATGTCATATTTTTAATATTGCTCATAGTTTTTTACTAATAAACCTTGTACATTTTCAACTCTTCACCTCATGTGAGCATTTACTCATTTTTGGGTATTTTCTTTTTACAAGTTGGATTTATCTCCTCCCTACACATGGATTGATGCTATTGGTCCATAGGAACCTTAATTGGACCATAGTCTAAAGATTTCTGAAAATCTAGACCCTTAGGCTAAGGTTCTTTATAGCTATTTTCAATTAATTCCAATTGCACATTGGAAAATTCTTTTTGAATTTCTGTTTCAGGGGAACTCATCTGAATTAGAAGAGATATTTTTCTATCCAAAAATATTCAAAATCTGAATATTCTCTCTCTAGAATATTTTTCTCTCTCTAGGCTAAAACAGATAGAAACAAGGTCTTTATATTTCTGAAGAGGGATTGATTACAGGGAAAGATACTAGACATCAAAAAGGGGGTGGGGGAGGAATCTTACATTCTACCCCACTTAAAAAACGCGAGATGTCCTCATCTCGCAAACTGGGATAATTTCGCAAGATGCACGAATTATGAGACTTAGAGAAAAATTTAAATCAAGATTAACCACCAAGAAACGTCTTAAAGAGAGCAAGATTCAAAATAAGAACAAGATTTAAACTTTATTCATTCTCGGAACTTATACAGTAAAGATAGAAGAACTCTTTACACTTCCATAAGCCCGTCCATCATATGATCACAAAAGTAGTCCTCACAAGCTGCACAAGTATAAGGTAGCTCATCTATGGGAATAATTCTGTTGGTTATTGCTGCACCTATCTCAGTGGTATGAGGTGATCTAACAAAAGGACCTCTGAGAGGCAAGCCAAAAACGGGGTAAAGGCATATCTTCTCATGAGGAAGAAAACACGCCAATAAGAAGACCCGCTCAGAAAACCCAGGATGCCTTGATCTCATGATGCAGTAGTATCGGGGACCCAAACCCAAAGCTTCAATAACCATGGCCAAGCGGACATTGTTACGGAAGTGCTGCTGACCCCAGGGTGTTACCCTAGTTATGTCTTGATAGGTCCGCCATTTGGTCTGCGCTACAGAAGTTCCCAAGTGAGGGAAAAGTGAGCGCTCATACTGTTCTATAAAATCCTTCTTCACAGACTCACTTGCGTCTTGAAGGTGAGGAATCATTATGGATAAAACTAATTCTTGTTGCCAAGCCATGAAGGAGATTAGGAAGAAAGGAGATCGATGGGAGTAAGATTACTGTGAGCGACAAGTAAAAGTTACGACTTATATAAAGGAAGGAGCTAGCGTAACTTAGAAGCCAACGGTAGCTTGCCACTGAAGTTTTACCGTCTTTCCATGATTTGGGTTTGGCACAATTTTCTATAGAAGGCATTAAGAACTTTGAGATGAGGAGATAAAAGAAGCTCGTAAGCTAAGTCACTTACTTTCATTGAATTCAGATATAAGGCTCACAATATCTGGGGGATAAGTTCTTATACTCACCAAGAGATAAAGAACTTCTTTTGGGCCGTACTCGAATGAAAACCAAAACCTTGGTATCCAAAACACCCATTTTCACTTCTGAACTCATTGTTCTGAATCCTTAAAACAGCGTGACTCCTGAGAAGTATTCTAGGGAAAGGGTCTTCCTTTTTTTTAAACAGAATCTTTCTTTTATTTTTGAGAGGGAATAATTATAAGATCAAAAAGGGAGATTCTTACTCCTGTATACCTCGAAGGCTGGGGAGGAATCTTACATTCTACCCCACTTAAAAAGTGCGAGATGTCCTCATCTCGCCAAGTAGAGGACAACTCTTTTTCTTAAGATCCAATTTATTCTAGGGTTCCATATATTCTGGTCAACCCAACAGAATACGGGGATAAATATCCCTTATATAGAACTCATCATTAAATAACAATTCATTTCAGATCATATCATTCATATCTTTAACACGATAATGGTCCATTAGATCGAAAATCTTTCTTTCTGAACATTCCTCCACGGGAATTTCAGTCAAGCAAGTTTTCAATTTGTCATCCCTTAACTTGATATACCGAGTCAAGTGTTAACAGTAGCACTTTGACAGCACAATCCACTAATCTCATAGTGATTTGCTGAAATCATTATCATCATTTATCATTACAGGGACTCGTCCCATTCATCCTCATTGTGGTTTTGCTCAGGTTATTATATTTCAACTAAATTTCAAAAATCATCATTTTTCAATCAGAATCCCAATCAATTCATCAGTTCCCAAACAGAATTAAAAATCATATCAACCACATTCGAATTCATCAACTGGATAGCATTAATGCTTATAATTTCAAGTCTTAGATTTACTCGTATATACTGCCGGTAAAGAGCTGCAGTTATACCCTCGGTATATACGGGTCGTCATAATACTTGGAACTATAAGGTAAATACCATCATGTCTAGGCCTCAAGCAAGTCAGGGTTCCATATAATTGGGGTACTTCCATTTGAAGACCCAATTACTAATTTATGAATTTTCAGATTGAATATCAATTTGTATGAATTATATCACACAATTACAACCTTTTTGATTCTTGATAAATTTTTGATGTATTTGGCTTCTCGGTTGATCCTTATTAACCAAAAAGCTCTGATACCAACTGTGAGATCCCCCTGTTCCCACCGAGCAACGGATTCGGGTACTAGCAGCGGAAGTAGCACTTCTCGCACGGGACAGGGGTCCCACATTCGGGGCCTCGTCCACGGATATCCGGACAAGAGACTAATCCGTCGGTTTTTCCAAAACCGAACCCGAAAAAACTTCCCTTACCCGGAAAGCACGGGCGATTCCACCAGGATAATTTTTTTACTCTAACGTAGTCAAGATCATTACTGATCACGCTGATCCAACTGCACCTATAAAGATACTCGGTCGGATCAAGAAAGAAACTTGCACTTGGATCATTGGGATCAACGCTTTTTTCCCCATCAAGAGGCACAGCCGTTGATTCCTATCCATAGAACAATTACTATCCGGGACTTACTTCATCTATCGTAATAACAGAAATTGAGTCTCGGTTTACGGATCCATCAGTCCAGCCTAACCCCATCCGATCCCATGGGTTAGCCAACCACCCAACCACTGTAGTGATGGGATCCAATTTGGAATTTGGTTAGGTTTTGTCCCGGGTACCTAGCCGGAATTTCATGCAAACATAAAACTAGCCACACCACTTACACACCCAATATGAAAATTGCCTTTTTCTTAGCATCAGCTAACTTTAAAACAATCCTTTAATGAAACCATAGTACCACTGATCACAATCTCCCAATTTATCCAGTTGATTCATAATTTCCCATCATTCCTTCATCAGAGTATCTATGGCATCATTGGCAACTAGAACGCTCACCACCTGTCCACACAGGGGCCGTTTCTATAGTTCCTAGCCCATAATACTCAACAATATAATCACTTATCAAGATGGACTCTCGTTGAAGATCAGCAAGATCAACCAACAGATCCATATAAAAGAGCCATGGACTCATCCGTTGAGGACCAGCAAGGTCAGTCAACCAGATCCATGCCCGGTTCCAGAAAACAACTCTTACTCCTTGTTCCAATATCTTCCTCGACGCACGCGTGGGTATCCTAGGCGACCCAGAGCCCGAGCACCGTATGGTCAGCACCCTCTAGGATCCTTCGCAGGTGACCTAGCGCTTCACTCATAGGCCGCTTCCTTGGTCCCTCATCCACCGTACCGGAAGCTCACCATTTTAATCGAACCGAGGCTGGTCAAGACCTCGGTCGACCTTGCTACGCGAGACGTCCTCCATTGACTCTCCGTCACAGCAGTTGCAACTTTATCAGTTAGGTCTCCACGACCTTAATCACAAGACGGTCAAAATGCTTCCCCAGCATTCTTGACATAAAACAGCCATTTACAAACAGCATTTACAAACAGTTTACAAATACAGTTTCTATATTAACTCTCATTTTTCCACATTATCCCTCATTAATCCACATTACTTATTCCACATTCCATGTATATGTGTACTCATCCAATCACCTCCTTTTCCATCTCTTCACTTCAGATTCCTTCACATCACATATCATATATTCACATCCATATCCACATCCATACATCCACATCCACATCCACATTCACATCCATACATCCACATCTACATGCTTATCTCCATTTTCACATCCTCATTTAACCATCCACATCCCATATCCACATTCATACATACACATCCATATCCACATCCACATCCACATCCACATTCACATCCACGCATCCACGTCTACATGCTTACCTCCATTTTCACATCCTCATTTATACATCCACATCCCATATCCACATTCATACATACACATCCATACATCCACATCTACATCCACATACATACATACATCCACATCCACATTCCACATTCACATCTATACATCCACATCTACATTCACATTCACATACATCCACATCCACATTCCCATACATCCACATCTATACATCCACATTCCACATTCACATCTACATTCACATTCACATACATCCACATCCCCATTCCCATTCACATCTATACATCCACATCTACATCCACATACATACATACATCCACATCCACATTCCACATTCACATCTACATTCACATTCACATACATCCACATCCACATTCCCATACATCCACATCTATACATCCACATTCCACATTCACATCTACATTTCCATTCACATCTATACATCCACATCCATTCACATCTATACATCCACATCTACATCCACATTTACATCTATGCATATACATCTTCATGCATATATCCATTTTCATGTTCATACATCCACACTCCCATCTCCATATCCACACATCCACATACATGCATCCATTTTCACATTCCCATTTATAACCCCATATACCTTCACATCTAATCTTTTACATCACATCCATTCTCGCCCTATCACAACCCATATACATCTTATCCTATCACATACACTTCTTACCTCATCCCCCCATACACATCTTAATTCATCTTATCACATCCTAACTTATTTCATAAGCATCTTATCACCTCTTATCACACCTCTTATCACATCCTATCACTTTCCATACGCATCTTATCAATTCTTATCACATCTCATACACCTCTTATCACATCTTATCACATTTCATATCTTTTTTTTTTTAAAAGAGAATTCTTTTATTTGATATAAGATTTCTCTACACATTTATTTATACATAAATTCCATTTAAGGAGACTAACACTTTCGAAATTAAAATCAATCTTTTATGCATCTTCTTATGCTTGATTTCAATTTGGTAGGGAATTATACTTTTAGAATAAAAGAATTTCTCTTATGCATCTAAGTTAAGCATAAAATCCAATTATGAGAAAAATCATACTTTTAGTATAAAAAGAATATCTTTTATGCATACCTATATGCATGAAATCCAATATGATAAAAGTAACACTTTTGATATAAAAAAATTTCCTTTATGCATACTTCTATGCATGAAAATTAAAAATGATAAAAGTAACACTTTTGATATAAAAATTTTCCTTTATGCATACTTCTATGCATGAAAATTAAAAATGATAAAAGTAACACTTTTGATATAAAAATTTTCCTTTATGCATACTTCTATGCATGAAAATTAAAAATGATAAAAGTAACACTTTTGATATAAAAGTTTTCTTTTATGCATACTTTTATGTATGAAATAAAAATGATAAAAGTAACACTTTTGATATAAAAATTTATCCATTATGCATACTTCTATGCATGAAACTAAAAATGGTAAAAATAACACTTTTGATATAAAAATTTATCCTTTATGCATACTTCTATGCATGAAAGTAAAAATGATAAAAGTAACACTTTTGATATAAAAATTTATCCATTATGCATACTTCTATGCATGAAAATAAAAATGGTAAAAATAACACTTTTGATATAAAAATTTATCCTTTATGCATAATATTAAAATTCAATTTCTCCATGATTATAATGAAATTCTTTCAATTAATCTAGGATGATGATTCCTAGAATATGGTAGGAAGTCCTCTTTTTATGCTTTGAATGAAAATTTTTTATGCATAATTTTTATAAAAATTTTGCCATAGCTCCGCTGCTATGACTGATAAATCTCAATTTTTCTAAGGGATAAAGCTTATCATTAAGAAAATAATTAAAATGATTCTCTAATTGGATCCTTAATCCATAATGGATTGAATCATCAATATACATAAACTAAAAGCATAAGAAAAAGGCATTAATTTGGCCTCAAGCATAGCTTAATCTTGGGTTAAGGAAAAGCTTTATGAAAAGCTTGATTTGGATTGAGAATGGGTCATGAGTATGACCATTTCTTGAGTGAGAGAGAGAATTTACATAAGAATCATTAGAATTTAAACATAAATGAAAATTAACTTCAATAGCATTTATTAAATTATGTAACTCTTCACTACTATTCAAACTTCAATAGCATTTAAAAAAAACCATACCAATTAAACTTCTCAAGCTTGAGAGGGGTTGAGAAGAGAGAAACATTGAGAAATTATAGAAAGATGAATATTCACTAATTACCTTACAACTTGCTTGATTCTTTGTTCACGGTAGAGGCCCCCAACCAATCAATTGGTTAAGTATGTTGATGGAGCCACTAATGGGGATTGAAGAAAGAGGGAAGCTCCAAAAACTAGTGAATTATTAAATGAATTCACAGTTTCTGGCTTAGGTGGAGTAGAGTAACGATGCATAAACACTATATATTTTTCAACAAGGGTGAGGCTTCTATTTATAGGAAAAATTGAGCTCCTAACCAAACAAACTGATTCTAGAATTTTCTAAATCAGTTTGGTCAATATTTGACCATTTTTAGGTCAGTTAAGCTAACTTTTTGGAACTAGACTTGAATGAGGAGAGAGGAGAGATGAAATATCTCAATTTTTATGAGTTTAAAACTCATTCAAGCATGTGAAATATGCACCTCCTTTAAAGAATTTCCCTTCCTTACATATGTCATATTTTTAATATTGCTCATAGTTTTTTACTAATAAACCTTGTACATTTTCAACTCTTCATCTTATGTGAAATATGCACCTCCTTTAAAGAACTCCTCTTCCTTACATATGTCATACTTTTAATATTGCTCATAATTTTTTACTAATAAACCTTGTACATTTTCAACTCTTCATCTTATGTGAAATATGCACCTCCTTTAAAGAATTCCCCTTCCTTACATATGTCATATTTTTAATATTGCTCATAGTTTTTTACTAATAAACCTTGTACATTTTCAACTCTTCACCTCATGTGAGCATTTACTCATTTTTGGGTATTTTCTTTTTACAAGTTGGATTTATCTCCTCCCTACACATGGATTGATGCTATTGGTCCATAGGAACCTTAATTGGACCATAGTCTAAAGATTTCTGAAAATCTAGACCCTTAGGCTAAGGTTCTTTATAGCTATTTTCAATTAATTCCAATTGCACATTGGAAAATTCTTTTTGAATTTCTGTTTCAGGGGAACTCATCTGAATTAGAAGAGATATTTTTCTATCCAAAAATATTCAAAATCTGAATATTCTCTCTCTAGAATATTTTTCTTTCTCTAGGCTAAAACAGATAGAAACAAGGTCTTTATATTTCTGAAGAGGGATTGATTACAGGGAAAGATACTAGACATCAAAAAGGGGGTGGGGGAGGAATCTTACAAAGTCAATTAGCCTTTTAGCTAATGCATTCTCCGTCAGATGTTCTTGGATGGCAATCCTTAAGCTTGGGACTAAGTATTCCATGGACATAACTGCTTCAACACCATAAGCTAGACGGAAGGGAGTGTATCCTGTCGCTACCTTATAAGAGGTTTGATATGCCCATAGGGTTGCAATCAGCTAATATTCCCGGTCTGTTCGACTTGCTTCCAAGGTTTTTGTCAAGATAGTACACAAAATTTTGTTTGTACTCTCTGCTTAACGATTAGTTTGTGGATAATAATGTGACAATTTTTGATGGACCACTAAGAATCCTGCAAGTAAATGATCAATCACCTCATTAATAAAATGTAAGCCGCGATCACTAACTAATTCTAATGGGTAGTCGAACCTCGAGATAATTTGCTCGTATAAAACTTTTGCTGTTGTCCATGCATCAGCTCTCTTTGAGGCTCCGGCTTCTGTCCATTTTGTGAAATAGTCCGTGGTGGCCACGATCATGTATCGGACTTGGGATGGATGTGCCGCTGGACTAATAGGTCCAACAAAATCTATTCCCATTTCTTGAATGATTGTCTTACAATAATAGGGGCGAGCGGCATCTTGTCCTTTTACTATGGGATAGCAAAACATTGACATTCTTTGCATCTTTTGACAAATTCTATGGTATCTCTGAATAACGTAGGTCACCATAGTCCTGCTTAAAGCACTTTTTGTGTGATTTCTCCAGCAAAATGTCTGCCCTGCTATCCCTGAATGAGCTTCTTCTAATATGGTAAGATGAACTCATCTTATCTAGAAACGCATCTTCTAAGCACATTATCTTTTCCTAGCTTGTATAGTTCTCCCGCAATCAGTTGTTGATAAGGTGCAGCAAGCTTGATAAGCCACCACATTTTATCTTTGTTCAAAGGTATTTCGTGCAAAAAACCATAAGCTAGATAATCTAAGATGTCCTCACTCCATTCGGGTACCATGTCCAACTTGAACAAATAAGCATTAGGGGAGACCATCCATCAACACGAGCTGCTAGTTCCCCATTTGGAATTCTTGACATGTGATTGGCTAACACATGCTGTGTTCCTTTTCTTACCATGGCTGTAAAGTCAAATTCTAACAATAATAGCAACCATCATGTGATTCTCCCCATGGTGCAAGGCTTATTCACCAGGTATAACAAGGCTTGATGGTCCACGAAGAATATGAATTTGTTGGCCAAGAGGTAATGTTGATATTTCTTGACAGCGTAAACCATGGCCAATCCTTCCCTCTTTGTGGTGGTGTAGTTCACCTCCGTATCATTTAGCTAACGACGACTAGCGAAGCAGACTAGATAGTCTAATTTGAACTCACTAGGTTGGTGGGCTAGTATGCAACCAATAGCAAAGTTTAATGCATCAATATGCACATGAAATATGGATCCCAATTGGGGGGTCATAGAATTAGCACGCTAGCCAATGCTTACTTCAATTAATCATATGCTTCCTGGCATTCCTCAATCCATTCAAAGGCAATGAGGAGATTGTACAATGGTCTAGCTATTTCAACATAGAAAATTATGAAGCGGCAATAATACCCCACATGGCCCATAAATCTTTGCACACCCTTATAATTGGTAGGTGGTGGTAGCTCCAATATCAACTTGACCTTGCTATCATCCATGGATATACCATTCTTTGAGATAATGTGTCCCAATATCACACCATGATTGACCCAAAACTGACACTTTAAAGGGTTCAGGGATATGCGACATAATCGACATCGCTCGAACACTTTCCTCAAGCAGGCGAGATGGTCTGCCCATCGAGAGTGTGCACACGATTGTTAATCAATACCTCCAACCACTTTTGTAAGTAATCCTTGAAGGCTGTGCACATCAACCGTTGAAATGTTGTTGGGGCATTGGTGAGGCCAAAGGGCATAACCTTGTATGCAAATGTCCCCCACATTGTATTGAAAGTTGTCTTGTGCTGGTCTTCTGGTGCTATAGACACCAGATTGTAACCGGAGAATCCATCCAAGAAGCTGTAAGCTTCTTCCCCAACCCCTCTTTTCAAACCATGTTCCGTATAGGGCAGTGGATAATAGTCTTTCCTAGTGGCTGCGTTGACCTTTTTAAGATCAACACATACCCTAAGTTTTCCATTCTTTTTCTGCACTATCACGATTGGTGACAAACAATCCATATGTTCGATTTCATAAATGAAATCCGCAGCAATGAGCTTGTCTATTTCCTCCTTTACAACTACCGTAAGGATTCATCTGGTATGGTTTCTACCTGGTTGGTCGCCTCCCTTCCATGATTGGAATCGCATGTTGTACTACCTCAGGTGGTACCCCCTTCATCTCTTTGGTAATTCCAGGCGAAACAGTCCTTAAATTCCTTAAGGAGAGCGATGAGCTCATCTTCTTCAGCCAAAGTTAATTCCTTTAGGTTTGCATACGGGTCGGGCTTCCTCCCCTTGTCCCGCAATATCCACTTCCTTGGCTTTTGTCGGGCCATCATATGATGTGGATAGCCCATCCTCCTTGACCCTTGTTGCCGTCAGCCAGACCACTTTACGTTTGCCCCAACAATATATGTTTTGAAGTGGTTGGGGACTGAGAGCAAGTCTGGTTTGTCCTCATTTTCACTTTTGGTTTTAGCCATGATCTTTCTAGCCTCACGTTGTGCTTCTGCCAAGGCTTTATTGTGTTTTTGATGCCCCACATTTGTAAGCTTGGGTGTTTTCGACGCCCCGCTTTTGTAAGCTTGGGTGTTTCTAACTCTTTAAGGGTGACTTTCTCCTTATGTCTTCCCTCCAGCAATATCTTACTCAACTCCTCACCCCAATCCTTGGAGAAATCATTGTGTACCTTAATGGCCTCAAGGTATCTCAGCCATTGGGCATCCGTGGGTTTTCTTTGTAATAGGGCATTTCATCAAGCTATATATCATTTCTGTTTTCGCCACCATTTGAGGCGTTGAGCACTGGTATGGCCTTATGCTATGGTCCCTTCTATACTCGATGTCTCCTTTTCTGATGCTTCATCAATGGTCTACCAATTAACCATACAGATAGAGGTCGTGGGATGGTTCTAGATTCCACATACTGGGTCCCCCTAGGTTGCATCACATCTATGGTGGCCAACACATGTATCCAGTTTTCACTGAAAATTGGAGGAGGAAGTGACACATTTATTTCCATTTCCTCTTCTTCCTTGGAATCTCCCACCAAGGGTTGGCATATTTGTATAGAGGTGGTATGTTCCATTGTGACCAAACTGTTACCAAACAATTTCTCTTCCATGGGGTGTGCTTTCCATGTTCTCAAATCAATCTTTAAAATTTGCAAATCCCTACGTACATACACGTGATCTAAGGCCCAATCATGCACCAATTTGGATTCCCCCATGAAGGATCTCCCCAATATTTTGTCATATGAATTAGGTTGGCATAGGAAGTCCATGACCACAAATGTATGATGGTAGTGGAACGTAAAGAGTTTGAATTTTACATTCTCTAGAAGTTCAATGGGCCTCGAAGATGTTCCGTCAGCCATTTGGCAACAGTTCCGTAATAGTTGCCCTAATGGCACTTGTACGAGCATGGACAGCACAGCCACCACGAGACTTCCTATGTCTCTCGGTTCTTTGGAGATAGAGGGTTCTCCCCATGTATGTGCCTCAGATTCCTCCAGAGGGAAGGAATGGATGGACTCCCCCAACACATTTTCCTCAAACATCTTGGATAGTGTGTTTGCTTGGGACCCCTCTTCAGTTTCTTCCAGAATTGGAGTAGGCACGTCCAATTCCCTTTCTCCCTGGTTGGCTCGTTTCATGGATAAGCTATATCCCTGACCTGGTTAGCCCTTATCTTGTTGGCACTCTTCGACTAAGGCCATGGCATCTTTGAAAAGATGCAGGGGAGCAAAGAGCTTGAGCTCTTGCAAGCACACACACACTCATAAAACCCTAATAGAGAACACACAAGGTGAGAGGCTGAAAATCTTCTTCTTCTTCACTCAACACTCAACACACCATATACAACGATAAGAGTACACACCATATGAAAGAAGGTACTCAACCAAATACATACTAAGGTTCTCTATAGTGTGAACCCAACTAAATGAGCTGGCACTATAACTATGCCAGTCTCCAGAATGGCTATCACATAGCCTGTCATCCCACTGGCTGCATATCACCCATGATCTCACCAACCATGCCAGTGGTGTAAGTGTGGGGCCTATCCCCTAGGCAGGTCATCAGTGTCCACCACCTCACTAGATGAACTCCATATCTCAACACTCCCAACTCCATCTCATGTACACCAAGCGAAGCTCTGAATCTGTGGAGCTTCTCTGTACCCAATGCTTTGGTGAAGATGTCAGCTACGTGATCCTGTGTGCTGACATAAACAAGGTCAACGTCTCCTGCCAAGACCTTCTCTCTGACAAAATGGTAGTGGACCTCTATATGCTTTGTGCGAGCATGAAAAATTGGGTTCCTGGCCAACTGTATACTACTATTGTTGCACAAAAAATGACTTGTCTATCCACTGATAGACCCAAATCTGCAAAGTAGCTTTCTCAACCAAGCTACCTTACATGCTGCCATAGTAGCACCTCTGTACTTGGCCTCTATACTGGATAGAGCAATCATAGGCTGCTTCTTGCTACTCCAAGTCACAGCAGCACTCCCCAAAGAAAACATGAAACCACTAGTAGATCTTCTATCTGAGATACTACCAGCCTAATCAGCATCTATGTACCCACATGTACACATATCTCTGTCCCAGTTTCATAAAATAGTCCACAATGCAAAGTAGACCTCACATACCTCAGTATGCGTCTCAATGCATCCAAATGCGGCTTCCGAGAAACCTGCATAAACTGACTCACCAGCCCAACAGCATAGCTCAATTCTGGCTTGGTGATCGTCATGTAGATCAAGCTTCCTACTATGCACCTATACATAGCAGGATCCTCCAAAATCTCTCTTGAATCTGCACTCAACTTGCCATTCTGATCCAATGGCATTGAGGTAGGCTTACAGCCTGTCATACCATACTTAGACAATATGTCCAAGCCATACTGTCTCTGCAGTAATCCAATACCATGTGGTGACCTAATCACCTCAATGCCCAAGAAATATTTGAGCTCCCCTAGATCCTTCATCTGAAACTTCTGTCTAAGCAAGATATTTATATCAAAGATCTCGCATCATGGTCTCCCTTAATGATCAAGTCATCTACATAGATGACAACAAGCACAACCCCTCTATCACCGTGTCTCATACAGCGAGAAATCTGCATTGGCTACATGAAAGCCAATAGTGACAAGATATTCAAAAATCTTGTCAGACCATGCTCTTGGTGCTTGTTTTAAGCCATACAAGGCTTTCTTCAACCTCCAAACATGCTCGGGGTGACTCACATACACCTCTTCTTGCAAATCCCCATGCAAGAATGCATTCTTTACATCCATCTGATGTAAAGACTATTGCTTTGACACAGCCACTGCTATCACAACTCTCACTGTTGCCATCTTGGCAACTGGGCTGAAAGTTTCCTCATAATCAATGCCATATGTCTGCGCATATCCTTTGGCTACCAATCTAGCCTTGTACTTGCTTATGCTTCCATCACTGTTATGTTTTACTTTGTACACCCACTTGCATCCAATGGCTTTCTTGCCTTCAGGCAATTGCACTAAATCCCGTCTCATTTCCATATAGTGCATCCATCTCCTCATCCATAGCTTTCTCCCTACACACATTTCCAACAGCCTCATCAATGCATGTGGGCTCTACAACCTGCATAACCTTTGCCATGTATGCATAGTGATGTGCCACATAACCATCATAGTAAACGTCTGTAATGGTTCTTCACTCTCCTAGATCTTCACAGCTTTGCATTCATGGCTTCCATAGCCTTCTTTACACCAGGTGTTCTCATAGTTGGGATCCCAAGCTCCTCTCATCAAGGCTCATCTCTGAGCCACTAGACTCTCCATCAACATGAGAATGCCTTGCAAAAATGTCAGGCATACTAAGGGGCTCAACCACTGTTTCTTTGCCTTTATGTGATGTACTAATCACATTTGCAGGACTGGTATTATGATGCAGCCTGCCACTCCATGGTCTATCAACTGAACCACTAGATGAGGACTCTCCTGGTCCACTCAAAGACTGTGATTGATGACTTGCATTTTGTGCAACCACATTTCCACTCACATCAGGCCCAATAGCTTCTTTTTCTCAGCAGCATACCAGCTGCTCATCTCATCAAAAACAACATCCTTACTTACTCTCAACTCACGTGTAGCAGGGTTATAACACCTGTATCCCTTTTGCTCAAGGGAATATCCAATAAACACACATTTTTCAGCTTTTGGATCCAACTTAGTTCTCAGCTCATCTAGCACATGCACATATGCAATGCATCCAAAGACTTTTAGATGAGACAAATCAGCTTTTGGATCCAACTTAGTTCTCAGCTCATCTGGCACATGCACATATGCAATGCATCCATCAATAAATGTCACATAATACTTGTAGCCTAGACATGGTCTTCGTAGGACCCCATACATCTAAATGCACAACATCTAGTGCATTTCTGCTCACATTTCTGTTACGTGGAAATACATGCTTTGTTTGCTTTCCAAATTGGCATGCTTCTTATATTCTTTGCATACCTTCAAGTTTAAATTTTGGCAGCCCTATCACAATTCCTTTAGTCTGCATAGACTTCATTCTCTGCACATTCATATGTCCAATTCTTTTATGCCAAATGTCTATGTCTGCAACAATTCATGAACCATTTGCAAACATCGCAACACTCACTTCAAGCATGTTTACATTCAACGTAAATATTCTGCCCACTCTGTTGCCTTTTGTTGCAACCAACCTGCACTTGTCTTTAAAGTCTTCAACATAACAACCATCACGGCTAAACCGAACATACAAACCCTACTCAATCATCTAGCCAACTGAAACAAGATTCTTCGTTATGTTTGGAACATGAAGTACATCTACAAGGTACTTCACTTTGCTATCCTGCATAGACAATGGCACATCTCCAACATGGGCAATTGGATGAGCAGTGTCATCCCCCTGTTTCCACAAAACCTGGTCTTTTAAAGTTTTTCATCTCCTTGAACCACTCCCCATGACTTGTCATGTGGTTTGAAGCACCTGAATCAACGTACCATACATCATCTTTATGTGCTGCTTCTACATTTTCAAACATGGCATTAACGACATGCTGCATAACAAACAACCTTTCATTATCCTCATTGTTTCTACTTGAGGATGCATGCTACAATTTTCCATTTTGCATGTCAGCCTGCCTCTTATAACAATCTGCCTGCACATGTCATGGAATGCAAGTTCTTGGCACAGTCAATGGCTCCTTATGTTTTTTATTTTTATGAATTTTTGAAAAATAAAAACAAAACTCCAACCTATTCGTTCACGTTGGTGCTTCCAATGATACAAATATCAAATTAACAAGAAAAAACAGTGAAGCTCTATCCTAATACCACTCCACCACACACATACACAACATTCTAACCAATTTCTCTCATGATTTTTTCCTACCACACAAAAGGACAATCATGAATCTTATGCAATGGGAGCTAAAACTCCAAGAGGATGGCAGAAACAAAGGTGTTTCCCCACCAGCATGGCACCAAAAATGTTATGGGCTACCACACCTCCAAGAGGGAACTCAACACATTCACCTAAAGGATGAGCAATAGATCATAACAACTATTGTAGGGCACTTACCAATGCTTCGAACTTGAGTCCCTTGAGGCCTCCAAGCTCGCTTGTTAAGCTCCAACCTCCAAGCTCCACCTCCACGCTATCATCGTAGAGTCGCTCGCATCGTCCGCATAAGGCAATCACTCTCTCTCTCACTCTTCCACACAAGCATAGAAGAGGAACAATGCTAGAGTGCTCTCTCTCTCACAATCTCTCTCAAGACACAAGAAATAGTTCTCTATAGCACAAAGGGGATTATGTCTTTTAGAAAATGCCTTATATACATTTGACCCTTATTCACACTTAGGCACCCAGAACTTACTTATTAGGCCTTGGGTAGCCAATATCTCATAATGTACAACTTTTATAGTGCCATTTCATGACACTTATTAATGTACTCAATTAGAGGATCATGTTTGCTAATCCAAAATGGGATTAACAGATAGACATGCAAATCAAAATTTGATTAACAGATAGACATGCAAATCAAAATTTGATTTAAAAAAAAGTAAAACGGGACCTATTTTTAGAGTCGACTTTCACATACAACTGATTTTGGCGATTCTGTCCACTGAAAGTTGTAGACCACACATGTTCTGGTAATTTTAAGTACCCACATGATTAGTTTCTGATAATTGTGTGTGAAGTTATACTTGTTACAAGTTATAATCCTAACAGCAGATCTCTGAGGCTTGCCAAATCTACAAACAACTCTTCCATAACTTTTGGAGAGTAGACATGGATTCCCAGTTAATCAAGACATCAGCAAATATATCAGGGAAGTACATAAACACTCCTTCTATTATTTTGCTTTAAATTCTTTTGAGATTAAATAAATATATCGATAAGCGTGTATATGGGAGAATCTGAGTCGATGTACGACATGCTTAACCATGGCAACGATGGGGAACATCACGAGAAGAGGAGAGGGGGGGTTCCCACACCAAGAGCTATTGTCGATTTTCTCATAGAATAAACACTTTTGGAGTTAAAGAATTAGAAGATAGAATATTTGACTAGTTTGTGACTAGATTTTAAGTATAACCTTCATTAGGGGCTGTTTTGCGAAGCATTTATCTTTCCATGTATTTAGAATCATATTTTGACATAAAGACAAAAGTTTTAGACAACAGAAAACTCTGCCAGAGTGTATGAGACGCTAGAAAGTCAAATCCCTTTCATTTTTGAGTTATTCGAGTGCAAAGTGGGGCACTTGGTTGTTTTGATAGTTTTTTTTTGCTGAAAACACAACTTTGGCTGTTTTGAATGCTCTCAAAGAGAGCTTAGAACTCATTTTTAGAGAACCATCACCGAGACGTACTTTATAGAGCATTAGAAGTCCTAAAACTCTGTAGTTTTGACTTTTCTCTAATTCCAAATATATTGGAAGATATTACTCTCCCAAAGTGCAGTCAAATATACATGTATCTTTTCATACCAAGCTCGTGGAGCTTGCTTTAAACCATATAAAGCCTTTTTCAACCTGCACACTTTGTTTTCCTGCCCTTTTTGAACAAAACCACGAGGCTGCGATACATACACCTCCTCATGCAAATCTCCATTCAAGAACGTAGTCTTTATGTCTAACTGATGTACATTCCAACCATTATGAGCTGCCAATGCACAAATGCTACGAATGGTAGTCATACGACAAGCGGGAGTAAAGGTCTCATCAAAATCAATGCCCTTTTCTTGAGCATAACCCTTTGCAACAAGTCTAGCCTTATAGCGATCAACACTGCCATCTGGCTTTCGTTTCAACTTAAAAACCCACTTACATCCAATGGCCTTTTTACCAATAGGCAAATCACATAAAGACCATGTACCATTTTTTATTATAGCATCATATTCACTTTGCATTGTAGCCAACCGATTTTTTGATTTTTGTGCCTCATCCAAGTGAAAGAGGTTCTTCCTCTTTACACATACTAGACACAGCCAAAGCATAACAATCTGATGCATAAGAGGCATGCTGAAAAACTGAACGAGTACGACTAGATATAGGTGCATCAATTTTACTATCACGCAAGGTTTGCACCAGCCATTTAGGTATATTTCTAGCCTGCTCATTTTCAGCCCTATCCTCAGAAATTACATCCTGTAAATCTGCATCAGAAATAGGCTGATCTATGATGTCGTTTGAAATCTGCATAGGCTGAATATTTACCTCATTAGGACTTACATTTGAATTCCCACCTGTAAACAGAGGCAACAATGTATCAAATACATCCCGTGAGCTCACACCTGTCTCTTTGGTACATGATAACAAAGGCTGCACAGCATCTTCCACAAAAACAACATCTCGAAGATACGCTTTGACTGCGGATGATACAATCTGTAACCCTTGCTCTCAGCACTGTAACCAATATATTGACAGCCTTATCATCCAATTTTCTGCGTTGTTGCACAGGCACTAAAGCATAGGCCAAGCAACCAAAGACACGCAAGTGACCAATAGAAGGCTTCCTGCCATGCCAAGCTTCGTATGGAGTAATAGACTGCAAGGCCTTAGTGGGACACCTATAGAGTACATATGCAGCACACATGACAGCCTCAAGCCAAAACGCATGTGGCAAAGCTTGGCTCTTGACCATACATCGTGCCATCTCCATAAGTGACCTGTTTTTCCTCTCAGCAACACCATTTTGCTCTTACTTAATGTGCACGGCACCCGCCACCGCCGTCTGCGCGAGCTCGCCACCACCCTCCTCAGCCCCACCGCCATCCAAGCCCACCACGTCCTTCCCGTCCAAGACCACGCCCTCGCCATCCTTCGCCCTTGGCTGCACCGCCCCTGTATCGACGCCCAACACGAATCTAAAAAGGTCAGCTTGCTATCCCATCTCCTTAATCATACCTAAACCTCACCTAATCAGACCTCTTGATTGTTTCGTTAATTGCTACTCCGGTTGTTGCTGTCACAACTTCAATGCTAGGTTGTTGCTGCAATTCCAAGGCTAGGTTGGATTATAATTAGTCATCTCATTTCCATACAATGTTTGGTGCTAGTTCTCGCTATAATTCAAAGATTAGTGGTTGGAACATTAGTTGTTTTATTTTTTATTTGGTTCTGAATCCTGATTTAAGCTACTCCAGCGCACATTTTTTAATGCTAGTTGTTGCAGCAGCTCCAAGGTTAGGATACCCTACCATTTTATCACTGATTTCAAAGTTCAGAAAATCAATGATGAACCTCTGAAGCGAAATCATTAAAGCCTTAGAAGAGGAAATCTATCATCCAGTTGTCCTAAAAAATAAAGTTAAAAAATCTGTCCTTTTTCTAAAAAGTAAGGAAACGCATCATTTAAATTAATTGTTGATTTATTCAAAGACCACCATGAAACATAACTATTGTTTCCAAAAAAAAGAAAAAACATTTCAACCTACTTTCATCAAGCTAATCTTACTTTCAGCATGACCGATCAGTAAGTAATTAATCCTCATCTCTCTCTTAATAATGGAATCAACCGTGTGCCCAGTTCATCTTTACCTACATTGTCAAGAGTCTCCTCAGTTTGGAAGCCGAAGATCCCAACACTCTGAAGCTAATGAGGGATTATCTCTTTCTAATGACTGGCTACTCCTCAGTTCCTATTGATCTGCCAGGAACCACATACAACAAAGTGCTCAAGGTACTAATGGATTCTCATGCCATCGTACTGCATGCATTAAATTTTACACATGCATGTATGTACATATATTCATACATCTACACAGATACATGCTTACACATATACACGTGTACATACATTCACAAATATGTACGTACATGTTCCTACGAATGTAGCTGCATGCATGCGTTGATGCACACATACATGCTTTTGTGTAAACAGGCACATAACACACGTACCACTCATACTTGCTCACCTACATCAAGACATAACATCCATGCATGTGGATGTGCGTACAGGGGGTTGAGATGTGCACTCATCTCACACAATGTTTCTCGTGTGCAATTTATGGCTATAATGTGCATGCGTGCTCACCATCAAACATACATACGTACTTCTGTACAAGCAATATACAAACTATACATACGTCATGCAATCATAGCGCTGGCATGTATGTCACATACGTTGAGGAGACATTGCACGTGCATGCGACATGTCCCCACATACACTGAGCTGGAGACATTGCATGTGTGGTGTGATTTTATGTATTTGTACATGCATGCGCATATGTACGTACATGAGAGTATATATGAGGATATACTATCTTTTTAAATGATTTCTTCATTTATGGCAGGCTCGTGAGAGGATTAATTCTATATTCAAAAATATCATCAGGCTGAGAAAAAAGAAGCCTCCCGAGTGCAGAGCCATTGGATTTTACGGATGTGTTATTGAAGGAGACGGATGAATGTGGGAAGCATTTTAGTGAACAAGAGTTTGTGGAGTTCATTTTCTTCTTGGTATTGGGTGGCTTTGAGACTACCAGTATTCTACTCACGAATGTGATCAAGTTTCTCTCAGAGAATTCCCATGTTGTAGATGAGCTCCGGAGCAACAACTTATTGACATTAGCAAAAGAAACTTATATTGTCTCAATCAAGAAAGCGCAAACATAATTCAAAATGCGACTCTGTTTTAATGAACCAAAAAAGGAATGACAACATATAACCATCTATAAGACACTAGAAGAAGAAATTACAGATGTCCCAAAAGTTACTGACTTATCTATGGCGCAAACCTAATTTCTTGCTGTTTACATAATTTCTTGCTTCCCTGCAATTTTTGCATTTCCGCAATGGATCAAAAAATCCAACCAAATGCCAAACATCCCTTATACATTCCTTCTATTTAACACTAGTAGAAGGAATATTGCGGTGTCCCGAGAGTGCTTGACTAAGCTCTAACTTTGTAATTGCAGCTTGGTGCATAAATTTGTGTATTGCAGGTTGCAAACCAAACACCCTAATGAACACAAAATATATATGCTCACATGGCACGTACGACTCTTTTTTCAGATCCCTCAAAGCAAACTCTGGATAAGAGCACCTTGGAAATTTGCATACATTAACTGCAAAGGAGATTCTAGATTTCTTTGAATCAGTTGTTGAAATCCAAAAAACGTGTGACTCTGCTTGACTGACAACTATCTCACGCACTACCTCTCCTTCCATTATAAGTGCTCTGTTAATGCAATCTTGGCTTGCCTTGCTTATCTTCTCCTTCCATCTTACAATGTGGCCATCACCTCTGCTCGTTGGGCGAACATTGGATGGTGTTGTCTGAATAGTGGAAACACTGTGTTTTACACCCTCCAAAATAAAACCCGCGTTGATGAGTTTGGTTGTCTCTTTCGCAGACAAACATGTGCCTTTAGCAACCTTCCAAAGAAGAGGAGCTGGCCCACAAGACTTCTGAATCTGCTCATCCACTCTAGCTGAATGAATTACACTTGGACAAAAGTAGAACATCTACCAACTCTCCTTATCCTTATACTGTCGACGTCCTTTGAAGCAAGATGCAGGAATACCCTTCAATGGCCCTTCCTTCTTGTCAAGAACGAAAGCTCCACAGCGTTTGGCTCTCCCTTCCAAAATACCCCAGCATGTAGATTGACATTTGGGTGGTGTTCTCCGGATAGCCCATTCTTTCACATCAACCTCACTCTCTTTTGGGGTCCCATAAATGCATGAAGCACCCTCTTTTGGTCTTGGAACATGAATAGTAACGTTCTCATATTCTGGTCGATGACTATCTGTATCAAGTATAATTTTTGCATCCATTTTTCTTCTCTTGCGCATCACACTTTTCAGGACTGTCCTCTGAACATCTGGAGCAACAATATCTTGTTCCTCCAACACTGTTGATGCAAGGTCCACAAGATCTTTTTTTGCTTGAACCCCTTCGTCTCCGGACATAAATCTTTTCTTAATTTGATTTAAACTCGGCCCAGACCCCTCATGTCTTCTTGTCAAGTAGGCCTTATAATGGACACTTTGCAAGACTGACATGGCAAGGTCTGCACTGAAGCAGAGAACAAGCTAACTTGTTGAGCGTATCCCAAAGCTGCTTGCATGGATGCATGCTTAGACTCTGAGAGATTAACCGTAGGCACAAATGGACCTCCACCCCCTTGTGTCAATACCCATTTTGCCCAGTGAAATCCCCGCACCTCCCACCAAGATAACCATGTCTCTAATGAATGTAGCTCTGTCTCATGCGCATGTCCCAAACTCCAAAATGTAACAAGTTTGTCCTTTGCTGATGCGACTGACAACTTCACTTGGTGCATCTCTCCACCGTCGACACAAATCCTTGTGCTCTTCTTGAAATTGTGGTTTGATACAAACTCGTGTATGTTCTAGCATACTCTTTTCCCAGTGAAAAGAACACGAGCGTTCCTTGAACATCATCACATTCCTTTTACCTTTATTGAAAATAGTACGCACTGTAAGCCAATTTGCTTGTGCCTCATCAGCCCCATGAAACCTGCAAACTCTGCACTCTCAAATCCACATTGCTGCAACCTTTCATTCATCAAAGTCCAAAATAAAACCTGTGCATTTGTATTCTCCACCTTGAACTCACCTACTGAATTTGTAAGCAATTCTCTGACAAAAGGGTGATAAACATGTGCACTCATTGTGGTCCAGCCACTTGTCTTGTGCACATGATCAAAGTGGACAAATTGTTTCTCTAATGGTCCACCCGGCCTCATTTGATTAACCAAGTCGATCCCACTTCTAGGACCCACAAAGGACATCTTAAATACATGAGGCTCCACATTGCTTGCCAGCTGGTTTGGAAATAAGAGGCTATGAAAGAAAGGGTATCACCTATTTGTTTTCTCCTTAAGATCTAGTAATGCTTCGAGCCTAAGAACCGATCCCTTCACATTTTGACGGGCAATATCCATGGATCTCTGAATCCTAATCAAATACCAAAAGTCAACCATCGCAAAATGTGAGTTTCAAAAAAATGTAAACATGTCCATAATTATATCTTGAGCTAGACTCGTCTCAACCTTTTTACACTTTGCATAAAGGTCATGGGATGCTCTATCTTGCACCAAAGTATACACAAAAATCTCATTTGTTTTCGACACCCCAATTACCACTGCATGCCTCTGACTACCTTGATGTATGACACATCTTGTTGTAGTAGTTCTATCTATAGGGTAGCAATAATAAATAGAAGACTCACACACAGCCAAGCATTCTAGTAAACTAGAGCAATGTTGACAAACTAAAGTGCCGGTTTCAGAACTTAAAAACCCAATTCTGGGTACCTGTTTAAGTTTTCCCTTCCATTGAGATTGATTGCTTCCCTTCATCCGCTCATAATATGGGCACTCCACATTACAACATCTTAGATGCACAAGAACTACGCCTAACAACACCATCAAAACATTCCTTTGTACATGTGTTATACTCCACCCACACATGACCATCATATCTTTGCTCCATCCCAGCCATTGGCTTACCTTGTGGTGTAATAGGGAGCTCAAAAACAATATCCCCATCGTACTGTGATGGAAGTTCATCAACTTTCCTAACTTCAGATGCATTCATTAAAGCATTGAGAAGAGTGTCGTTAACAGGCAATCGTCTAATCAGAGACAAGATACTGAGAACTTTATTCTCTATGGGTGTCCCTAAACTAGATAGACAGGGTTCAAGGATTGATGGAGTTCCCAAACAGGAAAAAGAGGGATTTTTTACTGATGAGAATATATTCTCACCATCATCTCTACCATGTACAACATCCTTGGAATGTAGAGATAAAGTAGCACAGTGCATTCCCTTGGCATTGTTGCAGTAAGTCTAAATGCATAAACACCATCAGCTAGCTTTATCCTAGGCACTACACTGCTTTGATTCTCCATTGATAAGTTATTATTACCTAAGGAGAAGTACTCTTGAAGCTCTCTCTCTGTCAAAATAACATCTTCTGAATCAAAACGGACGGATAAAATTTTCCAAGAGCCAAAGCAAAGAATATCAATGACGTGCACCATTCTACTTGCGAGATGCAGCTATTGACAAATGTCTGAAAATATATCAAGCAGGCCAAAATCATTCTCCCTTTTCGAGATATAAGTACTGATATTTTCCAGATATGATTGCATTTAAAACCGAATATTTGCACCACTAGTATATGTCTTTTTCAAATAACTGAAGAATGATTACGATGCATTTAATGACTATATTCACCACTAATATACGCTTGTATAATCAATTCATAGCATTTCAATGCATAATATATAAATAAAAATAAATACATATATAAATATTACATAATATATAAATAATACATAATATATACCAATCTCTATCCATAGCTCTCACTCTAACTCTATATATATCCTTTTCAAATAGCTGATTAATGAGTACGATGCATTTATTGAATATATTCGCCACTAACTAAAAGCATTCTTTCACATGGTGGCAAGAGGACCCCTACTGCTCTTACACGCATACCTAATTGCATAGCATATTCCTCGGTGGGTCAATAGTGGACCCCTACTGCTCTTACACGCATACCTAATCGCATAGCATATTCTCAAAACTGTGGGGTCGTCTCCCACCAACACCTCTTCGCTCTGCTCTTCTTCTTTCACCTCCGCCAAGCCTCTACTTGCTCTTTTCTCAGCTGCAGGGCCTGATTATTTCCGAGTGCGCAGGGGTGTTCTGAGTAATCAACCAAGGAGTGTGCATGTGTTTGGCTTGGTGCCGCAGTGTGAGGGCACAATATTATGAGGCAAGGGTTGAGTGTGTTGTGTGTTGAGTATGGGATAAGAAGCAGCCGTGGGTGTACTGTGTGTGTGCGTGTCCAGCAGAGGGCATCCATGGGCTTGTGTGGGAACAAGGTGTGAAGGGTGAGTGCATGTGTGGGTGGAATATGAAGCCGAGGGCATGAGTGTGTAGCCGGCGCAGCAGTGTGAGGGCAAGAAAGCCCATACGCTGGCATATGGGCTTTCTTGCCCTTGGTGGGAAGGAGCTAAGACCCTGTCCTTGGTTTGAGCCTTGCCTGCATCACGTTTATTATGCATGTAAGGTTTGGTATAGAAAAGTGCAAGTCAATAGCTATCCTTATGGAGCCTCACCTGCATCTCTCTCTTGTTGATGTAAGTGAAGAGTTTGATGTTCATACTCATTGTGGGTTGCCTCATCTATTTACTAGCAACAAAAACCACGCACATATTCAATGTCTAGTTTCAATTTTACTTGCAAATTTATGCATTAGCCAAGCACAAAATACTAGACATTATTAAAAAGACTTACGTGCTACATACAAGGCACCCTAGACTGTTATTTTTTTTCCCTTAATGGGGATTGGGACCATGTTAATTGCATGCCCATAGAGAGTTGGATTGGATCAATGATTTCTCATTCCACTAGTGAGAACTACTTATAATTGGATAGTGCTTGTGTTTCTTATCTCTAGCAAGAAATAACCCATAGAGGCTACATCTACTTACGTTTATAGGGTAGCCTTCTCTACTATAGTAGATTGTGTATGGACATGCAGGCTACTTCATGATCTCCTACTAGCTCAAGACACTCCTATGACTATCTACATTGATAGTCAAATAGCACTTGTAGTTGCAAAAGCCCAGTATTTCATGCTCAAACTAAACGCATAGTAATGCATTATCACTATGTGTGAGAGATGATTCTAGCAAGGGAGATACATTTAGCATATTGTCCAACACAAGACAATGTGTCAAACATCTTTACAGAAGTCTTACCTTGATCCAAGTTTGAAGCTTTCAACAAAGATTTAGGGCATGGTTTCCTTATTGCCACCAAGGGCAAGAAAGCCCATACGCCAGCGTATGGGCTTTCTTGCCCTTGGTGGCAAGTTGCTAAGGCCACAGACAATGAGACCTTAGCCCCTTGCCACCAAGGGCAAGAAAGCCCATACGCGTATGGGCTTTCTTGCCCTTGGTGAAGGAGCTAAGGCCACAGACAATCTTATGATAGAAGGGTTCAATCTTATGATAGGTAAATTTAATAGGAGTGAGTAGAGGAGTTTAGGATGCTTGCCACAATGACCATGATTTTGATTACCTCATGGCCATTTTGTGGCCATGATCTTAATTTTCTGACACCAATATAATCTTATGTGAAATGTTAGGGAATAATCATGCCTCTAGGAAAGAGACAACAAGCAAAAAAACATAGGGAGTTTGGGTCTCTTACAGTAAGATTTTACATTCAATTGTTGCAGCTTTGATTTCTTAATATTTATGTGTGAACTAATGATTTATAATTCAGCCAACAAGCAAGGAGAAAGGATTGTGTGCATCTAGTCCTACAGCAGATGAGAGTGGCGGCGATGATTTCTCTCCTATCCAGGTTCTTGTTTGTATGCTTTTTCTAGGGAATATTTTATGTTGCTTATATTGAGTTTACCAGTTTCTAAGTTCTATGTTTCAAATGTTGTTTGTTTTGTGTTTGATTAATGTCTTCCTAGGTTTCTAAAAGAAGACATAAAGAACAAGTATTGTCTCAACCCGCTAGCAGCACTATGCAGTCCATGTGTAGTGAGAAAGAAGAGCAAGGGGAAAATGAGGTGGTGGAAATTATGAAAGGTGGAGATGTATTGGCTAAATGCAGGGTTTTAGATGTTTCAAGGTGCCCACACATTCCCCTTTGTAGGATGTTTCCATACCCTAGGGTTTGAGGTTTGAGAAGTGACACTTCGCTACTCAAAATAGCCTTAGAGGGTGAAACTTACTGTCCAGAGAAGGATATTTTCATTGTCTCTGTTGTCTCCCCTTTGGGTGTTGCAATTCCGGTGACAAGTGAGATGAGGGCTTCATGGGATGCCCATTGGCAGGCTATAGATAAAGAGTTTGAGAATGAGTTGAGAACCAAGAATGTCTTTTCTTTCCAATAAAATGTTCTATGTGTGGGAGGGGAACCATCGCACAGTGGCTTAGATGGAGCTCATTACAGAGAAATATAAAGATGATAAAGAATGGCATTTGAGAGTCTTTAGCACTGTTGTTGATCCAACTAGACTCAGTGAAGTTGCTGGCCTTCTTCGCATGAATGAGTAAGTTCCTCTCAAAACACAATGCGCATGTGATCCTTCTCAATGCATCTGTATTAAATTTTTGTTTTTTCTGGAAGCTTGAATGAGCATGCAGTCGTAGTCACAAATCTGAAGGATACATTGGTCAATGCTACAAACATTTGTGAGTGTGACATTAAATCCTATTTGCGAGAGCAACCTGCTAATGTGGCTAAAACCTTGGAAGCCAAAAAGAAGCTTGAATCAAAGACTTCACCCCCATGGTATCCGCTGGCTAGAGAGGATTTGGCCCAGCTTGTTTACCAGGTAGATATATATTTGGGCTCTTTCTTGTTATGAGAGGATTAGAAAGTATGGTATGCAATGATTTCCCCAAAATTTTATAGGTTGAGTTTCAAAAGGAAGTAAGGACCAAAGTAGCTGAAGTGACAAAAGGTCTAAGTGCGGAGGAGAGGGCTTTAAAAGAAAAGGAGATCTCCACTGAGTTGCGAGACGAAAGTACAGTGATCATATGCAAAAAGTATTGCAATGTTTGATTTGTTCAAAATTATTATTGTTGTGTTTGTCTCCTACTAATATGAAATGGTTTCAGAATATTTATTAGGTTTTGAATATTATTAATCCATCCCTTGGCAAGGAATGGAGAGAAACTTTGTTTTCTCTTCAATTTGATGGAGCGGACACCATTGTGGGTATTGAAAAGTTGAATTTGATAGCAATCTCTTCCGTCAGTGTGGAGAAAAAGATAACTTGGTTGAGATTGCTTGAGAGTTCAAGATCTCTTCGCAATACCCATGGTATGCCATCAACAAACACAGAGTTCAGAGTGTAAGAGTTTTTCACTTTTCTTGCTTTATCTCTATGCTTCATAGAAAAAAATTGTCTTCGCTTTGCATGTTTTTGTGCCTTTCATTATTTATATCATTGTAGGTGGTTGTTGTGAGGTGAAAAAAAGAAAGAAAACCCTGCCTCTATAGCTCTTCCACCTCCCAAACTTGGAATAACACACACGAACGGGGGCACCACCAGCCACCACCGGCTGGAACGCTTCTCACACTTCACTCGGGGGGTCACTATATGTAAATCCTCTATATCACGTGCGTTCAAGGCCTATTTAAAAAGTCCCTTATCTGTGAATTTTTTAGTGAATATAATGTATCCTTTCCTATTCAAATCTGTAATTTTTTTTAAAAATACAATAAATAAATCCCCTCTGTAAATATATTTCTGTAAGTTTTAAATATTTAAAATATCCTTCTGTTGAACCCACGTGATACTTACATATTTATACGAGTGACCCCCTCGAGACACTTCACCACCCAACCCACGCCAGACAGACAGCATAAAACAGGGGCACCATAGACAAAGCAAACACCCAGCAATATATTCCCAGTCACAACATTTCATACAAGCTTCTCCCGACACAGAAGCCTTACTCACACAACTTACAAACACTCAGGCTTGTCACTGCCGAGGATACACCACATCCCCAATCACCACATGATCCACTCGCCTGCCTGCTGTGCCAATCACATCAGAATGAACCCGGCCACTCTCTCTTCAGAGGGCGCCCCACCAGCTAACCCTCAACTCTCTGCGGCCCATCTCTTCTGTATGTGTCACCAGCAGTAGCTACCCAATCATCTCTCTCTCTCTCTCTCTCTCTGTGCTGATCCTCTGCCAGCCTCACAACAACACAAGCAGCTTATCTGCAGTGCTACCGGCCCACCACCAAGCAACAACACCTATCTTTTTCTCTGCTTCACTGTCAGTCTCAGCTACGTGGCCCTGTCTCCTAGGCGGCCCACACCAGCCACCAGCCTTCTATCATATCCACAGCCAACGCTGTCCACCTGTCTTCAGCGTCCACTCTGACTGACCGAACCAAGGCCACACCACCTTAGTCCGTCCACGCTCCAGCCTTCGCTGCTCTTTACTTCACGGCGATCCTCCACTAGTCACGAGCCCTCTTGGGCATCCAGCCTCTCCTTCACGTTTATCCTCTACCTGCTAGTCGGAGCTGCTTCACTGGATCACTTGGCCTTCCACACGGCGGCTACCTTTCTTTGCTCTCTCTCCTCACAAGAGAGGTCTTCCTTCACAAGGCTGCCTCTTCCTACGACCTCAACTCCTCTCCTTCTGCCGTCGTTTTTTTCCAGCCAGCAATCCCTCTCTCTCTACTCCCTGTCTCCTCAGCAAGGCGGTCCACACCTTCTACACTCTCCGCAGTGCTACAGCAAGCCTTCTCACCTGGACCCGGGCTCTCCTTTCCAGACGACTGTCTCGAATCACCAGCCCATCCTCTCACAACTGGCGCCCTCGCTACAGTCACCCACAACTCTGCGCTGACCACTCACTCTTCGCCCTTCGCTTCTCTCCTGCACTATCAGCCCGTCAGCCTCAGCTGCAGCTCACCACACGACAAAAGGCACCCCTTCGTCTTCCGCTCCAGACTCTGTCTTCGCTACCCCTCACAAGCCCACACGTCGGCGCCAGCCCTCGCTTCCATGTCAAAGGCCTGCCGTCGTTACACTAGCCCATCCTCTCACAACTGGCGCCCTCAGCTGCGCCTGCATGCAGCCTTTCTTTGGCACTGTTCTACAGCTATGCGAGAGAGCCCCCCACTTAAAGAAGGCGACCTCACCTCTTTGTCTGCAGGCGCTGACTCGCCATGCTTCGTCAACTTCTCTATTTTTCCAGAAGATGCGCTGGCCGTTAAATATGCCTCCAAGTGGCTTTTAATATTACAGGCTACGTTTATATTATAATTATTTTTATTTTTTTGTAAGGCCTAATGAATGGCCACCCTTATATTTCCTTTCACACCAAATGCCCAATACAACACTGTCCCTTCAACCTTAAATGCCCATGCTTCCATACACATTCAAATGCAACCCACGATGCCATTGTATTTCTAGGACGCCCACACACTTCAAGACGACTGAACAGCTGAAACCACCTGCATCGAACCCTGTTTCGGACAGGCCTGCCAACAAGCCCAAATCAAAGGCATCCACCCTGTACACCTGGCAACGCCCTCAAAAGCAAAACCTTCACACACGCCACGCATCCATATGTACACTGACCAAAAAGACCTCTCAAAAAAAATGCCTGACATACTTTGCCAACCCCCCCATCTGCTAGAGCATTCATGCTCAGCAGCAAAAAGCATCTAGTCCAGTAGCTATCCACCAGGATCAAAAGGAAACTGCTTCAATCCATCATCCACCTTCATAACATTCTTCCAAAAAAGTGGCATCAAAGCACACCACACGTCAACCACATGTGCTCCAAAATCATTTTCATCCATCTCTTCATAAGCGTCCATAGTCTCTCTCCATACATCCTCATCCATAGGCGCCTGCTCTCGAGACAGACCTTGATATAGCATTTCTCCTACAATATACATTTTAGTTCTCAACACTTGCGGCATCATAACAGCTAACAGCCAATTCAACAACATTTGAGAGGCCCAAGTCTCAACCTTTACATTTTCACACACAAGCATATCATCATTCTCCACCACCGGCGGAGCATCCAAAGGTGCCTCAGTGCTCTCCAAGACAGGCATCACAACATCATCCTCCAATTCAATCTTTTCAGCATCTTTTTCAACCATGGCCTTTGTCTTCAACATCTCAGCCACATGCATAGAAGCCTTTGATACACTCACAACCATGTCTGCATCCATACAGGGAATTCCAAGCTCGCAAGCTAATTGCTCCACAGTTTCATCAACCTTCAAACTCCCAGAACACCCACTCACTTGCTTAGCTTCCAATTCCCCCAAGCATACCAGGTCTTGGAGTACACCATCTAGAACAGCATCGAGCTTCGCATCATTATCGATCGAACTCTCATCTTCACGCTCTTCTAGCTGATAGCCTTCTACGGCATTGCCAACCCCCTAGGTGTCACTGCTGTCCAAAGACTCCTCTTCACATGAAGCATCCCATGATAGAACATCCACCTTTTCCATCACAGGTACTAGATCATCATCCAATTGCCCAAGAAAATCAATGATAACAAGGTCGTCCTCCCTGTTTTGAACATCCACATCACCAACATTCTCAATAACAATCTCACTAGCAATCTCTAGTACCCCATCCTCCTCCCTGCTAGAGTTATCTTCAGGACTTTTTGTGTCCGGCTCATCTTCCCGCTCATCATCTGCAAATTCCAAAGTATCATCCAAGTCTTCACTTTCATGTACCTGCATACTATCACTCTCAACACTTGAAGGATCATCAACCAAGCTTTCCACATCGCTACGTTTTGTAGCCATGACATCCATTACCAAAGGAGAGTCCCTTAACAACTCTTCACCTGCAAAAGACTCAACCTGTGATCCTAAATCTTCATTCAGCTTCCCAACATGCATATCTTTCCTTTCAATAAACCTATCAACATGTGAAACCTGGACTACATCCACATCATGCCCCAAGCATACGTTCTCATTTGGCTTTTCAACTGGCTTCTCATCCACCTGCGCATGCTTTAAAGACTTTGGAAAAAAATCAGAAGGCATATAAAACATCCCCCTTTGCACCTGTATCGGCCTTTGAGGCTCCTGTCTAATCAAACTTTGCATAGGACTCTTATCCACCTCAACCAAATTTACCTGCATATCTCTCACAGACACAACACCTTCATATGGATAAATACCCATCTCCATCTGCTTCAAAACCTTGCCTTCCTTTTCCCTAGCAATGCTAACTGCATCATCAAATGACTTGGGATTCTTTAACTTAACCTTAATCTTCAAATGGGGTAGCAAACCATCAATAAACAAGCTCTTCTTCAGAAACATAGGAGGAACTTCCTGCTTCAATGTCATACACCACTTACTCCACAAACATGTAAATACCTTCACAAAATCATTAGGAAATTTTTGAGCTCATTTTGGGGCCCTGTAAGGAAGTTTGACCGGAATATTCCCTCCAAAAAGGGGCACTGGATAAAATTTTTGCAAACGAACTCCAAATTTGTCGGACCTCACATATTTAGATTCTACTCTTCAAAAGCTATCCATTGATATATAACACGATAGGGTTCAGAGAAGGGACAAGATAGATACCTAGAAGATTCCTTTTTGCCTAGGAATCTTCTACGTTACATTCCTTTTTGCCTAGGAATCTTCTACGTAACGTAGAAGATTCCTAGGCAAAAAGGAATCTTCTAGGTATCTATCTTGTCCCTTCTCTGAACCCTATCGTGTTATATATCAATGGATAGCTTTTGAAGAGTAGAATCTAAATATGTGAGGTCCGACAAATTTGGAGTTCGTTTGCAAAAATTTTATCCAGTGCCCCTTTTTGGAGGGAATATTCCGGTCAAACTTCCTTACAGGGCCCCAAAATGAGCTCAAAAATTTCCTAATGCATCCAGTGATTGCCCACGAACCTGCTTCAAGATGCTCAACTCCTGCCAAAGCACACTAGCATCCTCCACTTGCTGAAAACGCTCCAAAAGGCCTTCTTTCAACCTGTCTAAGGTCAAAACACCAGCATCCTGTGTTTCAAAATCCTTAAGCCAGCTTCGGGCATCTCCCTTCAAGAAAATCTTTATCAGCTTCAGAACCTGCTCTTCATTTGTCACATGATTGCTAATGCATGCCAATTCCATTTGCTCCAAAAAGTCACACACATCTTCACCCTTCCTGCCATGAAATTCTGGATAAGACCACATCATGACAACCTGTACAATCCCTGAGCTCTCCTCACTGAAACACACGCCCTTCCAGGCAAAGAACAACACCAGAGCTATCCTCAGTGGGGGCACCAGAAGGATGTGAGGTGAAAAAAAGAAAGAAAACCCTGCCTCTATAGCTCTTCCACCTCCCAAACTTGGAATAACACACACGAACGGGGGCACCACCAGCCACCGGCTGGAACGCTTCTCACACTTCACCACCCAACCCACGCCAGACAGACAGCATAAAACAGGGGCACCATAGACAAAGCAAACACCCAGCAATATATTCCCAGTCACAACATTTCATACAAGCTTCTCTCGACATAGAAGCCTTACTCACATAACTTACAAACACTCAGGCTTGTCACTGCCGAGGATACACCACATCCCCAATCACCACATGATCCACTCGCCTGCCTGCTGTGCCAATCACATCAGAATGAACCCGGCCACTCTCTCTTCAGAGGGCTCCCCACCAGCTAACCCTCAACTCTCTGTGGCCCATCTCTTCTGTATGTGTCACCAGCAGTAGCTACCCAATCATCTCTCTCTCTCTCTCTCTCTCTCTGTGCTGATCCTCTGCCAGCCTCACAACAACCCAAGCAGCTTATCTGCAGTGCTACCGGCCCACCACCAAGCAACAACACCTATCTTTTTCTCTCCTTCACTGTCAGTCTCAGCTACGTGGCCCTGTCTCCTAGGCAGCCCACACCAGCCACCAGCCTTCTATCATATCCACAGCCAACGTTGTCCACCTGTCTTCAGCGTCCACTCTGACTCACCGAACCAAGGCCACACCACCTTAGTCCGTCCACGCTCCAGCCTTCGCTGCTCTTTACTTCACGGCGATCCTCCACTAGTCGCGAGCCCTCCTGGGCATCCAGCCTCTCCTTCACGTTTATCCTCTACTTGCTGGTCGGAGCTGCTTCACTGGATCACCTGGCCTTCCACACGGCGGCTACCTTTCTTTGCTCTCTCTCCTCACAAGAGAGGTCTTCCTTCACAAGGCCGCCTCTTCCTACGACCTCAACTCCTCTCCTTCTGCCGTCGTTTTTTTCCAGCCACAGCGATCCCTCTCTCTCTGCTCCCTGTCTCCTCAGCAAGGCGGTCCACACCTTCTACTCTCTTCGCAGCGCTACAGCAAGCCTTCTCACCTGGACCCGGGCTCTCCTTTCCAGATGACTATCTTGAATCACCAGCCCATCCTCTCACAACTGGCGCCCTCGCTACAGTCACCCACAACTCTGCGCTGACCACGCTCTTCGCCCTTCGCTTCTCTCCTCCGCTGTCAGCCCGTCAGCCTCAGCTGCAGCTCACCACACGACAAAAGGCACCCCTTCGTCTTCTGCTTCAAACTCTGTCTTCGCTACCCCTCACAAGCGCACACGTCGGCGCCAGCCCTCGCTTCCATGTCAAAGGCCTGCCCGTCGTTACACCAGTCCATCCTCTCACAAAAACTGGCGCCCTCAGCTGCGCCTGCATGTAGCCTTTCTTTGGCACTGTTCTGCAGCTATGTGAGAGAGCCCCCCACTGAAACAACTGGCGCCCTCAGCTGCCGCCTGCCAGCAGCCTTTCTTTGGCACTGTTCTGCAGCTATGCGAGAGAGCCCCCCACTAAAACAATTGGCGCCCTCAGCTGCCGCCTACTTGCAGCCTTTCTTTGGCACTGTTCTGCAGCTATGCGAGAGAGCCCCCCACTAAAACAAGGCGACCTCACCTCTTTGTCTGCAGGCACCGACTCGCCATGCTTCGTCAACTTCTCTATTTTTCCAGAAGATGCACTGGCCGTTAAATATGCCTCCAAGTGGCTTTTAATATTACAGGCCACGTTTATATTATAATTATTTTTATTTTTTTGTAAGGCCTAATGAATGGCCACCCTTATATTTCCTTTCACACCAAATGCCCAATACAACACTGTCCCTTCAACCTTAAATGCCCATACACATTCAAATGCAACCCACGATGCCATTGTATTTCTAGGACGCCCACACACTTCAAGACGACCGAACAGCTGAAACTACCTGCATCGAACCCTGTTTCGGACAGGCCTGCAAAACAAGCCCAAATCAAATGCATCCACCCTGTACACTTGGCAACGCCCTCAAAAGCAAAACCTTTACACATGCCACGCATCCATATATACACTGACCAAAAAGACCTCTCAAAAAAAACGCCTGACAGTTGTCTAGGGAACTGTTGCTAGACATGATAGAAAAGAATGCACTTCATTCTTTGGAGCAAGAGATAAGAATAGCAGCTACCACAGAGCATCCAATTAATTTGCCCGATGAGCCATCTCTTCATGTTTACTTTGCATCCATACGATACGAGGGTAGAAAATATATTTTTGGCAACATTAAGAAAACTGGTGCTAAAGAAAAGTCCAAAAAAAAGAGGGTCAACCTATTCAGTCCCATCTTGATGCAGCCCCGCTTGTCGGTTGCTCTATCGGTTGGTTTTCTATTTTAATGCCTTTTGTTTGATCGGTTGGTTTTCTATTTTAATGCCTTTTGTTTGACATTGCAGTGTGTAGTTTGTGGTGGCTTGGATAAATTATCTTTGAATATTCCAGGTATTTTTTGCACTTGAGAGACCTCAAGCTGCTTGTTGATTTGCCCAAGGCTTGTAAAACATGGGTGGACACTAACAAAGAGTCCACTATGTATGGGGAGAATATGATTGCTCTCTCACCATTTGAGATTGAGACATGCCCTTGGTGGATTGGCATGCCCTCGCCCCATGTATTGCCAAGTGAGAAAGCTAAGTTTGAGGAATGGCAAAAATCAAAGGGAAAGGGTGCAAGTGGTGGTTGTCTGAGTCAAGGTAAAGTGGCTTCCACAATTGTCTCCTCTCTTTCCTTAAGCTTTACTTTTCTAACAAAGAAGTGGTTTCGAAGGTGATCAAATAAGGGGCAAGGAAGCACAAAGGGGTGAGCATGCTCAAAGAGGCAAGCAAGCTCAAAAGGGCAAGCAAGCTCAAATTAGTGAGACACAGAGTACATGTGACTTTTACTTATTTCACTTTGCATATTCATGTCTCATGCAACTTAGAGAAGGCTAGCTTTCTATGCTGGATACTTTATATACCTTCCTCGTAAAATAAAGATTTATGTTTCTTTGTTTGTTTTGTTTTAGATCGTGAAATTTTTGTTGATGACAATTCACCACCACTCGATGTTGGTATGCATGGTAGCTTTCATAGTGGTATGCTTCTGTTTATGGATATATGCAAGTCGATTGTTTTGTATGTTATGCTTGTTGTTCATTCATTATACTTGCCGTGATTATTTAGGTCCATCCTCACGTCCTAGACCACCATCCCAAAAAGAATATGTGCCACTCTTGTCCATACAAGGGGGGGCTTCTTTGGATCGCTCTATCTTTTCATTTGGATGTGGAGATTATATTTCTATGGGTAAGGATTTTGCATCCTCTATTAGAAATGAGGATTATGCAAAGATCCATACATTTTTTTTTGAAAACAATAAATTGGGGGTGGAGTATAAGAAAAAGAAAAAGACGGCGGTGGCATGGGCTGCTGACTTTGTGCTCTTGGATCTTCCCATGGACTCTACGCATGGACGAGACGGTGTTCCATTGTGGAACAAGGTGTCGGAGGATCATATTCGGCATGGACTTGGAGTGGCACCAGCTTGTTTGGCAGACTGGGGATGGGTTGTTTGTCTTGCCTCCATTTCAGGTGATTCTTTGAGTCAGAAATATGTAAATAGGATTGTTAGGTACTTGTGAATAAGATTGTTAGGTAATTGTCAATGTTTAAAATGTATTTCTTTCTATCAGGGGACTCTCCCTCATGGGTGGAGAAATATGCCCCGCGGTGTGAGCTGGAGATTATGCGTAGATTCATAGTTGAGGACTTAACCTTCATGGATGAGGTTACGATTGAGGGTATTGCCGTAGAGGTATTTGACATGGTTATTGTACACTTAGTTTTCTTGGTGCTTTGTTGTTCTTGATTAGTTTGTGACATGTCTCTATTTTTTGTCATTATTGTGTGACAGATGGATGCCTTCTACTTGTACATGCTACGACGTCGAGGCTACATGGCCTCTTTACATCTTCAGGAGAGTGCCACATTACGACATGATCATGGTGTGCAGTTCTTGCGGCATGTCATTCGTCACTATTTGCCAGATACTGCGAGGGTATTGGAGGCTGGCGAGGAGGCACATTTGAGATCAGGTGTGCAGCGGAGTGTCAGATTTGTGCGATGCTTTCTAGAGGCTCTTTGTCCTCCCGGAGGATTGGCTTTGGAGATGGGTAGTGGTACAGCCCCTTTGATGCGTGCATGCATCGCATCTGGCCGCCCCTGTTATTCTTTTGATAGTGACCCTGACATTGTTGGTCACATTCTACAACCTTTGGTAGAGGGACCTTCTATAGGTACTAGAGATCAGTCCAGCTCAGACGGGGAGATTTCAGAGAGTAAGCCAGTGGATGATGCATATGGCTGCCCTTTTGATTAGTATGGTTACTACTATTGACTTGTGTTTTGTCATGGTTTGTCAAGGTTACTACTATTGACTTATTTAGGACATTATATGCACTCTAGGATGATATGCTTTTGTGTGTAAGTTTTTGCCATGAGCTTTGAAATGTTAATGAAATGCGGTTTATAAAATTCTTATTGTAGTGTACTACCATGTTATGCGGAGGAAGTTGCAAGGGAGATGAGCAAGGATGCCTCCTATGATACAATCAAGACAAAAACCAATAACAGGAGAAGAGTGGGATGTTGTTTTGTAGATGATGAGTGTGGAGAAGAGAGGGTGTGAAGTGTATTGAGCTTTTGGTGTTGTGTTAAGACAATGACTATTGTGCTAAGACTATGAGTATTGTATGGGTTGGTTTGAAAAATTTGATAACCTCGGTCTTTTAATCTCTATCATATGGTTTAATTATCAAATTTGAGCATGCATGGAGTGTTTTTTTGTCGCTTCAAGTCGTGGTGTTGTAAGGTTTGAGAGTTTTCGATAAACAATTAGAGTAGATAAGAGGTGTGATTTTGGTTCTATAGTGGTTGAATTCTATGACTTCTCTTCGTGTTGCTTGGTCTTTGCATGCTCGGTTTCTGTCTCTGCTCAGTTCATGCATGCTCGGTTTAAAGTTAAACTCTACCTTTGTTATAACAAAGGTATAACAAAGGCCTAGAAGAAGACGTCATCATGCTCTGCTACCACAAACTCCGATGCATGTCCTCCTACATGTATACAATCTTTGAAGACATGTTGACACAGGATTTTGGATGCCCTTCTATTACCTAAGGGGCACCCTCTCAAAGTTGTAGATATAAAATCTACCTTGGATGAGATGCCTTTAAAAAATAAGATCTTGAGGATAGAATCTACATCAGGTAGGGGAGGATATTAACCTCATTTTGGGTTGACTAAACATCTCTTGTCTACACATGAGAGATGGCTTATAATACAAGTGTCATGAATGGCACTATAAAATGTTGTGTTATAAGAAAAGCAGGCCAATGACCAATTTCACTATAAGTTTTTGGGCACCCAAGTGTGAGGAAGGGATAGATATACTTAAGTAATTTTTTCTCATAATAAATCAAAGGAGAACCCCCCTTTGTGCAAATTGCATCTTGTTTGTATACTTGCTTTCTTATGCTCTAGTCTTGTATAAGAGAGAGAGTTGAGAGTAGTGTGCATGATTCTTGGTGCATATGCATCTTTTCCATTGTGTGAGAATGAGAGGAGGGAGAGCCCTTGTAGGTATATGTAGAGCTCCTTGCTGTGACAACAAGGAGTAGGATTTGGAGGGAAAGAAGCTAGCACTAACTAGCAGGGCTTGGAGTCTTTGAGAGATACAAGCTCAAGAATTGGTAAGTCGAGGTAAATCCCCATGACAAGTTAAGGTAAACATGACTTGATATTTGAGAAATCTTACAAAGGGTGGTGTAAGCCATAAACACTTAGGTATGAGTCCATGCTACACCTCTGATTCGCACTTCATCCCCATATAGATGTAGCATGTCAACATGAGGGATCTACCTCCCAAGCCCCATGGGTCTTTGGATAGAAATCCCAACTTTCCCAAGCCTTACATGAAGTTTTATCTCTCCTTGGCGGTCCTGAAAGGCCTTTCAATGCCATGCCTTGGAGCGAGCACCATTGACTTGAGTGATCATAAAGTAGGAAAAACTAACATGGCAGGTGGGATGGATCATAAATGAGTCTCGGTTCAGTCATTCCATGGGTTCCACTTTAGCCCTAGGCATGTGCAATCCTTACCTTGCACTTTCAGGCATGCAATAACTAATAAGCATTGGAAACTCTACACACTTAAAAAAGAGCAAGTTACTAAGGTAGGTAATATGATTAAATGAGCAATGAATAGCTCGTCAAAGTGGAGGTTGGGACAATAGATTTCCTAAGAGGTTATTTTTTTGCTGCAAAAGTAATATTAAAGCCAGATGCCATCCTAGATATGCCGAACTAATGAATATGAACTAATGATTAGAACATATAACCCGTTAATGTAACCCAAGATTATGATGACAACTTTACACAAAATCACACTATTCAATCTAACCACACCAATCTTGCCAGAAGCTTATGCAACCACAAATAGATGAGAGCCGTGGTTACCTTACCCCATCAAACCTCCAAGGGCAGATATGTAGTAATTAATGCAAATGCCCTGAAAAGAAACTGTAAGGGAAAATGTGGCTAGGCACACTAAGCTGGCAAATCTAAACTTCGTGGATCTACTAGAAATTTTAAAAAAAATCACACTATTCAATCTAACCACACCAATCTTGCCAGAAGCTTATGCAACCACAAATAGATGAGAGCCGTGGTTACCTTACCCCATCAAACCTCCAAGGGCAGATATGTAGTAATTAATGCAAATGCCCTGAAAAGAAACTGTAAGGGAAAATGTGGCTAGGCACACTAAGCTGGCAAATCTAAACTTCGTGGATCTACTAGAAATTTTAAAAAAAATTGGTCTACATGATCAATTACTACTACAAGAGATGGCAGGATAAAGTACCCTATAGAACAAAGAAAAGGATATGAAGAGATACTACACTCTAGAGTGTTATAGCATCCAATTGGCATGGAGATCACTTATGCTCTAGTCTTGTATAAGAGAGAGAGAGAGAAGTAGTGTGTACGATTCTTGGTGCATATTGTGCCTCTTATCCATTGTATGAGAGTGAGTAAGAGTGAGAGGAGGGAGAGCCCTTGAGGGTATTTGCGGAGCTCCTTGTGGTGACAAGAAGGAGTAGGATTTGGAGAGAAAGAAGCTAGCACTAAATAGTGGGGCTTGGAGTTTTGGAGAGATACAATTAGTAAGTCGCGGTAAATCCCCATGACAAGTTAAGGTCCACATGATTTGATGTTTGAGCAATCTTACGAAAGGTCTCCGAAAGGTGGTGCAAGCCATAACACTTACGTATGAGTCCACGCTATACCTCTGACACTCGTACTTCATCCCTATATAGATGCAGCATGTCCGGCATGGGGTCCTTACCTCCTTAGCCCATGGCTCTTGGATAGAAATCCCAACCTTTCCAAGCCTTACATAAAAGGACCCCCCAAGCCCATGGGTCTTGGATAGAAATCCCAACTTTTCCAAGCCTTACATAAGCTCCAACACTACCCAACTTTCCCAAGCCTTACATGAAGCCCTATCTCTCCTTGGGGGGTCCTGAAAGCCCATTGACTTGAGTGATCGCAATGTAATAAAAAAATGGCAGCTCGGATGGATCATGGACGAATCTCAGCCAATTTCAGCCCTGGGCGTGTGAACCAGTCCTTACCTTGCATTTGCAGGCGCGCAATAACTAGCCGCCGAGGTAGGTAGGATGGCTATGAATAGCTCGTCAAAGCGGATATTGGGCCGATAACTTTCCGAGATTATTGTTTTGCTGCGAGAGGGAGATGGCGCAATACAGTGGTTGAGCGCAATGCCCATCATCTTCTTCAACCTTGCTTTCTTGCAGTGTCTTTGATAGTGTTGGGTCTGACACTTGCCGCCTTCCGCTATTACAAGAAATGCTTGAGTGATCAGCAGTCCTCAGCTCTGTACAAGCTCCCCCCTGGGAGCCATGGCCTGCCTCTCCTTGGAGAAACGCTGCAGTTCGCCTTCTTCAATAGCTGCCCCATTGGCACCCCGCCTCCTTTCCTCTCCACAAGGCTCCGCAGGTACTGCTCCTCTCTTCTTTATCAAATGCATACGATAATATCCGATGATCCGTTATTCTAGCTACAGTGATGAGAATTTCAATGCTTACGAGCTTTCGAATTTTCCGAAACTAACGAAACGAGATTTTTTACTTTAGTACCAATCTATCCGCCTCGCGAAAAAAAAAAAAAAAAACTAACGAAATAGGTTCATAACGAATTGCATTTATGTTGAGTAAATAATTGCTGAGAATTTACATTCTTGGGTTCTCCTTTGCAGTGCATTTTATTGAATATATATTGCTTTTGGTCAAGTGTTTTTTTTTTAATTTCTTTATATTCAATAAGCACCTGTGAGGATAGACGCCAGATGTAGAATAGGTTGCCCTCTAGCATTTGGGATTTCCTTTTTAATTTTTAATTTTACTTTATAGAGCTGTTTTTACATAATAGGCTTTCTCTACTTGAGTCTCAAAGATGAGCATGCTCGTCTTTGACCCAGGCTCGAGAAACAAAAAACATAGAGAAACAAAAAACATAGGCTTTCTCTCTATGCCACCTCATCGCAAGACTATCTCGAGGCCTCTACCCTTAACAATTTCTCCCCCGCGTTGCCCAGTGTCAAAAATAAACTTTTTTCCCTGATTAGTGAAAAGAGGAGAGACTTTCAAACTCGACTGCTTTATTTGAAAAAATTGTATCAGTTAATCGATTTCATAACTAAAAATTCGAGTATTTGAATCTTTTAAGTTCAAGGCTAAGCAAAATTACAAATGGTTTTTCTCAATTCAAGGAGTGAAAATTACAATAAAGGGTGGTGTTTTCCCATCCCCACCCCAATCTGCTACATATGTATGTATGTATGTATGTATGTATGTATGCATGCATGCATGTATGTATGTATATATGTAATATACATATATATTTATATATATTATATTATATTATATAAAGAGTATAATGTGTATATAACTATACGATATATAATATATATATATATATGTGTATGTATGTGTATGTGTATATATATATATATATATATGTATATGTATATGTATGTGTGTATATGTGTGTATATATATATGTATATATGTATATATATATGTATGTATGTATGTATGTATGTATGTATAATGTGTTTGTGTGTGTATGTATATTATTTTATGATAAATATGTTGATTTTTAGTTAAAATAATATATATATATATATATATGTATGTATTATAATATTCTCTCTCTCTCTCTCTCTCTCTCTCTCTCTCATAGGCCCTTCGCTATTGTTCGCCACTGTTCGCGCCCGTGCTCTCCGTCGCCTTCTGTTCGCTCTGTTCACGCCTCTGTGCGTAGCCGTTGCCTTCGCCCCTGCTCGTCGCCCTCTCTCCCGCCTGGACTGGCTCTGTTCTATCTGGACCCGCTATGCTATTCTGTTCGCCTCGCTGCCCTGCTCGCTCCCTGTCCGTTAGTCTCTCCGTCTCGTTTGCAGGAGAGACGGAGAGGGTCTCCACAAAGCGGGAGACATGCTAGACCCAGCAACTACAGGACTATCATGATTGGTCATACATTGGCCAAACTTTATGGCACAGTGCTCGAGATAGAGTTGAGCTCATATGCAGAGAAGGAGGGACTGCGAGCACAAGGGCAGGCTGGATTCCGAGACGAGCTTTCTCTCCCACTATTGACCATATATTCACTTTGAGATGTCTGACTGACCAGGCTAGGGCGGCATGGGAGAAGAGATTATACTGCTCCTCTGTGGATTTTCGCAAAGCATTTGACACGGTGCCACGAGAGAGACTCTTCCAGCACCTACAGTCATTGGGGATCCCATTAGAGATGGTTTGGGGCATCTATGCTTTATATGAGCAGGTCCTCGGGCGCATACGATGCCCCTGGGGGGCTGTCTGATGTTATTGCTAGCACGGTAGGTGTGAAGTAAGGATGCCCACTCTCTACTACACTATTTGGGCTATACATCGATGAGGTGGCTGACTTCATTGGTCACGGTGGTGGGGACGGGGTAGACATCTCAGGTACCACGCTCTTTATCTGGTTGCCTCTTCTGGATCTAGCCCTGAGAATGTCCATGGCATCTATGATGCACATGACATCCCCCTCTGCTAAACTTGATAACGGGAATCCAACCTGCTCTTGGATGACTGTCATCATCCCAATCTTTTCTCGAAGTCCCTCTGTCATCATCCATCCCTGGCACCCCTTTTTCTCTGAACACCCTGCTTGTTCTCTCCAAACCACTCTGTCTCTAAGATCCATGCATCTGGTTTTCCTCTAGTCCACAATCAATTCCTGCCCTGACTTTGAACACCGTCTTGGTCTTCATTCCTGGGAATTGAGTCTGGCACTCTCACATCACCCTTGGAGGATAAACCTCCCTTGGGACCGTTGCCTGAGAACCTATCTGGCTCACAAAAGTGCCATCCCCTCTGGCACTGTGGAACACCACCAACCAACCTCATGGGAGTTCTTCTCGATCTGTGTTCTTTGCCTTGGGCTTTGAATCCGTGTACTTTGTTGGAGCTAGACAGATCTGCATTGCATTCTTGTATACCCTGCGCATATAGGTTGCATACTGAGCCTCTAGCAGTAGTGCTCCATCCATCACACCCCCCCACTAGCTCAGTACTTTCATAGTTTATTTCATGTTCATTTTGTTCTTTTTTTTTCTAGACATCCAGAAGACATTAACAGTTGTACATTGATTTGTCTGATAGGTCGAGTTCGCCCTATAGTAGACATTAATACAGCTTTCTTTCTCTCTCCCTCTCCTAGATAGATATATATATCATATACTCTTTATATAATACAATATGATATATATGCATATATGTGTGTGTGCATGCCTGTGTGTGTGTATGTATACATATGTGTGTGTGTGTAAGCAAATATATAAATACACACACACACACACATATGTATATGTGTGTGTAGATTATATAAAGAGTATAATTTGTATATCTCTATAGCGGAGAGAGAGAGAGAGAGAGAGAGAGAGAGAGAGAGAATATTCAAATACACACGTATATACATACATACATTCATACATACATACATATATTATATATATATATATACATATACATATATATATGTATATATATATATATATATTTAGAATATATACTGTATATATGTGTATGTGCACTGAGTGTGTGTGTGTTTTATTATATTAAATATATATTATGAAAAAAATATTGATATGTGTGTATATATGTATATACATATATGTGTGTGTGTATATATACATATATGTATATACATATATGTGTGTGTATGTATACATATACATATATATATGTATATGTATATGTATATACACACACATATATATACATATACATACATACATATATATATATATATATGCATGCATGCATGCATGCATACATACATACATACATATATATATGTATATATGTATGTATGTATATACATACATATATGTATATATATATGTATGTATGTATATACACATAAACATATATGTATATACATACATATACACACACATCTATATATATATATATCCATATATATATATATATATATATATGTATATGTCTCTCTCTCTCTCTCTATATATATATATATAAACACTGGTTAACAATCGACGCCCACTCGTGTATATGTACAAGTATGGGAGTCTTGAATACATTTATGTCTCTCTAGTGTATATGTACACTTGAATACATTTATGTCTCTGCGTGTGTGTGTGTATATATATATAAATATAAATATATAAACACCGCTTAACAATCCACCTTCGCTCACTTGTGTATATGTACAGGTATGGGAGTGTTTTCAAGACGCACTTGCTCGGGCGGCCGACACTGGTGTCCATGGACCCTCAGCTCAACAAGCTCTTGTTATCCAACGAAGAGAAGCTCGTGCAGGTCTACTTCCCCCGCTTCATCACCAAAATTGTGGGTCCCGTCCTCACCGTGCACGGCGCCCGCCACCGCCGTCTGCGCGAGCTCGCCACCACCCTCCTCAGCCCCGCCGCCATCCAAGCCCACCACGTCCTTCCCATCCAAGACCACGCCCTCGCCATCCTCCGCCCTTGGCTGCACAGGCCCCGTATCGACGCCCAACACGAATCTATAAAGGTCAGCTATCAAAACCTCTAGTTGTCGCTGCATTTCAAAGATTAGTGGTCGGAACATTAGCTGTTTTATTTTTTATTTGGTTCTGAATCCTGATTTAAGCTACTCCAGCTGTTGGTGGCACATCGTTTAATGCTAGTTGTTGCTACAGCTCCAAGGTTAGGATGCCCCGCCATTTTATTACTGATTCCAAAGTTCAGAAAATCAATGATCAATCTCTGAAGCGAAATTATTAAAGGAGGATATCGCTTAGAAGAGGAAATCTATCATCCAGTTGTCCTAAAAAAAATAAAAAATTTAAAAATCTGCCCTTTTGAGGAAACGCATCATTTAAATTAATTGTTGATTTATTCAAAGACCACTATGAAACATTTCAGCCTACTTTCATTAAGCTAATCTTACTTTCAGCACGACCGATTTGTATGTAATTAAGCCTCATCTCTCACTCAATAATGGAATCAACCGTGTGCCCAGTTCTTCTTTACCTATTTTGTCAAGAGTCTCCTCAGTTTGGAAGCCGAAGACCCCAACACTGTGAAGTTAATGAGGGATTATTTCTTTCTAATGACTGGCTACTCCTTGGTTCCTATTGATCTGCCAGGAACTACATTCAACAAAGTGCTCAAGGTACTAATGGATTCTCATGCCATCGTTTATGCATAAAATTTCACACATGCATGCATACATGTTTGTACATATATTCATACATTTACACATATACATGCTTACATACATTCACAAATATGTACGTACATGTTCCTACGGCATGCTACATATATACATGCTTTTGTGTAAACATGCACATAACACACGTACCATTGATACACTCATACTTGCTCACCTATAACAAGACATAACATCCATGCATGTGGATGCATACTCACCATCAACCACACATACATACTTGTGTACAAGCAACATACAAACCATACATACGTACATGCAAGCATAGAGCTGGAATATATGTGTGCTTGTGACATATCAGTTGAGGAGACATATGTGGCAGCACGTATGTGTACATGTGACATGTCTGCACGTACATTGAGGATACATTGCATGTGGCGTGATTTTATGATTGCCAATTTACATGCATGCATGAATGTGTTGATACAGAGGTACATGAGAGTATATATATGATAATTAATTTAACAATCTTTCTAAACGGTATCTTCATATATGACAGGCTCGTGAGAGGATTATTTCTATATTCAGAAATATCATTAGGCTGAGAAAACAGGAGGCACGGGCTGAGCCATTGGATTTTACGGATGTGTTATTGAAGGAGACGGATGAATGTGGGAGGCATTTTAGTGAACAAGAGATTGTGGAGTTCATTTTCTTCTTGGTATTGGGTGGCTTTGAGACTACCAGTATTCTACTCACCAATGTGATCAAGTTTCTCTCAGAGAATGCCCATGTTGTAGATGAGCTCCGGGTAATTAGTTCTCTTTTCTGCAAACCTTACTAATCTCTATGTTAATCAGTACTACATAAACTGTGTAATTGCCTCATCTGATCAGTTTTTTTTTTCTTTTTGGCAATTGATAATTATGTTTAGAGTACTCGATTCGATTAGTGCGACTTCTGGCTGTACTAAACTGTATGTGTTATGTGCACACATGCGTGCATGCGTATGTAAGATGAACGTGCGCACACACACACACACAAACACATACATGTGCATTTGTATAATACAAGCGCAGTTGCATGTATGCATGGGTATGACAAATGTGCGCATGTGTACATACGATGTCTACATACATGCCCGCATGTATATGATGAATGTACATGTGTGCTGTACACACTTACACGGCACACGCACGCACATATCTTCGCTGTATACTTGATAAAGAAATCTGATCCTATTTAGTCATTTTGTAAAGGTAGTGATGAATGTTTGGGTAATTAGATGTTTAATGATTTTTTTTAATAACCCATTAATTTGGTTCAATTAGCAGGATCCTGCAAATAATAATCCTACCTTCTTAATGCCTTTTGGTGGAGGAATAAGAAGCTGCCTGGGATCAAGCATGACCAAATTCGAAGTCTCCATATTCATTCACTACCTTGTCACTCTTTACAAGTAATGTTTTGTTGATTTTTAGCACTAATGATTTTTTTTTATAGTTATTCTTAATTTGAGTAATAATCTCATTTTGTTAAAAAGAAACTTATTCTCAATTGTGGTTGTCTAAGAAAAATATGGGATTTTCGATTTGGGAAATTTGGTTTTATGTCTCATGATTTAGTGAAAAAGACTGTTAAAAAATTATAGTATTATTTTCACATTGTGTAGTAGATAGATGTTCCATAAATAGGTTTTAAAAAATTAACACATTTCTTATTTATTTTTTTTAAAAAAGCAGGTGGGATCGGATAATTAAGAAAGGTGGTCAACTTGATGAGGTGTCTAGCCTCTCTTTGCCTTTAATACGTAAAGGCCTACCCATTAGAGTAGAGGCCTTCTCTCTCTAGAGAAGCATTTATTTATGAATGAACTATAGCTTTAATTTTGTGTATGAAAAATTAGATTTGATGTCCTCTTGGTTGAGGATTTGATATCACAAAAAACATATTTGTTTTTTTAGTTGAGGACTTGCTACGTCACATAATTCTATTTTCTTGCATGAGAACCTTTGGCTTTGCGCATAGCTCTTTATTATAAGTAGTGGGAGAAAAGAGTATATCCCCCTTTCTCTAATTTTGAGGCGCGCACACCATTATTTTTGGGTAATTAGTTGATTTAATAATTACATGTATGCCCGCATGTTTGGGGTAATTACAGCACTCCCTCATTCGGAAAAGCAAAAGAAAGAGAACGAGAAGCTCGCCTGGGATGATTTCAAACAGATGCAATTCACAGAAAATCTAAAATCAAGGCTTGATGATTCTATTGGAATTATAATCATTTCTAGCAAGAGATGTTAAAAGCTGACTAATCTTATCTTCAATTTGAAAACAAAAAAGGTGGTGAAGGAAGCTCTGAGGATGGCGAGTATCGTACACTATGTAACTCCCGAATCTCTTCAAGAAGATATCGTTTTCAAAGGTGCTTAGATCCCAATTGAGTTTAAATTAATGCATCACATTTACTAATCAACCACACTTGCCTTATTACAGACATGATTATCCCAAAGGGGAGGATGATTTTGTTCAATTTTGCTATGGTGCATCTCAACCCTAACTACTACCCAAACCCTCTTAAATTTGACCCCATGGCGTTGGATGGTGATGATTTGTGTCCCTCCACTCTTCCTCAAATTTCTGGTGGAAAATTTTGCTTAATGATGTTCTTTTAATAACCCCTTAATTCCGTTCAATTAGCAGGATCCTGCAAATAATAATCCTACCTTTTTAATGCCTTTTGGCGGTGGAAAAAAGCTTTAGAAAAAATGGGTATGTGTGTCAATTTTTTGTTGATTAGTTTCTTGGAGATATTGAGGCAATATGTTGTAGGCAATATTTGAGAATAACATCATATTTTTCTTCTTGGATGTAGATATCGAGTATGCATATATTGTTTAAGCCATTGGCCACCATGACGATTCATGGAGGCCTTGAAAAAAATTAAGAAAAATGTGCTAGACAAATTCACAATAATTAAAAAACCCTATGACATGAAGCTACAACAACTCCAAGTTCTCCACATAATGATGTGAATCGAGCTTCACTCATTCCTTTGGTGAATATGCCTGTAATCATCTAATCTGTGGGGCAATGCTCAATCATTATTAATCCTTTCTTTACTTCATGTCAAACATACACTACAACACGTCGAGGGCACAACAGCGTTTCAGTAGCGCTTTTTTTGTCGGGATATCGGGGATTTCGTTCACTGCTTAGTAGCGCTCCTAGCATCGAAATTTTGTTGCTCCACAACATTTATAATAGTGAAATTTCATTGCTGAGCAGCGCTTTTAGCAGTCAAATTTGTGATTCCTGAACAGAGAAGATAGCAGCGAAATTACGGTGTTATTTTCGTTGCATGAAATTCCGGAGAGTTGTTGGATGCTGAATTCTAAAAATACATCTCACATCCACACAGAAAATGATATATAGTCATCCATTAAAAACTTGGAGCCATGTTTCGAGCAAAAAAAAAAAAGATAGTTGAAAACTTTTGAGAAGGGAAACAATGTCAAGATCATGAATCTATCCCATCTTGTAATAAATCCATATGTGTTGCTTCATCAATGTCTATATCTAATGGAAGCTCAATGAAAAGATGGGGTTCTGTATCAATATTAATATCACTATCATGATCCAATGAAGCATTGTCATGATTGATAGGTGACTCATCTTCTTTTTTGATTGATGTTCCTCATGCTCTTCATTGGCCGCGTCCAAAATGTTTTCTTCATCGTCTTCTTCCAATGAGCCGATTTGAGGTAGTACTTACACCTCATCCAGAGATTCAGCCTCCACATCTTGATCTTGAAAGATATGTTTTGAACGAGGGGAAACTTGTATAACATACCACCACTTTGGATCAATTCGATCGGTGTGAAACACAACCTAATATCACAAAGCAAAGGGGTTACACTTTTATTATACTACATCAAGATTTAATTTGGAATTGGTTGGGTTACTAACTTGTTGATAGTGTTGAGGTAGTACGAAGGTATCTTTCTCATCATTCCAAAACTTGGTGGAATCAATTTGGAAGAACCCATTTGGATGTTTCTTCACGATTGCTTGAGCACCTCTATATATCACCTTGAACCATTTGACATCAAAGATAAATAGACTAAATGCTCTAAATCTAACCTTAAGAATATCTTGAATAGTTTCACAATACTCAAGATTGTCCTTTGTGACATTGGTATCATGTCTACTGGCTTGACTTTCTTGCTCAAAAGTTGCCATCACACCACAATCGAATGTGTTTCTTTTAGAATCTACACGCTCTGTGTGAAAGTGCCTTCCCTCTGACCATATTGCATTATATATTTTGTACTAACATTAAACAAAAGCATGACATTTAGTACATATAGTGCATTAAACAAGGTATATACGTGAGATAGAGATGAAGAATGTACTTACTTGAGGGTCACATCCTCTTGCATACTCATGCTCTTCTCTTGTGATCATCTCTCCATTTTACGATGCCATTGATATTGCCATACGAAGCCATTCTATATTGATCACATTTGGTAGAGGTTCCAAGCTAGGCGGGAATGGCAAGTGTCTATTTGCTCTTCTAACAACTCTTCTCTCATCCTTTCATCTATTGATTGCATCCTTGTATCTCCCAATCCACTTCTTCATGATGGGACTATTTAGAATGTAGAATGTATTCACCTTGTGGCGTAATTCTTCATCCAGTCTTCATTGCCTTCCTTTTCCCTGAGGCACATTAGTGATTAGTTGATCATCCTCCTCATTGTTCCATAATCGTGGCATGGAAGGATCTATGTGAGATAGATGTTTTGAGATATACATAAGAGACTCTTGCACATCAACCATCCCTCTGCCATGCTGGCTTCTAGCCTTGCTCTTTGTCTCACAAAATCCTTCAAGGTTTTCATGAACCTTTCAAGGAAAAACATCCATCGAACATGAACAACGCCACTTGATCAACTAAATGCACCACAAGATGCAATTGGATAGTGAGAATTGTTCTAGAAAAGTTGTCCTCAATCATACACACTGCCTCAATAGCATTGAGACAAGCCATCTCAATGGATGTAGGATCTATCTCCTTTAAGGATATGTACCTACATACATAGCAATTATGTGTACTATTTACCAATACAAAAAGCGCATGAGAATTCCAAATAAGCAATATACTTAGTGAATTGAAGAGAAGATTCATAACTCACCAAGCTTCCCATTTTGTAAATAGCCTCTCTCACCTTCTTGTATCCATAACCAACTATAGAAATTGGAAGAATAAACTATGCATAGCAAAAATTGGAAGTTAGTATACGAGCCTACAAATTATGTACCATAAAGAGAAAATGAATAATAGAATATTTATATACCTATAATATCTTGTGCCAATCATGTGTCTTGAGGCCATATAATTGTACCTCTCCTTTCTTTTTGGTCTTTGTGAAGGCACCCTTCAATGAATGCATTGCTCTCATTGGTGTATAAACAGATGCAATCACACTTTTCACCCTATTCTGCTCCTTGGTTAATACCCATGGTGCCTTTGGTAGGACCATGTTACTACTCTCACTTTCAATTGGCCATGCACTTTGAATGTGTCCAATATTTTTTAAGTCATCCCTTGCAACCTTTGTCTATTTTACTAATTAAATGGTCCCAAATATTTGTTGTCACATTCTTGAAAATATACATGGGATCTAAGAGATGATTGATCTTCATGTCACACCAATATGAGTGTCTAGACATCCCATCGGTTTGGGGGTGCTTCTCTATGCCTCAAACCAATCTTTACCTCTCATCACAAGTGGTGAGACATCATGTGGAGCATACTTTAGATGTGAAGAACAGAGAAATCGATGAACCACAGCCAAGTTCTTGTATAAGTACGTGTTTACACGCTATGGCTTACCTATTGAAATCGTTAGTGATCAAGGTGTGCACTTTGTGAATGAGGTCATAGAGTTTTTACTTCAAGAATTTCTGGTAATTCACAAGCGTTCTGCACCCTATCATCCCCAGACCAATGGTCAAGCTGAGAGTACTAACAAGATTCTCTACACAGCACTCACAAAGATTGTTGAGGGACATAGGACTGATTGGGAGCAAAAGTTGCACTCAGTTCTTTGGGCATATAGAACAGCCTATAAAACATATGTGGGAACAACCCCATTTGAGCTTGCTTTTGGGCTAGATGCAATTCTTCCCATTGAATTTCTTGTACCTACTCTAAGAGTTGCTAAACAATTGGACTGGACTGGTCATGAGCTTTCTCAACGCATTGATGAATTGGAAAATCTTGATGAGACCCGCTTATTGGCGGTAATGGGGATGTATGCCGAGAAGAGGAGACAAAAGCAATGGTATGATCGAGCTGTAACAACTAGCCGATTCAAAAAAGGGGACCTTGTGCTCTTGTACACACTTAAGAAGCATAAGCGAAAGCTCAAGAAACGTGGCTCAGGACCGTTTGTGATTAATGAGCTTACTCCTAGTGGTGTAGTGCATTTAGAGACACTAGAAGGTGAGCAAACGCCTAACTTCATTAATGGAAGTCGTCTCAAGAAATACAATGAACCATTAACTGAAGCCATGCTTCAACAAATGCATGCTGCCCACGCACGGAAAGAAGCACATGACCTACTTAAACGTGAGGCTCAAGAAGAAGCTAAAGCTAGAGTTGCAAAAGCCAAGGAGCGTCACAAGGCTTCTGTGTTGACCTCTTACAGTTGGCTACTGATGAATAATATGTCGATCCTTTCAATATTCACGTGTGTCTTTATCTTCATGAGACTACCTACTTTGTCTCTACTCTGGTGCAAATTATAATGTTCTCTCATTTGACACATGGGTAGCCTTGGGACAACCAACACTTGTGCACATTCCTATTGACTTACGAAGCTTCTCAGGTGAAGATAACCCTATAGAGGGAAACAGTGGTAGAGGTTGTTCTTGGTCGATCGTGGTTAAGTGCTACCAATTGTTAAGTGGATTGGAAGAATAGACAATACAAATTACAAATTGATTCTGATTGCATCTTGGGATCTGCTGCTCCACGAGTTTTATCATGTCAAAAGGGTGGGAGTTCTACCTTACACAACCCACTTTCAACATCTGCTCTTCAAGCTCCAAGATAAATGATGTGGATAATCGATGAGTCCTCAAATGAGGGCCATGGCTGGCATGTTCCAACTACTCTAGTCACTGCTCAAAGAAGGCCAGGCAAGAAGGAATTGTCAATTTGGCTACCCAAAGATGCGTACAAACTTGTACCATCTAGCCTAGTTGCTATGAATGTTATCATAAGCTCTCTTTCATCATAAAATGAATAAATATAAAATTTCTTATCATAAAAACAAGCTTAAATGAATTAACCTCTCTCTAAGTAGGTTAATAATCATAAAAGTATTTAATCTTCATCTCTAGCTTGTTAGGCGTAGAGTCTTGGTCAAGACAATGAGATTAGAATTAAGATTTATCCTTCCAAGAAGGATTTAACCATAAAAGTGAGTATTCTTACCTAAAAGAGTGATTACAAATCAAAAACAATACATTTAAGCATAGGAGATTAACATTACTTCATCATAAATCAAGAAGGGCATGTTTTTAAGAAGAAACCATGAAATAAAATGCTTCCCAATCACGTAGAGAGGTTGGGAAGAAGATTAACATTTAAAGAAGAGAATAAACATCATTTGTTTAGGCTTACCCTTGGTGTGCTTGATTCTTTAGCTTGTAAGAGATGTGTAGCCCTCAAGGAAGAGGCTTGGCCACCAAGAGAAGAGGGTAGTCTTCAAGAGAAGAACAAGTTTAGTGAAGCTCCAAAGCTTCACAATGGAGAGGCAAGGGAGAGAGATATTGTAATTACACTAAAGTAAAAATTACACTAGCATGTGAATACACTAAGATGAAAATACAAAGGAATGGGGTTCTATTATAGGAGAGGGAGACCACCAACCAAGTCCAACTGGGATCTAGAGGCTTCTAGCTTAGGTTTGATCCAATTTGGACAAGTTTTAGACTAGTTAGGCCCACTTTTTTTATCTAGTTTGGAAGAGGAGAGAGGAGAGATGAAGTATCTCATTTTTTTGAATTAAAAAATGGGAAAATGATAAGGATGCTAGGTGCCTCTTTCATGAGCTCCACTCACCCTCGTGAGGTGTCAAAATTTCCATTTTTATACTATTAAGTACCAGTACTAGTCAACTCTTCATCTTATGTGAGAATTTACTCATTTTTGGTGGATTTTCTTTTATTCTTGCATTTTTCTTATTCAAACACTTGGATTAACCCCATTGGCCCATTAGAACACTCTTTGGACCTTAATTCATAATTTTCTAAAAACAGGTATCCTTAGGCACATATTCAATTAATTTCTAATGCATATTGAAAAACTCTTTTTAAAATTTTATTTCATGGGAATTCATCTTAGTTTCAAAGGATAAAATTGTATCCAAAAATATCTCAAAAGTGTATTATCTCTCTCTAGAATATTTTCTCTCTCTAGGCCAAAAACAAGGAAAACAATGCCTTTTTGCATTCTGAAAAAGGGAATGATCACTAGGGATTGAAAGGAGAACTTATACATCTTTTTGGAGCTGGGGATGAATCTTATAGAAGCTACTGGCATGCATAGGTAGCTACTGCTATGCCTAGGTTGCTACCGGCATGTATTAGAACCTACCAGCATGCCTAGGTTGCTACCGACTTGCATTGGAAGCTACCGACATGCATAGGAGGCTACCAGCATGCTTAGGTTGCTATCGACATGCACTGGAAGCTACCGGCATGTATAGGTAGCTACCAGCATGCTTTTATTGTTGCTATCGGCACATGCATAGGAAGCTACCGCCATGCCTAGGTTGCTATCGGCATGCATTGGAAGCTATCGACTTGCATTGGAAGCTAACGGCATGCATATCGGTAGCTTCCAGCATACCTAGGTTGCTACCGGCATGCATAGGAAGCTACCAAAACTATTGGCATGCATTGGAAGTTGTCGGCATGTGTAGGTTGCTATCGGCATGCATTAGAAGCTACCAGCATGCCTAGGTTGCTATACTAGCATGTATAAGTAGCTACCGACATGTATAGGTAGCTACAGGCATGCCGAGGTTGCTACCTACATGCGTAGGTACCTACCGGCATGCCGAGGTTGCTACCAGCATGCATAGGAAGCTACCGACATACCTAGGTAGCTATCAACATCATGCATTGTAACTACCGGCATGCATTGGAAGCAACCGGAATGCATGGAGCATGGAGTATGGAAAAAATAACAAACCCTAAACTTAGAAACCTTATAACATGTAAAAACATAAGAGAATAAATATACAAGAAAGAGATCTCTTACCTTGTGAGGCTTGTATGTGTTTAAAACCTATAAAATTAAACCAAAATAAGAAAAAATATATATTAATAAAACAAACCCTAATATTAAACGACCTCAAACTAAAAACCCTAAAAACATGTAAAAGCATGAAAAAAGGAAACATATAAGAAAGAGATCTCTTGTGAGGCTTGTATGTGTTGAAAACCTACAAAATTAAACCAAGTCAAGGAAAAAAAAGTATTAAGAAAAATCAAGATCTCTTACCATATGAAGCTTTAATGGAGAGTTCTTAACTAGGGAAAAAGAATAAAAAGTACTCGTAATGGTTAAGCTTCAATAAGAAGGAAAAAAGAAGAAAAGAAAAACTTAAATAAAAGATCCCTGTCCCCTCCGCGCATCGAATTCTGGGGTGCTAGTGGCGGAAGTAGCACTTCTTACACCGGGCAATGCCTCTCATTCGGGGCCTCGCCCACAGATATTCAGACAAGAGACTAATTCATTCTTCCAAAATAGCCGAACCCTGAAAAACTTCCCTCGCCTAGCAGACATAGGCAATTCCTCCCCAGGATATTTTATTCTAACATAGTCAAGGTCTTCACTAACCAAACTAATCTGACCGAACCCGTAAGTCTCATGGTCAGATCAAGGAAGAGACTTACACTTAGATCATAGAGTCCAACGCTTTTTTCCTCATCAAGAGGCACAACCATTGATTCTTTTCCATAGAACAAGGGTTATCCGAGATTTACTTCAACTATCGCAACTTAACAGAATTGAGTCTCATTTTAGGGATCCATCAGTCCAGCCTAACCCCATCCAATCCCATGGGTTAGCCAACCTCTGAACCACTGTAGTGATAGGATTCATTTAGGAATTTGGTTATGTTTTGCCTCAGGTACCAAGGAAAAGAGTTCCTAGCCCCCTAGCCGCTACTTCAAGCAAAGTTCAAGATAGTAACACCACTTACACACCCAATATGAAATTGCCTTTTTCAAAGATTGAGTTGTCTTTAAAACAATCTTTTAATGAAACCATAGTATCACTAATCATAGTCCTCCATAATATCTAGCTTGAATTCTAATTTCCACTCATTCCTTCATGGTGTACCTATGGCACATCATTGGCACCAGAACGCTCACCACCTGCTCACTCAGGGGTCTTTTTGATAGTTCCTAGCTCATAGTATCCGAAAATATAATCAAGTATTACATTCATTTCTTCCCCAGCATACCTATGGCATCATTGGCAACCAGAACGCTCACCACCTTTTTTGATAGTACACCTAGCTCAGAGTACCTGGAAATATAATCACATAAGAAAGATCTAGATGGACTCTCCATTGAAGATCAGCAAGATCAACCAATAGATCCATATAAAAGAGCCATGGACTCATCCATTGAAGACCGGCAAGGCCAATCAACCAGATCCATGCCCAAGTTCAAAAAACAACTCTAACTCCTTATTCCATTTTCTTCCTCGATGCACGTGTGGGTATCTTCGGCAACCCAGAGCCTGAGCACCATATGGTCAGCACCCTCTAGGCTCCTTCGCAGGTCACCTAGTGCTTCACTCATAGGCCGCTTCCTTGGTCCCTCATCCACTATATCGGAAGCTCACCATTTAAATCGAACTGTACCGAAAGCTCACCGAGGTTGGTCAAGACCTCAGCCAACCTTGTTGTGCTGCGAGACGTCCCTCCATTGACTCTCAACTATTGCAACTTTATCATTTAGGTCTCCGTGACCTCATTCACAAGATGGTCAAAATGCTTCCCCAACATTCTTAACATAAAACAATCATTTAAAAACAGGTTTCATAAATACCATTTCTAACAAACTCTCATCTTTCCACATTGTTCCACATCATTTCTCGTTATTCCACATTCTTCTACATCAATTCACATTGCTTATTCCACATCCAGTCATATGTATTCCCATCGTCTTCATCCATTCTCATCAATCACATCATATTACATCTCATCACATCTATCCTCATCACATCACATCATATCCATCCTCATCACATCTCATCCATTCATATCTACCCATATCCACATCACATCTCATCCATTCACATCTACCCCGATCCACATCACATCTCATCCATTCACATCTACCTCGATCCACATCACATCACATCACATCACATCCATCCACATCACATCACATCACATCACATCCATTCACATGACATCTCATCCATTCACATCTACCAAGATCCACATCACATCCCATTCATTCACATCTACCTAGATCCACATCACATTCATCCACCTTACATCTCATCCATCCATTCACATTACATCACATCCATTTATATTCATTCAGATCCACATCTCATTGTTGAGATATCGAGCTCATCTAGTGAGGCGGTGGACATTGATGACTCGCCTGGGGGATAGGCCCCACACTTACACCACTGGCATGGTTGGTGAGATCATGGGTGATATGCGGCCAGTGAGATGACAGGCTGTGTGTGACAGCCATTCTAGACACTGTGGCATAGTTATAGTGCCAGCTCATTTAGTTAGGTTCACACTATAGAGAACCCTAGTATGTATTTGGTTGAGTACCTTTTCATATGTGTGTACTCTTATCTTCGTATATGGTGTGTTGAGTGTTGTGTGAAGAAGAAGAAGATTTTCAACCTCTCACCTTGTGTGTTCTCTTTTAGGGTTTTGTGAGTGTGTGTGTGTTGGCAAGAGCTCAAGCGCTCTTCTCCCCTTCATCTTTTCATGGTATCAGAGCCTCCTGGTTTATGCTAAGGGCTGAGCTACAAGCAAGAGAAGCACAGGAAGCGGTACGAGGGTAAGAGCTTCATCTACTCTTCCCTATTTGTGTTGGCGACTACACCCTTGTCGGGAGCTCTACGGGAGGCACCTCCTTTTCATTCCACTCAAACGGCGCCTAACTCCACTATATTTCCAAGAGGAAAAGAAATGGGATTCTCATGCGTGCTAATATAACAAGTCAAAGATAGCAATTTCTCACATGGACAAGAGAATGGTGCAGAATCTCGGATCGGAATATAGTAGCTGTTGTGCGATTCTTGAAGTTAATCGTAGTCCTCATTGATCAACCATCATCAATCAACCAAAATAAAGACATGATGAATTTGATGCGGATTAGTTTTGCTTTAACATGAACAGAGGGCCATCTGAAAGAGGCATGATGCTATACTGTCATTGCCTACTATGGTGTCTTCCAAGATACAAGCATGTCATGTTCGAAGACATGGTCGACACCAAGTTTTGGACTTCCCACTCAGCATTTTGAAGAACCCTTAAAAAGCTTCACTCCCACCCCGCAACTTCTAAAGACATGAGTTCGATGACTAGGCCTTTCAACCTAGGGAAAGGTTATGAGGACATAACCTACATCAGGTAGGGGGGATGTTAATCCCATTTTTTATTAACAAAGATGCTCCTCCAATTAAGGACATTAATAAGTGTCATGTAAAGGCACTATAAAAGTTTTATTGAGATACTAGCCACCCAAGGCCTTAGTTAATAAGTTTTGGGTGCCCAAGTGTGAATAAGGGCCAGTTGTATAAAAGGCAAATTCTCATAATGAAATGACACAATCCCCCTTTGTGCTATGAGAGCTCTTGTCTTGAGAGAGAGAGAGAGAGAGAGAGAGAGAGAGAGAGAGAGAGAGAGTACTCTAGTGCATGTTCCTCCTTCATGCATGTGTGTGAGAGAGTGAGAGGTAGATTGCCTTGCATTGTGGTGCAAGCGACTCTGTGTGGTAACAGCGTGGAGGTGGAGATCAGAGGAGTGGAGCTTCTGCAAGCAAGCTTGGGGAGCCTCAAGGGACATGAGCTCAAAGCATTGGTATAAGTACCCAATGATTGTTGTGTCTATTGCTTCTCCCATTTTTGCGGTTGTGTGGAGTTCCCTCTTGGGAGGTGTGGTAGCCCCCATAACAAGCTCTCTCTCTCTCCCTCTCTCTCTCTCTCTCTCTCTCTCTCTCTCACTCATGGGCTTAGTATTTTGTATTCAAGAGCTTGTGTGGTGAAGGTGATTGTATTAAAGAAAAATCAAAGCATCTAATTTTTCTTTGATTCAATCACCTTCATTGCTTAAGAGTTGCTTAGACCCTACACAATAACAATCTATTTATTCTTAAAAACATACATTTTGGTATCTTTCCATATATTCTTTAAATAGCTTCTCCCATTAAAAGTTCTTTCCATGTCAGCTCTCTAGAGTGAACCGGATTGATGCACGGATTGTCCTAGTGCATGTTGGGTATGTATTGAGAGATCCCAATCCATGCAAGTAACTACAGGCAATGCATTTAGATCTCTCCACATGCTTGACTCGGCGTGCATTGAGAGCTCCCAATGCATGGAGGGAGTTAGCATGCTTAGGCTGCATTGGCATGCATTATTAGGGTAGCATGCACAGAGAGCTCCCATGTGTACTGGTAGCTACAGGCATGCACTAAGAGATCTTGGTGCAGTGCTACCCAATCATGTGGCTTATGCATTATCCTCATGCATAAGGCTTATACATGAGGCTTTATGCATTAGCCTAATGACTTCTGCATACACCTTATGCATGAGGCTAATGCATAACCTTTATGCATATAGCTTATGCGTGAGGCTAATGCACAAATACTCATACACAAGCCTTATTCATAAATCTAATGCAAAAGACTCATGCATAAGGCTAATTCATAATGCTAATGCACAAGCCTCATGCATAAGGCTCGTGCATATTAGGCATAGGTCTCATGGATGCTACGCGTAAGGCTTATGCATAGTATTCATAGCTGCCATGAGGCTATGGCTATGCATAGTATTCATAGCTTCCAAGAGGTAGGATATGCATAGGGCTATGGCTATAAATTCTATGCATAAGCCTCATGTATACTATGTATAAACTTTATATATACGGATGGAACCATGTTAACGTGCTATGCTTTTTAACATGGTTTTTAGTAGTGGTAGCATTCAAAAATGGGCATGTGGTAAAATGTATGAAAAATAAATCATAAGTTGTTGGAGATTATACAACAAGATTCTCTTTGTTAAGATATTTCCAATGATATATAGCATGATAGAAAGTTTTGCATTGTGGGTCATCTTTAGACCTAAAAAATATCATAAAAATCCTGTTAACTAGCACTATCCCGGACACAAAAAAGGCATAACACGTTAACATGCTTCCACCCATATGGCTTATACATGAGGATTTATGCATAAGCCTTGGTTTATGCATAAACCTTATGGATATGATTTATGTAGAAACCTCATACATAAGACTTTTACATAGGGCTCATGCATAAGAGGCTCCTCCAAGCTCACTTGTTAAGCTCCAACCTCCAATCTCCACCTCCACGCTATCACCATAGAGTCACTCGCATCATCACATAAGGCAATCACTCTCTCTCACACACGCTCTTTCATACAAGCATAGAAGAGGAACAATTCTAGAGTGCTCTCTCTCTCACACAATCTCTCTCAAGACACAAGGAAGAGCTCTCTGTAGCACAAAGGGGATTGTGTCTTTTCATTATGAGAAAATGCCTTATATACATTTGGCCCTTATTCACACTTGGGCACCCAAAACTTACTTACTAGGCCTTGGGTGGCCAATATTTCATAATGTACAACTTTTATAGTTTTGTTTCATGACACTTATTAATGTCCTCAATTGGAGGATCATGTTTGTTAATCTAAAATGGGATTAACATCCCCCCCTTCCGAATGTAGGTTCTGTCACCGCAGAACCTGTTACCGAGGTCTAAAGACCTGGTCATCGAACTCATGTTGGTAGAAGTTCCTTCTGGATTGGAGCTTTTTGAGTATGCATCAGAATGCTAAGTGGGATCTCCAGAATCCTGTATCCACCATCTCTTCGAATGTTATATTCATGTAGCTTGGAAGACATCTTAGTCGATGGTAGTAAAGCATGATACCCTTGTCGGATGGCCCTTGGTTCATGTCAAACTTCAAGTGTTCTGCTTCATATACCCATTGTAGGATGCAGTCAGCTTGAGATGTGTTAGTAGGTGGCGTATTAGGATATGGGTTAAGTAGCTTACTTTAGCGACATTAGAATAGATAGGGTAAGTTGATTTTGAAAATGAAGAAGAGGATTCTTCTTGACCCTGACCTATGCTAGGGGTGGGTGGCTAGGCTTATGAGACTAAATAAATTCTTGTAAGTCTAGAATTTTTTCGAAATTGATAGTGGGGTATTCTATGTGGGTAGCATCAAAATTGTACTATATATTTGTTAGCATGGCTTCTAAGTGCTTGTAGATATTAGAGTAGAGTTTTAGAATTCCAAAAGGATGATATAAAGTGGACTCACTTAAATTTAGATGCTAGTAGTGAGTGTTATATACTTCTAGCCACCCATGACTAATAATCCATTGGTAACTATGTGCTACTACCTCATAGTTGGTGGGCATCTCAAGAATGTCATCTGGACAAACAAGTCTAATGTTTCGACACTGTTAACCAAAATTTCAGAATTTTGGAGAACGTGACACACCAACTACAAAGGTTTAGCACTATAGGATGTAAAGGGTAGAAAAAGATGTCTTGGGGACTAGTTAATACTAAGTCTCCCCAAAAAATTTCCATTATTATGGTATGATCAGCATTTCTTTTAGTATTTTGTTTAATTAGGGTTAGTTCTCCTTAGGCCTATATCTTCAAATGGATTTATGTGATACTAAAGTAGAGAGAGTGTTAGTGTAGACAAAAACACTATAAGAGTTTGAGGAGAGGACCAAGGAGTTACTGGCAAAGATGACCCAACTTGGAGGGAGGCGTGCTCAAGGAGGAGGCAGAGATCATCGTTAGTGGCTCCGGCCACTGACTTCTATCTTATATTGCCAGTCGACATTCTAAATCTTGTAGGCGAGAGTCAGTGTTTGCTAAGGAGGTTTGAAATTGTCGTTTCCCGGACCATCCTTGCAACATCTAGTTCCTCCAATCTTCTAGCTGGGCCCGTCTGGACGTTGCTTCTCTTTCCTGAGCTTCAATGATTTGTTAGAGCCTTTGGGCAGCTAGTCTCTGAGTGTCGTCGTGTAATTGTTGTGTGAGCTACACCATTGTCGCTTGATGTGCCAATTCTTTTCTTTGTACTTTGGCCTGGCTTGCACTTATTGTTTCATTAAGTGTTTGAATCTTTTCTACATGAGCCTTGTTTGTTTGTTCCTTTTTGTACTGTAAATGGGTTGCCCTTTCCTCCTCTGCCTTTAGCTGTGCTGTTAGCTACTAGATTTGGCATTGCAGATCTTCTCCTTTTGCCTTGGAGGCATTGGCTTGGAGCTCTTGTATTTGGTGTGCATGAAGTGTAGTGAGATCCTTTGTGTGGGTGACCTCTTTTTGAAGCTGCTTGTTTGCCTGTTCTAATTTGGCGTTGAGGTCCACATTCTCCTTGATTCTTTGCATGATTGTTTGGTTGAGAATCATGTTATTGCTCTCCAAGGCATTATACCTTTTCTCTTGCTCCTCTGTGGCCTTCAAGCTCTTCATGAGTGACTCCTTATGGGTAGCTTTAGCTACTTCCAAGTTGGCTTTTAATTTTCGCACTTGTGTGGATGCATCGTTTACCTGTTTCTAGAGGGTCGTGTTACGATCATGGAGCATGTGCATTGTCAGGAGGTGGCACCACCAGACCTTTTGTTCTTGCTCCCACATTGCACTTATGCTTGCTTCTCCTTGCATCCGAGTCTGTGGTTGGTTGAGCAGCTCATCGAGTCCTTCCATGGTCTCCTGCAAGAATTGTTGATAGTCTATGTTTTGCAAGGAGGCCAGCTGGGGTAGTCTTACTTCATCTTCCAACCGCCTTCTCTTGCTTGGACTGGATGGCTCTGGAGTTATCTGTCTTTTGCTTATGTCAATTGGGGCCTCTGTTTCTTGAACTGGAGCTGTTTATTGGCTCAATGCCTTGTCATTCCTCAGCCTGTATTGGTGTTGCTTGTTCGTGCATTGTCTCTATTGGCATGTCTTCCAAAGTCGATTCTTTGAGAGGCGATAGATCTATAAATACTAATTGAGCTGGGCTTGTCGGATGAGTAATTTGTTGTAGGGTCTCCTATGTGGCTTGGCTGAGAGTGGTCTCTTGCAGCACCTCTTGGTATGTGCGAATTTCCTAGGCCACTTCTGCCTCTAATCTCTGTGACTCAACAGCTATATGTAAGATTCCTCCCCCAAACCCCTTTTTGATGTCTAGTATCTTCTTCTATAATCAATCCCTCTTCAGAAATATAAAAGACTTGTTTCTAACTGTTTTAACCTAGAGAGAGAAAATATTCTAGAGAGAGAATATTCAGATTTTTAATATTTTTGGATAGAAAATTATCTCATCTTATTAAAATAAGTTTCCCCGAAACAGAAATTCAAAAAGAACTTTCCAATGTGCAATTGGAATTAATTGGAAATGTGTATAAAGGACCTTAGTCTAAGGGTCTAGATTTTCAGAAATTTTTGGATTATGGTCCAATTAAGGTTCCTATGGACCAATAGCATCAATCCATGTGTAGGGAGGAGATAAATCTAATTTGAAAAAGAAGATACCCAAAAATGAGTAAATACTCACATAAGATGAAGAGTTGAAAATGTACAAGGTTTATTAGTAAAAAATTATGAGCAATATTAAAAGTATGACATATGTAAGGAAGGGGAGTTCTTTAAAGGAGGTGCATATTTCACATGCTTGAATGAGTTTTAAACTCATAAAAATTGAGATATTTCATCTCTCCTCTCTCCTCATTCAAGTCTAGTTCCAAAAAGTTAGCTTAACTGACCTAAAAATGGTCAAATATTGACCAAACTGATTTAGAAAATTCTAGAATCAGTTTGTTTGGTTAGGAGCTCAATTTTTCCTATAAATAGAAGCCTCACCCTTGTTGAAAAATATATAGTGTTTATGCATCGTTACTCTACTCCACCTAAGCCAAGAACTGTGAATTCATTTAATAATTCACTAGTTTTTGGAGCTTCCCTCTTTCTTCAATCCCCATTAGTGGCTCCATCAACATACTTAACCAATTGATTGGTTGGGGGCCTCTACCGTGAACAAAGAATCAAGCAAGTTGTAAGGTAATTAGTGAATATTCATCTTTCTATAATTTCTCAATGTTTCTCTCTTCTCAACCCCTCTCAAGCTTGAGAAGTTTAATTGGTATGGTTTTTTTTAAATGCTATTGAAGTTTGAATAGTAGTGAAGAGTTACATAATTTAATAAATGCTATTGAAGTTAATTTTCATTTATGTTTAAATTCTAATGATTCTTATGTAAATTCTCTCTCTCACTCAAGAAATGGTCATACTCATGACCCATTCTCAATCCAAATCAAGCTTTTCATAAAGCTTTTCCTTAACCCAAGATTAAGCTATGCTTGAGGCCAAATTAATGGCTTTTTCTTATGCTTTTAGTTTATGTATATTGATGATTCAATCCATTATGGATTAAGGATCCAATTAGAGAATCATTTTAATTATTTCCTTAATGATAAGCCTTATCCCTTAGAAAAATTGAGATTTATCAGTCATAGCAGCGGAGCTATGGCAAAATTTTTATAAAAATTATGCATAAAAAATTTTCATTCAAAGCATAAAAAGAGGACTTCCTACCATATTCTAGGAATCATCATCCTAGATTAATTGAAAGAATTTCATTATAATCATGGAGAAATTGAATTTTAATATTATGCATAAAGGATAAATTTTTATATCAAAAGTGTTATTTTTACCATTTTTATTTTCATGCATAGAAGTATGCATAATGGATAAATTTTTATATCAAAAGTGTTACTTTTATCATTTTTACTTTCATGCATAGAAGTATGCATAAAGGATAAATTTTTATATCAAAAGTGTTATTTTTACCATTTTTATTTTCATGCATAGAAGTATGCATAATGGATAAATTTTTATATCAAAAGTATTACTTTTATCATTTTTATTTCATACATAAAAGTATGCATAAAAGAAAATTTTTATATCAAAAGTGTTACTTTTATCATTTTTAATTTTCATGCATAGAAGTATGCATAAAGGAAAATTTTTATATCAAAAGTGTTACTTTTATCATTTTTAATTTTCATGCATAGAAGTATGCATAAAGGAAAATTTTTATATCAAAAGTGTTACTTTTATCATTTTTAATTTTCATGCATAGAAGTATGCATAAAGGAAAAATTTTTATATCAAAAGTGTTACTTTTATCATATTGGATTTCATGCATATAGGTATGCATAAAAGATATTCTTTTTATACTAAAAGTATGATTTTCCTCATAAATGGATTTTATGCTTAACTTAGATGCATAAGAGAAATTCTTTTATTCTAAAAGTATAATTCCCTACCAAATTGAAATCATGCATAAGAAGATGCATAAAAGATTGATTTTAATTTCGAAAGTGTTAGTCTCCTTAAATGGAATTTATGTATAAATAAATGTGTAGAGAAATCTTATATCAAATTAAAGAATTCTCTTTTTTTTTTAAAAAGATATGAAATGTGATAAGATGTGATAAGAGGTGTATGAGATGTGATAAGAATTGATAAGATGCGTATGGAAAGTGATAGGATGTGATAAGAGGTGTGATAAGAGGTGATAAGATGCTTATGAAATAAGTTAGGATGTGATAAGATGAATTAAGATGTGTATGGGGGGATGAGGTAAGAAGTGTATGTGATAGGATAAGATGTATATGGGTTGTGATAGGGCGAGAATGGATGTGATGTAAAAGATTAGATGTGAAGGTATATGGGGTTATATAAATGGGAATGTGAAAATGGATGTATGTATGTGGATGTGTGGATATGGAGATGGGAGTGTGGATGTATGAACATGAAAATGGATATATGCATGAAGATGTATATGCATAGATGTAAATGTGGATGTAGATGTGGATGTATAGATGTGAATGGATGTGGATGTATAGATATGAATGGAAATGTGGATGTGGATGTATGTGAATGTGGATGTAGATGTGGATGTATAGATGTGAATGTGGAATGTGGATGTGGATGTATGTATGTATGTGGATGTAGATGTGGATGTATAGATGTGAATGGGAATGGGGATGTGGATGTATGTGAATGTGAATGTAGATGTGGATGTATGTGAATGTGAATGTAGATGTGAATGTGGAATGTGGATGTATAGATGTGGATGTATGGGAATGTGGATGTGGATGTATGTGAATGTGAATGTAGATGTGGATGTATAGATGTGAATGTGGAATGTGGATGTGGATGTATGTATGTATGTGGATGTAGATGTGGATGTATGGATGTGTATGTATGAATGTGGATATGGGATGTGGATGTATAAATGAGGATGTGAAAATGGAGGTAAGCATGTAGATGTGGATGCATGTATGTGAATGTGAATGTAGATGTGAATGTGGAATGTGGATGTATAGATGTGGATGTATGGGAATGTGGATGTGGATGTATGTGAATGTGAATGTAGATGTGGATGTATAGATGTGAATGTGGAATGTGGATGTGGATGTATGTATGTATGTGGATGTAGATGTGGATGTATGGATGTGTATGTATGAATGTGGATATGGGATGTGGATGTATAAATGAGGATGTGAAAATGGAGGTAAGCATGTAGATGTGGATGCATGGATGTGAATGTGGATGTGGATGTGGATGTGGATATGGATGTGTATGTATGAATGTGGATATGGGATGTGGATGTATAAATGAGGATGTGAAAATGGAGATAAGCATGTAGATGTGGATGTATGGATGTGAATGTGGATGTGGATGTGGATGTGGATGTATGGATGTGAATATGGATGTGAATATATGATATGTGATGTGAAGGAATCTGAAGTGAAGAGATGGAAAAGGAGGTGATTGGATGAGTACACATATACATGGAATGTGGAATAAGTAATGTGGATTAATGAGGGATAATGTGGAAAAATGAGAGTTAATATAGAAACTGTATTTGTAAACTGTTTGTAAATGCTGTTTGTAAATGGCTGTTTTATGTCAAGAATGCTGGGGAAGCATTTTGACCGTCTTGTGATTAAGGTCGTGGAGACCTAACTGATAAAGTTGCAACTGCTGACGGAGAGTCAATGGAGGACGTCTCGCGTAGCAAGGTCGACCGAGGTCTTGACCAGCCTCGGTTCGATTAAAATGGTGAGCTTCCGGTACGGTGGATGAGGGACCAAGGAAGCGGCCTATGAGTGAAGCGCTAGGTCACCTGCGAAGGATCCTAGAGGGTGCTGACCATATGGTGCTCGGGCTCTGGGTCGCCTAGGATACCCACGCGTGCGTCGAGGAAGATATTGGAACAAGGAGTAAGAGTTGTTTTGTGAAACCGGGCATGGATCTGGTTGACTGACCTTGCTGGTCCTCAACGGATGAGTCCATGGCTCTTTTATATGGATCTGTTGGTTGAACTTGCTGATCTTCAACGAGAGTCCATCTTGATAAGTGATTATATTACCGAGTATTATGGGCTAGGAACTATGGAAACGGCCTCTGAGTGGACAGGTGGTGAGCGTTCTAGTTGCCAATGATGCCATAGATACTCTGATGAAGGAATGATGGGAAATTTGAGGATCAACCGGATAAATTGGAAGATTGTGATCAGTGGTACTATGGTTTCATTAAAGGATTGTTTTAAAGTTAGCTGATGATAAGAAAAAGGCAATTTCATATTGGGTGTGTAAGTGGTGTGCCTAATTTTATGTTGCATGAACTTCCGGCTAGGGGGCCTTGGAACTCTCTTCCTTGGTACCCGGGACAAAACTTAACCAAATTCCAAATTGGATCCCATCACTACAGTGGTTGGGCGGTTGGCTAACCCATGGGATCGGATGGGGTTAGGCTGGACTGATGGATCCGTAAACCGAGACTCAATTTCTGTTATTACGATAGATGAAGTAAGTCCCGGATAGTAATTGTTCTATGGATAGGAATCAACGGCTGTGCCTCTTGATGGGGAAAAAAGCGTTGATCCCAATGATCCAAGTGCAAGTTTCTTCCTTGATCCGACCGAGTATCTTTATAGGTGCAGTTGGATCAGCGTGATCAGTAATGATCTTGACTACGTTAGAGTAAAAAATTATCCTGGTGGAATCGCCCGTGCTTTCCGGGTAAGGGAAGTTTTTTCCGGGTTCGGTTTTGGAAAAACCGACGGATTAGTCTCTTGTCCGGATATCCGTGGACGAGGCCCCGAATGTGGGACCCCTGTCCCGTGCGAGAAGTGCTACTTCCGCTGCTAGTACCCGAATCCGTTGCTCGGTGGGAACAGGGGGATCTCACAGTTGGTATCAGAGCATTTGGTTAATAAAGATCAATTGAGAAGACAAATAGGTCAGAAATTTATCAAGAAACACAAAAAGGTTGTAATTGTGTGATATAATTCATACAATTTGATATTCAAATTGAAATTCGTAATTTGGTAATTGGGTCTTCAGATGGAAGTACCGCAATTATATAGAATCCTTGACTTGCTTGAGGCCTAGACATGATGGTATTTACCTTATAATTCCAAGGGCCGTGACTATCCGTATATACCGAGAGTATAACTGCAGCTCTTTACTGACAGTATATACGAGTAAATCTAAGACTTGAAATTATAAGCGTTAATGCTATCCAGATGATGAATTTGAATGTGGTTGATATGATTTTTAATTCTGTTTGGGAACTGATGAATTGATTGGGATTCTGATTGAAAAATGATGATTTTTGAAATTTAGTTGAAATATAATAACTTGAGCAAAACCGCAATGAGGATGAATGGGACGAGTCCCTGTAATGATAAATGATGATAATGATTTCAACAAATCACTATGAGATTAGTGGATTGTGCTGTCAAAGTACTACTGTTAACACTTGACTCGGTATATCAAGTTAAGGGATGACAAATTGAAAACTTGCTTGACTGAAATTCCCGTGGAGGAATGTTCAGAAAGAAAAAATTTCGATCTGATGGACCATTATCGTGTTAAAGATATGAATGATATGATCTGAAATGAATTTATTTAATGATGAGTTCTATATAAGGGATATTTATCCCCGTATTCTGTTGGGTTAACTAGAATATAAGGAACCCTAGAATAAATTGGATCTTAAGAAAAAGAGTTGTCCTCTACTTGGCGAGATGAGGACATCTCACACTTTTTTAAGTGGGGTAGAATGTAAGATTCCTCCCCAGCCTTCGAGGCATACAGGAGTAAGAATCTCCCTTTTTGATCTTAAAATTATTCCCTCTCAAAAATAAAAGAAAGATTCTGTTTAAAAAAAGGAAGACCCTTTCCCTAGAATACTTCTCAGGAGTCACGCTGTTTTAAGGATTCAGAACAATTAGTTCAGAAGTGAAAATCGGTGTTTTGGATACCAAGGTTTTGGTCTTCATTCGAGTACGGCACAAAAGAAGTTCTTTATCTATTGGGGAGTTTAAGAAGTTATCCCCCAGATATTGTGAGCCTTATCTGACTTCAAAGAAAGTAAGTGACTTAGCTTACGAGCTTCTTTTATCTCCTCATCTCAAAGTTCTTAATGCCTTCTATAGAAAATTGTGCCAAACCCAAATCATGGAAGGACGGTAAAACTTCAGTGGCAAGCTACCGTTGGCTTCTAAGTTACGCTAGCTCCTTCCTTTATATAAGTCGTAACTTTTACTTGTCGCTCACAGTAATCTTACTCCCATCGATCTCCTTTCTTCCTAATCTCCTTCATGGCTTGGCAACAAGAATTAGTTTTATCCATAATGATTCCTCACCTTCAAGACGCAAGTGAGTCTGTGAAGAAGGATTTTATAGAACAGTATGAGCGCTCACTTTTCCCTCACTTGGGAACTTCTGTAGCGCAGACCAAATGGCGGACCTATCAAGACATAACTAGGGTAACACCCTGGGGTCAGCAGCACTTCCGTAACAATGTCCGCTTGGCCATGGTTATTGAAGCTTTGGGTTTGGGTCCCCGATACTACTGCGTCATGAGATCAAGACATCCTGGGTTTTCTGAGCGGGTCTTCTTACTGGCGTGTTTTCTTCCTCATGAGAAGATATGCCTTTACCCCGTTTTTGGCTTGCCTCTCAGAGGTCCTTTTGTTAGAACACCTCATACCACTGAGATAGGCGCAGCAATAACCCACAGAATCATTCCCATAGATGAGTTACCTTATACTTGTGCAGCTTGTGAGGACTGCTTTTGTGACCATATGATGGACGGGCTTATGGAAGTGTAAAGAGTTCCTCTATCTTTACTGTATAAGTTCCGAGAATGAATAAAGTTTAAATCTTGTTCGTATTTTGAATCTTGCTCTCTTTAAGACTTATCTTGGTGGTTAATCTTGATTTAAATTTTTCTCTAAGTCTCATATTCGTGAATCTTGCGAAATTATCACAAGTTGCGAGATGAGGACATCTCGCGTTTTTTAAGTGGGGTAGAATGTAAGATTCCTCCCCCAAACCCCTTTTTGATGTCTAGTATCTTCTTCTATAATCAATCCCTCTTCAGAAATATAAAAGACTTGTTTCTAACTGTTTTAACCTAGAGAGAGAAAATATTCTAGAGAGAGAATATTCAGATTTTTAATATTTTTGGATAGAAAATTATCTCATCTTATTAAAATAAGTTTCCCTGAAACAGAAATTCAAAAAGAACTTTCCAATGTGCAATTGGAATTAATTGGAAATGTGTATAAAGGACCTTAGTCTAAGGGTCTAGATTTTCAGAAATTTTTGGATTATGGTCCAATTAAGGTTCCTATGGACCAATAGCATCAATCCATGTGTAGGGAGGAGATAAATCCAATTTGAAAAAGAAGATACCCAAAAATGAGTAAATACTCACATAAGATGAAGAGTTGAAAATGTACAAGGTTTATTAGTAAAAAATTATGAGCAATATTAAAAGTATGACATATGTAAGGAAGGGGAGTTCTTTAAAGGAGGTGCATATTTCACATGCTTGAATGAGTTTTAAACTCATAAAAATTGAGATATTTTATCTCTCCTCTCTCCTCATTCAAGTCTAGTTCCAAAAAGTTAGCTTAACTGACCTAAAAATGGTCAAATATTGACCAAACTGATTTAGAAAATTCTAGAATCAGTTTGTTTGGTTAGGAGCTCAATTTTTCCTATAAATAGAAGCCTCACCCTTGTTGAAAAATATATAGTGTTTATGCATCGTTACTCTACTCCACCTAAGCCAAGAACTGTGAATTCATTTAATAATTCACTAGTTTTTGGAGCTTCCCTCTTTCTTCAATCCCCATTAGTGGCTCCATCAACATACTTAACCAATTGATTGGTTGGGGGCCTCTACCGTGAACAAAGAATCAAGCAAGTTGTAAGGTAATTAGTGAATATTCATCTTTCTATAATTTCTCAATGTTTCTCTCTTCTCAACCCCTCTCAAGCTTGAGAAGTTTAATTGGTATGGTTTTTTTTAAATGCTATTGAAGTTTGAATAGTAGTGAAGAGTTACATAATTTAATAAATGCTATTGAAGTTAATTTTCATTTATGTTTAAATTCTAATGATTCTTATGTAAATTCTCTCTCTCACTCAAGAAATGGTCATACTCATGACCCATTCTCAATCCAAATCAAGCTTTTCATAAAGCTTTTCCTTAACCCAAGATTAAGCTATGCTTGAGGCCAAATTAATGGCTTTTTCTTATGCTTTTAGTTTATGTATATTGATGATTCAATCCATTATGGATTAAGGATCCAATTAGAGAATCATTTTAATTATTTCCTTAATGATAAGCCTTATCCCTTAGAAAAATTGAGATTTATCAGTCATAGCAGCGGAGCTATGGCAAAATTTTTATAAAAATTATGCATAAAAAATTTTCATTCAAAGCATAAAAAGAGGACTTCCTACCATATTCTAGGAATCATCATCCTAGATTAATTGAAAGAATTTCATTATAATCATGGAGAAATTGAATTTTAATATTATGCATAAAGGATAAATTTTTATATCAAAAGTGTTATTTTTACCATTTTTATTTTCATGCATAGAAGTATGCATAATGGATAAATTTTTATATCAAAAGTGTTACTTTTATCATTTTTACTTTCATGCATAGAAGTATGCATAAAGGATAAATTTTTATATCAAAAGTGTTATTTTTACCATTTTTATTTTCATGCATAGAAGTATGCATAATGGATAAATTTTTATATCAAAAGTATTACTTTTATCATTTTTATTTCATACATAAAAGTATGCATAAAAGAAAATTTTTATATCAAAAGTGTTACTTTTATCATTTTTAATTTTCATGCATAGAAGTATGCATAAAGAAAAATTTTTATATCAAAAGTGTTACTTTTATCATTTTTAATTTTCATGCATAGAAGTATGCATAAAGGAAAATTTTTATATCAAAAGTGTTACTTTTATCATTTTTAATTTTCATGCATAGAAGTATGCATAAAGGAAAAATTTTTATATCAAAAGTGTTACTTTTATCATATTGGATTTCATGCATATAGGTATGCATAAAAGATATTCTTTTTATACTAAAATTATGATTTTCCTCATAAATGGATTTTATGCTTAACTTAGATGCATAAGAGAAATTCTTTTATTCTAAAAGTATAATTCCCTACCAAATTGAAATCATGCATAAGAAGATGCATAAAAGATTGATTTTAATTTCGAAAGTGTTAGTCTCCTTAAATGGAATTTATGTATAAATAAATGTGTAGAGAAATCTTATATCAAATTAAAGAATTCTCTTTTTTTTTTAAAAAGATATGAAATGTGATAAGATGTGATAAGAGGTGTATGAGATGTGATAAGAATTGATAAGATGCGTATGGAAAGTGATAGGATGTGATAAGAGGTGTGATAAGAGGTGATAAGATGCTTATGAAATAAGTTAGGATGTGATAAGATGAATTAAGATGTGTATGGGGGGATGAGGTAAGAAGTGTATGTGATAGGATAAGATGTATATGGGTTGTGATAGGGCGAGAATGGATGTGATGTAAAAGATTAGATGTGAAGGTATATGGGGTTATATAAATGGGAATGTGAAAATGGATGTATGTATGTGGATGTGTGGATATGGAGATGGGAGTGTGGATGTATGAACATGAAAATGGATATATGCATGAAGATGTATATGCATAGATGTAAATGTGGATGTAGATGTGGATGTATAGATGTGAATGGATGTGGATGTATAGATATGAATGGAAATGTGGATGTGGATGTATGTGAATGTGGATGTAGATGTGGATGTATAGATGTGAATGTGGAATGTGGATGTGGATGTATGTATGTATGTGGATGTAGATGTGGATGTATAGATGTGAATGGAAATGGGGATGTGGATGTATGTGAATGTGAATGTAGATGTGGATGTATGTGAATGTGAATGTAGATGTGAATGTGGAATGTGGATGTATAGATGTGGATGTATGGGAATGTGGATGTGGATGTATGTGAATGTGAATGTAGATGTGGATGTATAGATGTGAATGTGGAAAGTGGATGTGGATGTATGTATGTATGTGGATGTAGATGTGGATGTATGGATGTGTATGTATGAATGTGGATATGGGATGTGGATGTATAAATGAGGATGTGAAAATGGAGGTAAGCATGTAGATGTGGATGCATGTATGTGAATGTGAATGTAGATGTGAATGTGGAATGTGGATGTATAGATGTGGATGTATGGGAATGTGGATGTGGATGTATGTGAATGTGAATGTAGATGTGGATGTATAGATGTGAATGTGGAATGTGGATGTGGATGTATGTATGTATGTGGATGTAGATGTGGATGTATGGATGTGTATGTATGAATGTGGATATGGGATGTGGATGTATAAATGAGGATGTGAAAATGGAGGTAAGCATGTAGATGTGGATGCATGGATGTGAATGTGGATGTGGATGTGGATGTGGATATGGATGTGTATGTATGAATGTGGATATGGGATGTGGATGTATAAATGAGGATGTGAAAATGGAGATAAGCATGTAGATGTAGATGTATGGATGTGAATGTGGATGTGGATGTGGATGTATGGATGTGAATATGGATGTGAATATATGATATGTGATGTGAAGGAATCTGAAGTGAAGAGATGGAAAAGGAGGTGATTGGATGAGTACACATATACATGGAATGTGGAATAAGTAATGTGGATTAATGAGGGATAATGTGGAAAAATGAGAGTTAATATAGAAACTGTATTTGTAAACTGTTTGTAAATGATGTTTGTAAATGGCTGTTTTATGTCAAGAATGCTGGGGAAGCATTTTGACCGTCTTGTGATTAAGGTCGTGGAGACCTAACTGATAAAGTTGCAACTGCTGACGGAGAGTCAATGGAGGACGTCTCGCGTAGCAAGGTCGACCGAGGTCTTGACCAGCCTCGGTTCGATTAAAATGGTGAGCTTCCGGTACGGTGGATGAGGGACCAAGGAAGCGGCCTATGAGTGAAGCGCTAGGTCACCTGCGAAGGATCCTAGAGGGTGCTGACCATACGGTGCTCGGGCTCTGGGTCGCCTAGGATACCCACGCGTGCGTCGAGGAAGATATTGGAACAAGGAGTAAGAGTTGTTTTGTGAAACCGGGCATGGATCTGGTTGACTGACCTTGCTGGTCCTCAACGGATGAGTCCATGGCTCTTTTATATGGATCTGTTGGTTGATCTTGCTGATCTTCAACGAGAGTCCATCTTGATAAGTGATTATATTGCCGAGTATTATGGGCTAGGAACTATGGAAACGGCCTCTAAGTGGACAGGTGGTGAGCGTTCTAATTGCCAATGATGCCATAGATACTCTGATGAAGGAATGATGGGAAATTTGAGGATCAACCGGATAAATTGGAAGATTGTGATCAGTGGTACTATGGTTTCATTAAAGGATTGTTTTAAAGTTAGCTGATGATAAGAAAAAGGCAATTTCATATTGGGTGTGTAAGTGGTGTGCCTAATTTTATGTTGCATGAACTTCCGGCTAGGGGGCCTTGGAACTCTCTTCCTTGGTACCCGGGACAAAACTTAACCAAATTCCAAATTGGATCCCATCACTACAGTGGTTGGGCGGTTGGCTAACCCATGGGATCGGATGGGGTTAGGCTGGACTGATGGATCCGTAAACCGAGACTCAATTTCTGTTATTACGATAGATGAAGTAAGTCCCGGATAGTAATTGTTCTATGGATAGGAATCAACGGCTGTGCCTCTTGATGGGGAAAAAAGCATTGATCCCAATGATCCAAGTGCAAGTTTCTTTCTTGATCCGACCGAGTATCTTTATAGGTGCAGTTGGATCAGCGTGATCAGTAATGATCTTGACTACGTTAGAGTAAAAAATTATCCTGGTGGAATCGCCTGTGCTTTCCGGGTAAGGGAAGTTTTTTCCGGGTTCGGTTTTGGAAAAACCGACGGATTAGTCTCTTGTCCGGATATCCGTGGACGAGGCCCCGAATGTGGGACCCCTGTCCCGTGCGAGAAGTGCTACTTCCGCTGCTAGTACCCGAATCCGTTGCTCGGTGGGAACAGGGGGATCTCACACTATATCTGGAAGCACTCCCCTCATCTTCTTATCTGTTTTCTTCTTTCACCCCTTCTTGATCTACTTCATGATTTCCCGGGTCTCCATCAAGATAGACTGCCCTTCTTGCATATCTACAGCTGTTAATTTGGGTTGGTCTAGAAGCAGTGCCAACTGCATATGCTCCTCTGGTTCGGGCCCTTTGAGAGGCCTTTTTGCTATGTGATAGAGAACCTATGTGAGTAGGTATGGGTTACAGATTTAGGATTGGTAGGATTTTAAGTAGTTCTCCATCTCCTTATATGGACATAGTATGCCCAGTCTTCTTCTTTCTCCTCATGTGCTTTTGTAATCCTGTTCAAGGTGACCCTATTTGTATCTGTCCATGGGCTTCACCTGTAGCATCAAGGACATGGCCCTACAATCTTTTTCTGTAGCCTCATGACTGTGGGCAAAAGTTACAGAGCATCCCGTATGAGATCTTTTGTGATGAGGACTTGCTCGGAAGTGCCGTCCGCTTTGGTGATGGTTCCCCTTTTGGTGCCCTTGTCATAGGTCTTAAGGTATTCTGTGTAGAGTTCTATGTCGATACTTCTTGGGAGTATCTGTGCCATCTTCCCTAGACCAACCTTAATGTCCTTTGCTTTGACTTCGGCCTCCTCTAGAATTTGGAGGCATTCTGGGCTGTAGTATTGGAGGGCTACCTTTCCATGGGCCATGAGAGCTTCTTTGCTGATGATGGCCCCATGGAAGGCTTTGTAAGATTCCTCTCCCACCCCCTTTTTGATGTCTAGTATCTTTCCCTGTAATCAATCCCTCTTCAGAAATATAAAGACCTTGTTTCTATCTGTAGAGAGAGAAAAATATTCTAGAGAGAGAATATTCAGATTTTGAATATTTTTGGATAGAAAAATATCTCTTCTAATTCAGATGAGTTCCCCTGAAACAGAAATTCAAAAAGAATTTTCCAATGTGCAATTGGAATTAATTGAAAATAGGTATAAAGAACCTTAGCCTAAGGGTCTAGATTTTCATAAATCTTTAGACTATGGTCCAATTAAGGTTCCTATGGACCAATAGCATCAATCCATGTGTAGGGAGGAGATAAATCCAACTTGTAAAAAGAAAATACCCAAAAATGAGTAAATGCTCACATAAGATGAAGAGTTGAAAATGTACAAGGTTTATTAGTAAAAAACTATGAGCAATATTAAAATGATTCCATTATGACACATATGTAAGGAAGGGGAGTTCTTTAAAGGAGGTGCATATTTCACATAAGATGAAGAGTTGAAAATGTACAAGGTTTATTAGTAAAAAAACTATGAGCAATATTAAAATGATTCCATTATGACACATATGTAAGGAAGGGGAGTTCTTTAAAGGAGGTGCATATTTCACATAAGATGAAGAGTTGAAAATGTACAAGGTTTATTAGTAAAAAACTATGAGCAATATTAAAATGATTCCATTATGACACATATGTAAGGAAGGGGAGTTCTTTAAAGGATGTGCATATTTCACATAAGATGAAGAGTTGAAAATGTATAAGGTTTATTAGTAAAAAAACTATGAGCAATATTAAAATGATTCCATTATGACACATATGTAAGGAAGGGGAGTTCTTTAAAGGAGGTGCATATTTCACATGCTTGAATGAGTTTTAAACTCATAAAAATTGAGATATTTCATCTCTCCTCTCTCCTCATTCAAGTCTAGTTCCAAAAAGTTAGCTTAACTGACCTAAAAATGGTCAAATATTGACCAAACTGATTTAGAAAATTCTAGAATCAGTTTATTTGGTTAGGAGCTCAATTTTTCCTATAAATAGAAGCCTCCCCCTTGTTGAAAAATATATAGTGTTTATGCATCGTTACTCTACTCCACCTAAGCCAAGAACTGTGAATTCATTTAATAATTCACTAGTTTTTGGAGCTTCCCTCTTTCTTCAATCCTCATTAGTGGCTCCATCAACATACTTAACCAATTGATTGGTTGGGGGCCTCTACCGTGAACAAAGAATCAAGCAATTTGTAAGGTAATTAGTGAATATTGATCTTTTCTATAATTTCTCAATGTTTCTCTCTTCTCAACCCCTCTCAAGCTTGAGAAGCTTAATTGGTATGGTTTTTTTTAAATGCTATTAAAGTTAATTGGTGAATAGTAGTGAAGAGTTACATAATTTAATAAATGCTATTAATTATGTTTAAATTCTAATGGTTTTTATGTAATTTCTCTCTCTCACTCAAGAAATGGTCATACTCATGACCCATTCTCAATCCAAATGAAGCTTTTCATAAAGCTTTTCCTTAATCCAAGATTAAGCTATGCTTGAGGCCAAATTAATGGCTTTTTTCTATGCTTTTAGTTTATGCATATTGATGATTCAATCCATTATAGATTAATGATCCAATTAGAGATCATTTTAATTATTTCCTTAATGATAAGCTTTATCCCTTAGAAAAAAATTGAGATTTATCAGTCATAGCAGCGGAGCTATGGCAAAATTTTTATAAAAATTATGCATAAAATAATTTCATTCAAAGCATAAAAAGAGGACTTCCTACCATATTCTAGGAATTATCATCCTAGATTAATTGAAAGAATTTCATTATAATCATGGAGAAATTAAATTTTAATATCATGCATAAAGGATAATTTTTTATATCAAAAGTGTTACTTTTATCATATTGGATTTCATGCATAGAGGTATGCATAAAAGTTGAATATTTTATTATAAAAGTGTTACTTTTAGCATAATTGAATTTCATGCATAGAGGTATGCATAAAAGATATGGAAAGTGATAAAATATGATAAGATGCATGTGGATGTGGATATGGATATGGATGTGTATGTATGAATGTGGATATGGGATGTGGATGTATAAATGAGGATGTGAAAATGGAGATAAGCTTGTAGATGTGGATGTATGGATGTGAATGTGGATGTGGATGTGGATGTGGATGTGGATGTATGAATGTGGATGTATGGATGTGAATGTGGATGTGGATGTGGATGTATGAATGTGGATGTATGGATGTATGAATGTGGATGTATGGATGTGAATGAGGATGTAGATGTGGATGCATGGATGTAAATGTGGATGTGTATGTATGGATGTATGCATGTAGATGTGGATGCATGAATGTGGATGTATGGATGTGAATGAGCATATAGATGTGGATGTATGGATGTGAATGTGCATGTAGATATGGATGTCTATATGTGAATGTGAATGTGGATGTGGATATATGTATGCATGTGGATGTGGATATGGATGCGTATGTATGAATGTGGATATGGGATGTGGATGTATAAATGAGGATGTGAAAATGGAGTTAAGCATGTAGATGTGGATGCATGGATGTAAATGTGGATGTGTATGTATAGATGTATGCATGTAGATGTGGTGAATGTGGATGTATGGATGTGAATGAGCATATAGATGTGGATGTATGGATGTGAATGGGAATGTGGATGTGGATATATGTATGCATGTGGATGTGGATATGGATGCGTATGTATGAATGTGGATATGGGATGTGGATGTATAAATGAGGATGTGAAAATGGAGTTAAGCATGTAGATGTGGATGCATGGATGTAAATGTGGATGTGGATGTATGGATGTATGCATGTAGATGTGGATGCATGAATGTGGATGTATGGATGTGAATGAGCATATAGATATGGATGTATGGATGTGAATGTGCATGTAGATATGGATGTATATATGTGAATGGGAATGTGGATGTGGATATATGTATGCATGTGGATGTGGATATGGATGCGTATGTATGAATGTGGATATGGGATGTGGATGTATAAATGAGGATGTGAAAATGGAGATAAGCATGTAGATGTGGATGCATGAATGTGGATGTATGGATGTGAATGAGGATATAGATGTGGATGTATGGATGAAATGTGCATGTAGATATGGATGTATAGATGTGAATGGGAATGTGGATGTGGATGTGGATGTATGTATGTATGTATGTGGATGTGGATGTATGAATGAGGACGTGATAATGAATGTATGCATGTGGATGTGGATATGGATGTGTATGTATGAATGCGGATATGGATGTGGATATGGATGTGTATGTATGAATGTGGATATGGGATGTGTATGTATGAATGTGGATATGGGATGTGGATGTATAAATGAGGATGTGAAAATGGAGTTAAGCATGTAGATGTGGATGTATGGATGTGAATGTGGATGTGGATGTGGATGTATGGATGTGGATATGGATGTGAATATATGATATGTGATGTGAAGGAATCTGAAGTGAAGAGATGGAAAAGGATATGATTGGATGAGTACACATATAAATGAAATGTGGAATAAGTAATGTGGATTGTATGAGGGATAATGTGGAAAAATGAGAGTTAATATAGAAATTGTATTTGTAAACTGTTTGTAAATGCTGTTTGTAAATGGCTGTTTTATGTCAAGAATGCTGGGAAAGCATTTTGACCGTCTTGTGATTAAGGTCGTGGAGACCTAACTGATAAAGTTGCAACTGCTGACGGAGAGTCAATGGAGGACGTCTCGCGTAGCAAGGTCGGCCGAGGTCTTGACCAGCCTCGGTTCGATTAAAATGGTGAGCTTCCGGTACGGTGGATGAGGGACCAAGGAAGCGGCCTATGAGTGAAGCGCTAGGTCACCTGCGAAGGATCCTAGAGGGTGCTGACCATACGGTGCTCGAGCTCTGGGTCGCCCAGGATACCCACGCGTGCGTCGAGGAAGATATTGGAACAAGGAGTAAGAGTTGTTTTCTGGAACCGGGCATGGATCTGGTTGACTGACCTTGCTGGTCCTCAACGGATGAGTCCATGGCTCTTTTATATGGATCTGTTGGTTGATCTTGCTGATCTTCAACGAGAGTCCATCTTGATAAGTGATTATATTGTTGAGTATTATGGGCTAGGAACTATTGAAACGGCCCCTGTGTGGACAGGTGGTGAGCGTTCTAGTTGCCAATGATGCCATAGATACTCTAATGAAGGAATGATGGGAAATTATGAATCAACTGGATAAATTGGGAGATTGTGATCAGTGGTACTATGGTTTCATTAAAGGATTGTTTTAAAGTTAGCTGATGCTAAGAAAAAGGCAATTTTCATATTGGGTGTGTAAGTGGTGTGGCTAGTTTTATGTTTGCATGAAATTCCGGCTAGGGGGCCTTGGAACTCTTTTCCTTGGTACCCGGGACAAAACCTAACCAAATTCCAAATTGGATCCCATCACTACAGTGGTTGGGCGGTTGGCTAACCCATGGGATCGGATGGGGTTAGGCTGGACTGATGGATCCGTAAATCGAGACTCAATTTTTGTTATTACGATAGATAAAGTAAATCCCGGATAGTAATTGTTCTATGGATAGGAATCAACGGCTGTGCCTCCTTGGTGGGGAAAAAAGCGTTGATCCCAATGATCCAAGTGCAAGTTTCTTCCTTGATCTGACCAAGTATCTTTATAGATGCAGTCGGATCTGTTTGATCAGTAAGGGTTTTGACTACGTTAGAGTAAAAATTATCCTGGTGGAATCGCCCGTGCTTTCCGGATAAGGGAAGTTTTTCCGGGTCTGGTTTTGGAAAAACCGACGGATTAGTCTTTTGTCCGGATATCCGTGGACGAGGCCCCGAGTGTGGGACCCTGCCTCGCGCAAGAAGTGCTACTTCCGCTGCTAGTACCCCGAATCCGTTGCGCGGTGGGAACAGGGATCCCACAGTTGGTATCAGAGCATTTGGTTAATAAAGATCAACTGAGAAGACAAATATGTCAAAAATTTATCAAGAAGCACAAAAAGGTTGTAATTGTGTGATATAATTCATACAATTTGATATTCAAACTGAAATTCGTAATTTGGTAATTGGGTCTTCAGATGGAAGTACCGCAATTATATAGAATCCCTGACTTGCTTGAGGCCTAGACATGATGGTATTTACCTTATAATTCCAAGAGCCACGACTACCCGTATATACCGAGAGTATACTGTAGCTCTTTACTGACAGTATATACGAGTAAATCTAAGACTTGAAATTATAAGCGTTAATGCTATCCAGATGACGAATTCGAATGTGGTTGATATGATTTTTAATTCTGTTTGAGAATTGATGAATTGAATTGGATTCTGATTGAAAATTCTGATTGAAAAATGATGATTTCTGAAATTAGTTGAAATATAAAAATCTGAACAAAACCGCAATGAGGATGAATGGGACGAGTCACAGTGATGATATTCATAACTGGAATGATGATAATGAATTCAGCAAATCACTATGAGATTAGTGGGTTGTGCTGTCAAATTGTTACTGTTAACACTTGATCAATAGATCAAGTTAAGGGATGACAAATTGAGAACTTGCTTGACTGAAATTCCCGTGGAAGAATGTTCAGAAGGAAATTTTTCGGTCTAATGGACCATTATCATGTTAAAGATATGAATGATATGATCTGAATATTAATGATGAGTTCTATATAAGGGATATTTATCCCAGTGTTCTGTTGGGTTGACCAGAATATAAGGAACCCCAAAATAAAATTGGATGTTAAGAAAAAGAGTTGTCCTCTACCTTGCGAGATGAGGACATCTTGCACTTTTTAAGTGGGGTAGAATGTAAGATTCCTCCCCAGCCTTCGAGGTATACAGGAGTAAGAATCTCCCTTTCTGATCTTATAATTATTCCCTCTCTAAAATAAAAGAAAGTTCTGTTTAACAAAGGAAGACCCTTTTCCTAGAATACTTCTCAAGAGTCCCACCTGTTTTAAGGATTCAGAACAATGAGTTCAGAAGTGAGAATCGATGTTTTGGATATCAAGGTTTTGGTCTTCATTCGAGTACGGCCCAAAAGAAGTTCTTTATCTCTTGGGGAGTATATGAAGTTATCCCCCAGATATTGTGAGCCTTATATCTGACTTCAAAGAAAGTAAGTGACTTAGCTTACGAGCTTCTTTTATCTCCTCATCTCAAAGTTCTTAATGCCTTCTATAGAAAATTGTGCCAAACCCAAATCATGGAAAGACGGTAAAACTTCAGTGGCAAGCTACCGTTGGCTTCTAAGTTACGCTAGCTCCTTCCTTTATATAAGTCGTAACTTTTACTTGTCGCTCACAGTAATCTTACTCCCATCGATCTCCTTTCTTCCTAATCTCCTTCATGGCTTGGCAACAAGAATTAGTTTTATCCATAATGATTCCTCACCTTCAAGACGCAAGTGAGTCTGTGAAGAAGGATTTTATAGAACAGTATGAGCGCTCACTTTTCCCTCACTTGGGAACTTCTGTAGCGCAGACCAAATGGCGGACCTATCAAGACATAACTAGGGTAACACCCTAGGGTCAGCAGCACTTCCGTAACAATGTCCGCTTGGCCATGGTTATTGAAGCTTTGGGTTTGGGTCCCCGATACTACTGCGTCATGAGATCAAGACATCCTGGGTTTTCTGAGCGGGTCTTCTTACTGGCGTGTTTTCTTCCTCATGAGAAGATATGCCTTTACCCCGTTTTTGGCTTGCCTCTCAGAGGTCCTTTTGTTAGAACACCTCATACCACTGAGATAGGCGCAGCAATAACCCACAGAATCATTCCCATAGATGAGTTACCTTATACTTGTGCAGCTTGTGAGGACTGCTTTTGTGACCATATGATGGACGGACTTATGGAAGTGTAAAGAGTTCCTCTATCTTTACTGTATAAGTTCCGAGAATGAATAAAGTTTAAATCTTGTTCGTATTTTGAATCTTGCTCTCTTTAAGACTTATCTTGGTGGTTAATCTTGATTAAAATTTTTCTCTAAGTCTCATATTCGTGAATCTTGCGAAATTATCACAAGTTGCGAGATGAGGACATCTCGCGTTTTTTAAGTGGGGTAGAATGTAAGATTCCTCCCCCAAACCCCTTTTTGATGTCTAGTATCTTCTTCTATAATCAATCCCTCTTCAGAAATATAAAAGACTTGTTTCTAACTGTTTTAATCTAGAGAGAGAAAATATTCTAGAGAGAGAATATTCAGATTTTTAATATTTTTGGATAGAAAATTATCTCATCTTATTAAAATAAGTTTCCCTGAAACAGAAATTCAAAAAGAACTTTCCAATGTGCAATTGGAATTAATTGGAAATGTGTATAAAGGACCTTAGTCTAAGGGTCTAGATTTTCAGAAATTTTTGGATTATGGTCCAATTAAGGTTCCTATGGACCAATAGCATCAATCCATGTGTAGGGAGGAGATAAATCCAATTTGAAAAAGAAGATACCCAAAAATGAGTAAATACTCACATAAGATGAAGAGTTGAAAATGTACAAGGTTTATTAGTAAAAAATTATGAGCAATATTAAAAGTATGACATATGTAAGGAAGGGGAGTTCTTTAAAGGAGGTGCATATTTCACATGCTTGAATGAGTTTTAAACTCATAAAAATTGAGATATTTCATCTCTCCTCTCTCCTCATTCAAGTCTAGTTCCAAAAAGTTAGCTTAACTGACCTAAAAATGGTCAAATATTGACCAAACTGATTTAGAAAATTCTAGAATCAGTTTGTTTGGTTAGGAGCTCAATTTTTCCTATAAATAGAAGCCTCACCCTTGTTGAAAAATATATAGTGTTTATGCATCGTTACTCTACTCCACCTAAGCCAAGAACTGTGAATTCATTTAATAATTCACTAGTTTTTGGAGCTTCCCTCTTTCTTCAATCCCCATTAGTGGCTCCATCAACATACTTAACCAATTGATTGGTTGGGGGCCTCTACCGTGAACAAAGAATCAAGCAAGTTGTAAGGTAATTAGTGAATATTCATCTTTCTATAATTTCTCAATGTTTCTCTCTTCTCAACCCCTCTCAAGCTTGAGAAGTTTAATTGGTATGGTTTTTTTTAAATGCTATTGAAGTTTGAATAGTAGTGAAGAGTTACATAATTTAATAAATGCTATTGAAGTTAATTTTCATTTATGTTTAAATTCTAATGATTCTTATGTAAATTCTCTCTCTCACTCAAGAAATGGTCATACTCATGACCCATTCTCAATCCAAATCAAGCTTTTCATAAAGCTTTTCCTTAACCCAAGATTAAGCTATGCTTGAGACCAAATTAATGGCTTTTTCTTATGCTTTTAGTTTATGTATATTGATGATTCAATCCATTATGGATTAAGGATCCAATTAGAGAATCATTTTAATTATTTCCTTAATGATAAGCCTTATCCCTTAGAAAAATTGAGATTTATCAGTCATAGCAGCGGAGCTATGGCAAAATTTTTATAAAAATTATGCATAAAAAATTTTCATTCAAAGCATAAAAAGAGGACTTCCTACCATATTCTAGGAATCATCATCCTAGATTAATTGAAAGAATTTCATTATAATCATGGAGAAATTGAATTTTAATATTATGCATAAAGGATAAATTTTTATATCAAAAGTGTTATTTTTACCATTTTTATTTTCATGCATAGAAGTATGCATAATGGATAAATTTTTATATCAAAAGTGTTACTTTTATCATTTTTACTTTCATGCATAGAAGTATGCATAAAGGATAAATTTTTATATCAAAAGTGTTATTTTTACCATTTTTATTTTCATGCATAGAAGTATGCATAATGGATAAATTTTTATATCAAAAGTATTACTTTTATCATTTTTATTTCATACATAAAAGTATGCATAAAAGAAAATTTTTATATCAAAAGTGTTACTTTTATCATTTTTAATTTTCATGCATAGAAGTATGCATAAAGGAAAATTTTTATATCAAAAGTGTTACTTTTATCATTTTTAATTTTCATGCATAGAAGTATGCATAAAGGAAAATTTTTATATCAAAAGTGTTACTTTTATCATTTTTAATTTTCATGCATAGAAGTATGCATAAAGGAAAAATTTTTATATCAAAAGTGTTACTTTTATCATATTGGATTTCATGCATATAGGTATGCATAAAAGATATTCTTTTTATACTAAAAGTATGATTTTCCTCATAAATGGATTTTATGCTTAACTTAGATGCATAAGAGAAATTCTTTTATTCTAAAAGTATAATTCCCTACCAAATTGAAATCATGCATAAGAAGATGCATAAAAGATTGATTTTAATTTCGAAAGTGTTAGTCTCCTTAAATGGAATTTATGTATAAATAAATGTGTAGAGAAATCTTATATCAAATTAAAGAATTCTCTTTTTTTTTAAAAAAGATATGAAATGTGATAAGATGTGATAAGAGGTGTATGAGATGTGATAAGAATTGATAAGATGCGTATGGAAAGTGATAGGATGTGATAAGAGGTGTGATAAGAGGTGATAAGATGCTTATGAAATAAGTTAGGATGTGATAAGATGAATTAAGATGTGTATGGGGGGATGAGGTAAGAAGTGTATGTGATAGGATAAGATGTATATGGGTTGTGATAGGGCGAGAATGGATGTGATGTAAAAGATTAGATGTGAAGGTATATGGGGTTATATAAATGGGAATGTGAAAATGGATGTATGTATGTGGATGTGTGGATATGGAGATGGGAGTGTGGATGTATGAACATGAAAATGGATATATGCATGAAGATGTATATGCATAGATGTAAATGTGGATGTAGATGTGGATGTATAGATGTGAATGGATGTGGATGTATAGATATGAATGGAAATGTGGATGTGGATGTATGTGAATGTGGATGTAGATGTGGATGTATAGATGTGAATGTGGATGTGGATGTGGATGTATGTATGTATGTGGATGTAGATGTGGATGTATAGATGTGAATGGAAATGGGGATGTGGATGTATGTGAATGTGAATGTAGATGTGGATGTATGTGAATGTGAATGTAGATGTGAATGTGGAATGTGGATGTATAGATGTGGATGTATGGGAATGTGGATGTGGATGTATGTGAATGTGAATGTAGATGTGGATGTATAGATGTGAATGTGGAATGTGGATGTGGATGTATGTATGTATGTGGATGTAGATGTGGATGTATGGATGTGTATGTATGAATGTGGATATGGGATGTGGATGTATAAATGAGGATGTGAAAATGGAGGTAAGCATGTAGATGTGGATGCATGTATGTGAATGTGAATGTAGATGTGAATGTGGAATGTGGATGTATAGATGTGGATGTATGGGAATGTGGATGTGGATGTATGTGAATGTGAATGTAGATGTGGATGTATAGATGTGAATGTGGAATGTGGATGCGGATGTATGTATGTATGTGGATGTAGATGTGGATGTATGGATGTGTATGTATGAATGTGGATATGGGATGTGGATGTATAAATGAGGATGTGAAAATGGAGGTAAGCATGTAGATGTGGATGCATGGATGTGAATGTGGATGTGGATGTGGATGTGGATATGGATGTGTATGTATGAATGTGGATATGGGATGTGGATGTAAAAATGAGGATGTGAAAATGGAGATAAGCATGTAGATGTAGATGTATGGATGTGAATGTGGATGTGGATGTGGATGTATGGATGTGAATATGGATGTGAATATATGATATGTGATGTGAAGGAATCTGAAGTGAAGAGATGGAAAAGGAGGTGATTGGATGAGTACACATATACATGGAATGTGGAATAAGTAATGTGAATTAATGAGGGATAATGTGGAAAAATGAGAGTTAATATAGAAACTGTATTTGTAAACTGTTTGTAAATGATGTTTGTAAATGGCTGTTTTATGTCAAGAATGCTGGGGAAGCATTTTGACCGTCTTGTGATTAAGGTCGTGGAGACCTAACTGATAAAGTTGCAACTACTGACGGAGAGTCAATGGAGGACGTCTCGCGTAGCAAGGTCGACCGAGGTCTTGACCAGCCTCGGTTCGATTAAAATGGTGAGCTTCCGGTACGGTGGATGAGGGACCAAGGAAGCGGCCTATGAGTGAAGCGCTAGGTCACCTGCGAAGGATCCTAGAGGGTGCTGACCATACGGTGCTCGGGCTCTGGGTCGCCTAGGATACCCACGCGTGCGTCGAGGAAGATATTGGAACAAGGAGTAAGAGTTGTTTTGTGAAACCGGGCATGGATCTGGTTGACTGACCTTGCTGGTCCTCAACGGATGAGTCCATGGCTCTTTTATATGGATCTGTTGGTTGATCTTGCTGATCTTCAACGAGAGTCCATCTTGATAAGTGATTATATTGCCGAGTATTATGGGCTAGGAACTATGGAAACGGCCTCTGAGTGGACAGGTGGTGAGCGTTCTAGTTGCCAATGATGCCATAGATACTCTGATGAAGGAATGATGGGAAATTTGAGGATCAACCGGATAAATTGGAAGATTGTGATCAGTGGTACTATGGTTTCATTAAAGGATTGTTTTAAAGTTAGCTGATGATAAGAAAAAGGCAATTTCATATTGGGTGTGTAAGTGGTGTGCCTAATTTTATGTTGCATGAACTTCCGGCTAGGGGGCCTTGGAACTCTCTTCCTTGGTACCCGGGACAAAACTTAACCAAATTCCAAATTGGATCCCATCACTACAGTGGTTGGGCGGTTGGCTAACCCATGGGATCGGATGGGGTTAGGCTGGACTGATGGATCCGTAAACCGAGACTCAATTTCTGTTATTACGATAGATAAAGTAAGTCCCGGATAGTAATTGTTCTATGGATAGGAATCAACGGCTGTGCCTCTTGATGGGGAAAAAAGCGTTGATCCCAATGATCCAAGTGCAAGTTTCTTCCTTGATCCGACCGAGTATCTTTATAGGTGCAGTTGGATCAGCGTGATCAGTAATGATCTTGACTACGTTAGAGTAAAAAATTATCCTGGTGGAATCGCCCGTGCTTTCCGGGTAAGGGAAGTTTTTTCCGGGTTCGGTTTTGGAAAAACCGACGGATTAGTCTCTTGTCCGGATATCCGTGGACGAGGCCCCGAATGTGGGACCCCTGTCCCGTGCGAGAAGTGCTACTTCCGCTGCTAGTACCCGAATCCGTTGCTCGGTGGGAACAGGGGGATCTCACACTATATCTGGAAGCACTCCCCTCATCTTCTTATCTGTTTTCTTCTTTCACCCCTTCTTGATCTACTTCATGATTTCCCGGGTCTCCATCAAGATAGACTGCCCTTCTTGCATATCTACAGCTGTTAATTTGGGTTGGTCTAGAAGGAGTGCCAACTGCATATGCTCCTCTGGTTCGGGCCCTTTGAGAGGCCTTTTTGCTATGTGATAGAGAACCTATGTGAGTAGGTATGGGTTACAGATTTAGGATTGGTAGGATTTTAAGTAGTTCTCCATCTCCTTATATGGACATAGTATGCCCAGTCTTCTTCTTTCTCCTCATGTGCTTTTGTAATCCTGTTCAAGGTGACCCTATTTGTATCTGTCCATGGGCTTCACCTGCAGCATCAAGGACATGGCCCTACAATCTTTTTCTGTAGCCTCATGACTGTGGGCAAAAGTTACAGAGCATCCCGTATGAGATCTTTTGTGATGAGGACTTGCTCGGAAGTGCCGTACGCTTTGGTGATGGTTCCCCTTTTGGTGCCCTTGTCATAGGTCTTAAGGTATTCTGTGTAGAGTTCTATGTCGATACTTCTTGGGAGTATCTGTGCCATCTTCCCCAGACCAACCTTAATGTCCTTTGCTTTGACTTCGGCCTCCTCTAGAATTTGGAGGCATTCTGGGCTGTAGTATTGGAGGGCTACCTTTCCATGGGCCATGAGAGCTTCTTTGCTGATGATGGCCCCATGGAAGGCTTTGTAAGATTCCTCTCCCACCCCCTTTTTGATGTCTAGTATCTTTCCCTGTAATCAATCCCTCTTCAGAAATATAAAGACCTTGTTTCTATCAGTAGAGAGAGAAAAATATTCTAGAGAGAGAATATTCAGATTTTGAATATTTTTGGATAGAAAAATATCTCTTCTAATTCAGATGAGTTCCCCTGAAACAGAAATTCAAAAAGAATTTTCCAATGTGCAATTGGAATTAATTGAAAATAGGTATAAAGAACCTTAGCCTAAGGGTCTAGATTTTCATAAATCTTTAGACTATGGTCCAATTAAGGTTCCTATGGACCAATAGCATCAATCCATGTGTAGGGAGGAGATAAATCCAACTTGTAAAAAGAAAATACCCAAAAATGAGTAAATGCTCACATAAGATGAAGAGTTGAAAATGTACAAGGTTTATTAGTAAAAAACTATGAGCAATATTAAAATGATTCCATTATGACACATATGTAAGGAAGGGGAGTTCTTTAAAGGAGGTGCATATTTCACATAAGATGAAGAGTTGAAAATGTACAAGGTTTATTAGTAAAAAAACTATGAGCAATATTAAAATGATTCCATTATGACACATATGTAAGGAAGGGGAGTTCTTTAAAGGAGGTGCATATTTCACATAAGATGAAGAGTTGAAAATGTACAAGGTTTATTAGTAAAAAACTATGAGCAATATTAAAATGATTCCATTATGACACATATGTAAGGAAGGGGAGTTCTTTAAAGGAGGTGCATATTTCACATAAGATGAAGAGTTGAAAATGTACAAGGTTTATTAGTAAAAAAACTATGAGCAATATTAAAATGATTCCATTATGACACATATGTAAGGAAGGGGAGTTCTTTAAAGGAGGTGCATATTTCACATGCTTGAATGAGTTTTAAACTCATAAAAATTGAGATATTTCATCTCTCCTCTCTCCTCATTCAAGTCTAGTTCCAAAAAGTTAGCTTAACTGACCTAAAAATGGTCAAATATTGACCAAACTGATTTAGAAAATTCTAGAATCAGTTTGTTTGGTTAGGAGCTCAATTTTTCCTATAAATAGAAGCCTCCCCCTTGTTGAAAAATATATAGTGTTTATGCATCGTTACTCTACTCCACCTAAGCCAAGAACTGTGAATTCATTTAATAATTCACTAGTTTTTGGAGCTTCCCTCTTTCTTCAATCCTCATTAGTGGCTCCATCAACATACTTAACCAATTGATTGGTTGGGGGCCTCTACCGTGAACAAAGAATCAAGCAATTTGTAAGGTAATTAGTGAATATTGATCTTTTCTATAATTTCTCAATGTTTCTCTCTTCTCAACCCCTCTCAAGCTTGAGAAGCTTAATTGGTATGGTTTTTTTTAAATGCTATTAAAGTTAATTGGTGAATAGTAGTGAAGAGTTACATAATTTAATAAATGCTATTAATTATGTTTAAATTCTAATGGTTTTTATGTAATTTCTCTCTCTCACTCAAGAAATGGTCATACTCATGACCCATTCTCAATCCAAATGAAGCTTTTCATAAAGCTTTTCCTTAATCCAAGATTAAGCTATGCTTGAGGCCAAATTAATGGCTTTTTTCTATGCTTTTAGTTTATGCATATTGATGATTCAATCCATTATAGATTAATGATCCAATTAGAGATCATTTTAATTATTTCCTTAATGATAAGCTTTATCCCTTAGAAAAAAATTGAGATTTATCAGTCATAGCAGCGGAGCTATGGCAAAATTTTTATAAAAATTATGCATAAAATAATTTCATTCAAAGCATAAAAAGAGGACTTCCTACCATATTCTAGGAATTATCATCCTAGATTAATTGAAAGAATTTCATTATAATCATGGAGAAATTGAATTTTAATATCATGCATAAAGGATAATTTTTTATATCAAAAGTGTTACTTTTATCATATTGGATTTCATGCATAGAGGTATGCATAAAAGTTGAATATTTTATTATAAAAGTGTTACTTTTAGCATAATTGAATTTCATGCATAGAGGTATGCATAAAAGATATGGAAAGTGATAAAATATGATAAGATGCATGTGGATGTGGATATGGATGTGTATGTATGAATGTGGATATGGGATGTGGATGTATAAATGAGGATGTGAAAATGGAGATAAGCTTGTAGATGTGGATGTATGGATGTGAATGTGGATGTGGATGTGGATGTGGATGTGGATGTATGAATGTGGATGTATGGATGTGAATGTGGATGTGGATGTGGATGTATGAATGTGGATGTATGGATGTATGAATGTGGATGTATGGATGTGAATGAGGATGTAGATGTGGATGCATGGATGTAAATGTGGATGTGTATGTATGGATGTATGCATGTAGATGTGGATGCATGAATGTGGATGTATGGATGTGAATGAGCATATAGATGTGGATGTATGGATGTGAATGTGCATGTAGATATGGATGTCTATATGTGAATGTGAATGTGGATGTGGATATATGTATGCATGTGGATGTGGATATGGATGCGTATGTATGAATGTGGATATGGGATGTGGATGTATAAATGAGGATGTGAAAATGGAGTTAAGCATGTAGATGTGGATGCATGGATGTAAATGTGGATGTGTATGTATAGATGTATGCATGTAGATGTGGTGAATGTGGATGTATGGATGTGAATGAGCATATAGATGTGGATGTATGGATGTGAATGTGCATGTAGATATGGATGTATATATGTGAATGGGAATGTGGATGTGGATATATGTATGCATGTGGATGTGGATATGGATGCGTATGTATGAATGTGGATATGGGATGTGGATGTATAAATGAGGATGTGAAAATGGAGTTAAGCATGTAGATGTGGATGCATGGATGTAAATGTGGATGTGGATGTATGGATGTATGCATGTAGATGTGGATGCATGAATGTGGATGTATGGATGTGAATGAGCATATAGATATGGATGTATGGATGTGAATGTGCATGTAGATATGGATGTATATATGTGAATGGGAATGTGGATGTGGATATATGTATGCATGTGGATGTGGATATGGATGCGTATGTATGAATGTGGATATGGGATGTGGATGTATAAATGAGGATGTGAAAATGGAGATAAGCATGTAGATGTGGATGCATGAATGTGGATGTATGGATGTGAATGAGGATATAGATGTGGATGTATGGATGAAATGTGCATGTAGATATGGATGTATAGATGTGAATGGGAATGTGGATGTGGATGTGGATGTATGTATGTATGTATGTGGATGTGGATGTATGAATGAGGACGTGATAATGAATGTATGCATGTGGATGTGGATATGGATGTGTATGTATGAATGCGGATATGGATGTGGATATGGATGTGTATGTATGAATGTGGATATGGGATGTGTATGTATGAATGTGGATATGGGATGTGGATGTATAAATGAGGATGTGAAAATGGAGTTAAGCATGTAGATGTGGATGTATGGATGTGAATGTGGATGTGGATGTGGATGTATGGATGTGGATATGGATGTGAATATATGATATGTGATGTGAAGGAATCTGAAGTGAAGAGATGGAAAAGGATATGATTGGATGAGTACACATATAAATGAAATGTGGAATAAGTAATGTGGATTGTATGAGGGATAATGTGGAAAAATGAGAGTTAATATAGAAATTGTATTTGTAAACTGTTTGTAAATGCTGTTTGTAAATGGCTGTTTTATGTCAAGAATGCTGGGAAAGCATTTTGACCGTCTTGTGATTAAGGTCGTGGAGACCTAACTGATAAAGTTGCAACTGCTGACGGAGAGTCAATGGAGGACGTCTCGCGTAGCAAGGTCGGCCGAGGTCTTGACCAGCCTCGGTTCGATTAAAATGGTGAGCTTCCGGTACGGTGGATGAGGGACCAAGGAAGCGGCCTATGAGTGAAGCGCTAGGTCACCTGCGAAGGATCCTAGAGGGTGCTGACCATACGGTGCTCAGGCTCTGGGTCGCCCAGGATACCCACGCGTGCGTCGAGGAAGATATTGGAACAAGGAGTAAGAGTTGTTTTCTGGAACCGGGCATGGATCTGGTTGACTGACCTTGCTGGTCCTCAACGGATGAGTCCATGGCTCTTTTATATGGATCTGTTGGTTGATCTTGCTGATCTTCAACGAGAGTCCATCTTGATAAGTGATTATATTGTTGAGTATTATGGGCTAGGAACTATTGAAACGGCCCCTGTGTGGACAGGTGGTGAGCGTTCTAGTTGCCAATGATGCCATAGATACTCTAATGAAGGAATGATGGGAAATTATGAATCAACTGGATAAATTGGGAGATTGTGATCAGTGGTACTATGGTTTCATTAAAGGATTGTTTTAAAGTTAGCTGATGCTAAGAAAAAGGCAATTTTCATATTGGGTGTGTAAGTGGTGTGGCTAGTTTTATGTTTGCATGAAATTCCGGCTAGGGGGCCTTGGAACTCTTTTCCTTGGTACCCGGGACAAAACCTAACCAAATTCCAAATTGGATCCCATCACTACAGTGGTTGGGCGGTTGGCTAACCCATGGGATCGGATGGGGTTAGGCTGGACTGATGGATCCGTAAATCGAGACTCAATTTTTGTTATTACGATAGATAAAGTAAATCCCGGATAGTAATTGTTCTATGGATAGGAATCAACGGCTGTGCCTCCTTGGTGGGGAAAAAAGCGTTGATCCCAATGATCCAAGTGCAAGTTTCTTCCTTGATCTGACCAAGTATCTTTATAGATGCAGTCGGATCTGTTTGATCAGTAAGGGTTTTGACTACGTTAGAGTAAAAATTATCCTGGTGGAATCGCCCGTGCTTTCCGGATAAGGGAAGTTTTTCCGGGTCTGGTTTTGGAAAAACCGACGGATTAGTCTTTTGTCCGGATATCCGTGGACGAGGCCCCGAGTGTGGGACCCTGCCTCGCGCAAGAAGTGCTACTTCCGCTGCTAGTACCCCGAATCCGTTGCGCGGTGGGAACAGGGATCCCACAGTTGGTATCAGAGCATTTGGTTAATAAAGATCAACTGAGAAGACAAATATGTCAAAAATTTATCAAGAAGCACAAAAAGGTTGTAATTGTGTGATATAATTCATACAATTTGATATTCAAACTGAAATTCGTAATTTGGTAATTGGGTCTTCAGATGGAAGTACCGCAATTATATAGAATCCCTGACTTGCTTGAGGCCTAGACATGATGGTATTTACCTTATAATTCCAAGAGCCACGACTACCCGTATATACCGAGAGTATACTGCAGCTCTTTACTGACAGTATATACGAGTAAATCTAAGACTTGAAATTATAAGCGTTAATGCTATCCAGATGACGAATTCGAATGTGGTTGATATGATTTTTAATTCTGTTTGAGAATTGATGAATTGAATTGGATTCTGATTGAAAATTCTGATTGAAAAATGATGATTTCTGAAATTAGTTGAAATATAAAAATCTGAACAAAACCGCAATGAGGATGAATGGGACGAGTCACAGTGATGATATTCATAACTGGAATGATGATAATGAATTCAGCAAATCACTATGAGATTAGTGGGTTGTGCTGTCAAATTGTTACTGTTAACACTTGATCAATAGATCAAGTTAAGGGATGACAAATTGAGAACTTGCTTGACTGAAATTCCCGTGGAAGAATGTTCAGAAGGAAATTTTTCGGTCTAATGGACCATTATCATGTTAAAGATATGAATGATATGATCTGAATATTAATGATGAGTTCTATATAAGGGATATTTATCCCAGTGTTCTGTTGGGTTGACCAGAATATAAGGAACCCCAAAATAAAATTGGATGTTAAGAAAAAGAGTTGTCCTCTACCTTGCGAGATGAGGACATCTCGCACTTTTTAAGTGGGGTAGAATGTAAGATTCCTCCCCAGCCTTCGAGGTATACAGGAGTAAGAATCTCCCTTTCTGATCTTATAATTATTCCCTCTCTAAAATAAAAGAAAGTTCTGTTTAACAAAGGAAGACCCTTTTCCTAGAATACTTCTCAAGAGTCCCACCTGTTTTAAGGATTCAGAACAATGAGTTCAGAAGTGAGAATCGATGTTTTGGATATCAAGGTTTTGGTCTTCATTCGAGTACGGCCCAAAAGAAGTTCTTTATCTCTTGGGGAGTATATGAAGTTATCCCCCAGATATTGTGAGCCTTATATCTGAATTCAATGAAAGTAGGTGACTTAGCCTACAAGCTTCTTTTATCTCTTCATCTCAAAATTCTTAATGCCTTCTACAAAAAAATGTGTCAAACCCAAATCATGGAAAGACGGTAAAACTTCAGTGGCAAGTTACCGTTGGCTTCTAAGTTACGCTAGCTCCTTCCTTTATATAAGTCGTAACTTTTACTTGTCGCTCACAGTAATCTTACTTCCATCGATCTCCTTTCTTTCTTAATCTCCTTCATGGCTTGGCAACAAGAACTAGTTTTATCCATAATGATTCCTCACCTTCAAGACGCAAGTGAATCTGTGAAGAAGGATTTTATAGAGTAGTATGAGCGCTCACTTTTCCCTCACTTGGGAACTTCTGTAGCGCAAACCAAATGGCGGACCTATCAAAACATAACTAGGGTAACACCCTGGGGTCAGCAGCACTTTCGTAACAATGTCCGCTTGGCCATGGTTATTGAAGCTTTGGGTTTGGGTCCCCGATACTACTGTGTCATGAGATCAAGGCATCTTGGGTTTTCTGAGCGGGTCTTCTTACTGGCATGTTTTCTTCCTCATGAGAAGATATGCCTTTATCCCGTTTTTGGCTTGCCTCTCAGAGGTCCTTTTGTTAGATCACCTCATACCACTGAGATAGGTGCAGCAATAACCAACAGAATTATTCCCATAGATGAGTTACCTTATACTTGTGCAGCTTGTGAGGACTGCTTTTGTGATCATATGATGGACGGGCTTATGGAAGTGTAAAGAGTTCTTTTATCTTTACTGTATAAGTTCCGAGAATGAATAAAGTTTAAATCTTGTTCTTATTTTGAATCTTGCTCTCTTTAAGACGTTTCTTGGTGGTTAATCTTGATTAAAATTTTTCTCTAAGTCTCATATTCGTGCATCTTGCGAAATTATCCCAGTTTGCGAGATGAGGACATCTCACATTTTTTAAGTGGGGTAGAATGTAAGATTCCTCTCCCACCCCCTTTTTGATGTCTAGTATCTTTCCCTGTAATCAATCCCTCTTCAGAAATATAAAGACCTTGTTTCTATCTGTAGAGAGAGAAAAATATTCTAGAGAGAGAATATTCAGATTTTGAATATTTTTGGATAGAAAAATATCTCTTCTAATTCAGATGAGTTCCCCTGAAACAGAAATTCAAAAAGAATTTTCCAATGTGCAATTGGAATTAATTGAAAATAGGTATAAAGAACCTTAGCCTAAGGGTCTAGATTTTCATAAATCTTTAGACTATGGTCCAATTAAGGTTCCTATGGACCAATAGCATCAATCCATGTGTAGGGAGGAGATAAATCCAACTTGTAAAAAGAAAATACCCAAAAATGAGTAAATGCTCACATAAGATGAAGAGTTGAAAATGTACAAGGTTTATTAGTAAAAAACTATGAGCAATATTAAAATGATTCCATTATGACACATATGTAAGGAAGGGGAGTTCTTTAAAGGAGGTGCATATTTCACATAAGATGAAGAGTTGAAAATGTACAAGGTTTATTAGTAAAAAAACTATGAGCAATATTAAAATGATTCCATTATGACACATATGTAAGGAAGGGGAGTTCTTTAAAGGAGGTGCATATTTCACATAAGATGAAGAGTTGAAAATGTACAAGGTTTATTAGTAAAAAACTATGAGCAATATTAAAATGATTCCATTATGACACATATGTAAGGAAGGGGAGTTCTTTAAAGGAGGTGCATATTTCACATAAGATGAAGAGTTGAAAATGTACAAGGTTTATTAGTAAAAAAACTATGAGCAATATTAAAATGATTCCATTATGACACATATGTAAGGAAGGGGAGTTCTTTAAAGGAGGTGCATATTTCACATGCTTGAATGAGTTTTAAACTCATAAAAATTGAGATATTTCATCTCTCCTCTCTCCTCATTCAAGTCTAGTTCCAAAAAGTTAGCTTAACTGACCTAAAAATGGTCAAATATTGACCAAACTGATTTAGAAAATTCTAGAATCAGTTTGTTTGGTTAGGAGCTCAATTTTTCCTATAAATAGAAGCCTCCCCCTTGTTGAAAAATATATAGTGTTTATGCATCGTTACTCTACTCCACCTAAGCCAAGAACTGTGAATTCATTTAATAATTCACTAGTTTTTGGAGCTTCCCTCTTTCTTCAATCCTCATTAGTGGCTCCATCAACATACTTAACCAATTGATTGGTTGGGGGCCTCTACCGTGAACAAAGAATCAAGCAATTTGTAAGGTAATTAGTGAATATTGATCTTTTCTATAATTTCTCAATGTTTCTCTCTTCTCAACCCCTCTCAAGCTTGAGAAGCTTAATTGGTATGGTTTTTTTTAAATGCTATTAAAGTTAATTGGTGAATAGTAGTGAAGAGTTACATAATTTAATAAATGCTATTAATTATGTTTAAATTCTAATGGTTTTTATGTAATTTCTCTCTCTCACTCAAGAAATGGTCATACTCATGACCCATTCTCAATCCAAATGAAGCTTTTCATAAAGCTTTTCCTTAATCCAAGATTAAGCTATGCTTGAGGCCAAATTAATGGCTTTTTTCTATGCTTTTAGTTTATGCATATTGATGATTCAATCCATTATAGATTAATGATCCAATTAGAGATCATTTTAATTATTTCCTTAATGATAAGCTTTATCCCTTAGAAAAAAATTGAGATTTATCAGTCATAGCAGCGGAGCTATGGCAAAATTTTTATAAAAATTATGCATAAAATAATTTCATTCAAAGCATAAAAAGAGGACTTCCTACCATATTCTAGGAATTATCATCCTAGATTAATTGAAAGAATTTCATTATAATCATGGAGAAATTGAATTTTAATATCATGCATAAAGGATAATTTTTTATATCAAAAGTGTTACCTTTATCATATTGGATTTCATGCATAGAGGTATGCATAAAAGTTGAATATTTTATTATAAAAGTGTTACTTTTAGCATAATTGAATTTCATGCATAGAGGTATGCATAAAAGATATGGAAAGTGATAAAATATGATAAGATGCATGTGGATGTGGATATGGATGTGTATGTATGAATGTGGATATGGGATGTGGATGTATAAATGAGGATGTGAAAATGGAGATAAGCTTGTAGATGTGGATGTATGGATGTGAATGTGGATGTGGATGTGGATGTGGATGTGGATGTATGAATGTGGATGTATGGATGTGAATGTGGATGTGGATGTGGATGTATGAATGTGGATGTATGGATGTATGAATGTGGATGTATGGATGTGAATGAGGATGTAGATGTGGATGCATGGATGTAAATGTGGATGTGTATGTATGGATGTATGCATGTAGATGTGGATGCATGAATGTGGATGTATGGATGTGAATGAGCATATAGATGTGGATGTATGGATGTTAATGTGCATGTAGATATGGATGTCTATATGTGAATGGGAATGTGGATGTGGATATATGTATGCATGTGGATGTGGATATGGATGCGTATGTATGAATGTGGATATGGGATGTGGATGTATAAATGAGGATGTGAAAATGGAGTTAAGCATGTAGATGTGGATGCATGGATGTAAATGTGGATGTGTATGTATAGATGTATGCATGTAGATGTGGTGAATGTGGATGTATGGATGTGAATGAGCATATAGATGTGGATGTATGGATGTGAATGTGCATGTAGATATGGATGTATATATGTGAATGGGAATGTGGATGTGGATATATGTATGCATGTGGATGTGGATATGGATGCGTATGTATGAATGTGGATATGGGATGTGGATGTATAAATGAGGATGTGAAAATGGAGTTAAGCATGTAGATGTGGATGCATGGATGTAAATGTGGATGTGCATGTATGGATGTATGCATGTAGATGTGGATGCATGAATGTGGATGTATGGATGTGAATGAGCATATAGATATGGATGTATGGATGTGAATGTGCATGTAGATATGGATGTATATATGTGAATGGGAATGTGGATGTGGATATATGTATGCATGTGGATGTGGATATGGATGCGTATGTATGAATGTGGATATGGGATGTGGATGTATAAATGAGGATGTGAAAATGGAGATAAGCATGTAGATGTGGATGCATGAATGTGGATGTATGGATGTGAATGAGGATATAGATGTGGATGTATGGATGAAATGTGCATGTAGATATGGATGTATAGATGTGAATGGGAATGTGGATGTGGATGTGGATGTATGTATGTATGTATGTGGATGTGGATGTATGAATGAGGACGTGATAATGAATGTATGCATGTGGATGTGGATATGGATGTGTATGTATGAATGCGGATATGGATGTGGATATGGATGTGTATGTATGAATGTGGATATGGGATGTGTATGTATGAATGTGGATATGGGATGTGGATGTATAAATGAGGATGTGAAAATGGAGTTAAGCATGTAGATGTGGATGTATGGATGTGAATGTGGATGTGGATGTGGATGTATGGATGTGGATATGGATGTGAATATATGATATGTAATGTGAAGGAATCTGAAGTGAAGAGATGGAAAAGGATATGATTGGATGAGTACACATATAAATGAAATGTGGAATAAGTAATGTGGATTGTATGAGGGATAATGTGGAAAAATGAGAGTTAATATAGAAATTGTATTTGTAAACTGTTTGTAAATGCTGTTTGTAAATGGCTGTTTTATGTCAAGAATGCTGGCAAAGCATTTTGACCGTCTTGTGATTAAGGTCGTGGAGACCTAACTGATAAAGTTGCAACTGCTGAACGGAGAGTCAATGGAGGACGTCTCGCGTAGCAAGGTCGGCCGAGGTCTTGACCAGCCTCGGTTCGATTAAAATGGTGAGCTTCCGGTACGGTGGATGAGGGACCAAGGAAGCGGCCTATGAGTGAAGCGCTAGGTCACCTGCGAAGGATCCTAGAGGGTGCTGACCATACGGTGCTCGGGCTCTGGGTCGCCCAGGATACCCACGCGTGCGTCGAGGAAGATATTGGATCAAGGAGTAAGAGTTGTTTTCTGGAACCGGGCATGGATCTGGTTGACTGACCTTGCTGGTCCTCAACGGATGAGTCCATGGCTCTTTTATATGGATCTGTTGGTTGATCTTGCTGATCTTCAACGAGAGTCCATCTTGATAAGTGATTATATTGTTGAGTATTATGGGCTAGGAACTATTGAACGGCCCCTGTGTGGACAGGTGGTGAGCGTTCTAGTTGCCAATGATGCCATAGATACTCTAATGAAGGAATGATGGGAAATTATGAATCAACTGGATAAATTGGGAGATTGTGATCAGTGGTACTATGGTTTCATTAAAGGATTGTTTTAAAGTTAGCTGATGCTAAGAAAAAGGCAATTTTCATATTGGGTGTGTAAGTGGTGTGGCTAGTTTTATGTTTGCATGAAATTCCGGCTAGGGGGCCTTGGAACTCTTTTCCTTGGTACCCGGGACAAAACCTAACCAAATTCCAAATTGTATCCCATCACTACAGTGGTTGGGCGGTTGGCTAACCCATGGGATCGGATGGGGTTAGGCTGGACTGATGGATCCGTAAATCGAGACTCAATTTTTGTTATTACGATAGATAAAGTAAATCCCGGATAGTAATTGTTCTATGGATAGGAATCAACGGCTGTGCCTCCTTGGTGGGGAAAAAAGCGTTGATCCCAATGATCCAAGTGCAAGTTTCTTCCTTGATCTGACCAAGTATCTTTATAGATGCAGTCGGATCTGTTTGATCAGTAAGGGTTTTGACTACGTTAGAGTAAAAATTATCCTGGTGGAATCGCCCGTGCTTTCCGGATAAGGGAAGTTTTTCCGGGTCTGGTTTTGGAAAAACCGACGGATTAGTCTTTTGTCCAGATATCCGTGGACGAGGCCCCGAGTGTGGGACCCTGCCTCGCACAAGAAGTGCTACTTCCGCTGCTAGTACCCCGAATCCGTTGCGCGGTGGGAACAGGGATCCCACAGGCTTGGGCATAAGGGCCCAAAAGTTCATCTTTGGGCATTGTGCTAGCCTCTTTCTCTGACTTGTTGGGGATCCAATGGTGTGCTGGCTTGAGTCACAGAGCTGAGGTCTCGAGAGCTTCTGACTCTGAGGCTGACATCTCGAAAGGAGATAGTCGAAAAGGTCGAAATCCGGAGATGGCGGAAGATGCAGACGGAAGCGATGCAAAATCAAAGATTCAATGCACACAATGCAAAATGATGAAAGAGGAAAGAGTTTTTTATTTTATAACGTAGTCATCGAGCAGGGCAGCTACCTTAATGAAGAACATCATGCGGCGTTGCTTGATTGGCCTGTGGAAATTACTGTTTCACGACGTGAACGCTTTTTGAATTTTTTATGGCGTGAACCTTTGTGAATTTGTTCACAGCATGAATGTTTTTTGAAATTTTCACCACATGAATCTTTGTGAATTTGTTCACAGCGTGAACATTTTTGAATTTTTCACGGCGTGAATGTTTGTGAATTTCTTCATGGTGTGAACCTTTTCAAAGTTTGAATGCATAAGATCGATACCTTCTCACTTTTTCCTTCATGCTTAAGCACTCAAACATGCACATGATGAGTGAATGATACCTTGCTTACTTCGTACCCACTATGTAACCATTGGACATCCTTCTGTTTTATTGCCACACGAGAACCAAGGATCACCTAGACACTTTAGGGCATTTGTTGATGCAATCGTTTTAGCTCTATGTGGGAGTTTTTTATTGTTCCTTCCACCCAACTGAACAATGTTATCATTGTGCCTTGTGGTTCTCATTATTTGTGAGTTTAAAACTCAACCACACATGTGAAATAGGTGCCTCCTTCATGAGGGGAACTCCCCCACACTGAGGTGTCAAAAATGCATCATTTCTCTAAATATCTCTTGTTTTTTAACTAATATCCTTGTCCTTAGTCAACTCTTCATTTTATGTGAGTATTTACTCATTTTTGGGAGATTTTATTTATTTTTTTTAATTTATCTCCTCCCTACATTTGGATTAATCTAATTGGCCCCTTAGAACCTTAATCTAAAATTTCTCAAAAATTTGGACCCTTGGGATAAGGCATTTTGGACAGATTATAATTGATTTGTAATGCACCTTCTGAAAATCTTTTTGAACTTCTATTTCGGGGGAATTTATTTTAATAAGAAGAGATATTTTTCCATCTAAAAATTGAATAATCTCTCTCTAAAATATTTTCTCTCTCTAGGCCAACAAGGTAAAACAGGATCTTTCTTTTATTTCAGAGAGGGGAATATTTATAAGATCAGAAGGGGAGGTTCTTACACCTGCACACCTAAAAAGCGGGAAGGAGGAATCTTATAGAGATACTTTGCAAGAACATCTCTTAAAACAATATAAATAGCTTGCAAAGGAAAAAATCTAGCAGGCTCAAGAAGAAGCTAAGGCTAGGGAGGCCAAAGCCAAACAATTACTACACAATAAACTGATACATGTTAATGATAAAACTAAACATTGAGCCAGGCACGACTCAAGGTGGGACCTACTACAACTAAAGGCCATGCAACAACAAGCATTGCATTAATAGATATACGGGGTCAAGTCATAACTTGATCTCATATGAAACTTGGGTAGCATCAGATAGACCACACCTTGAACCCATTGATGTGCAAGTACATAGTGTTCACTACTTGATAACTACGAGAGCTGAGGGATTTTTAAATGTTAATATCTCCATCAGAAATAATTCCTTGGTCGGGAAGGTGTTTATCATACCTGCAGGTTCCATGGAAGAAGAAATGATTCTAGGATGATCCTGGATCTGTGCAAGTAAATACAATATCCAATTGGAAGAAAGGACAGCGTTGTTAAGCATGGGCGACAAGGTCATGTCCGTACCCTTATGGAGCTTGACAAACAAGGGAAACACATCATAACTGATGAAAAAACAACACCGAGTGCAGTGGCAACACCTCATAAAACAGAATCAACATCAATCCCACTGCACACATAATAGCTAACATCTAAGGGTACACAGTAGTGGGTGTCCAAGATTCAACTTTAAAATCAACACAACAAAAAGGACACCATGAATGATATGGGGACTACAAGAAGAATCTACAAAAAATTCAAAAGTTAGACCTTGTAGACACAAACAAATTGGCAGGACTCCAAGCACCCCAATGGACCTCAATGGTTCCATAAGCAATGGGTCCAAAAGGACTTATTACAAGCACAAGGATACTACCAAGGTACTACGGCAATATGGGTACCCAAACCCCGCTCACTGACCAATACCACGAGCAGCTCAAGTCATAAAAAAGAGGGTAGTAAGAGCATACAACATCAACTCCTAACTCAAGCAAGAACTTCGCCAACCCCCTTGTATGGAGGAAAAAGACAACTCAGCCAAATGGGTTGGGAATTGCCAAAGCAACGAAAGTACCCACTCCAATTACAAAATTGAACAAGGAACCTAAAGGTAAAAACAAAGAAGTTCAGCACATATAGAAGCCCTCCTATTTTCATCTCTCCTGCTTCAACTAGTTCCAAAAAGTAAGCTAAACTGACCTAAAAATGGTCAAAAATTGACCAAACTGATCTGGAAAATTCTAGAATCAGTTTGCTTGGGTAGAGGCTCACTTTTTCCTATAAAATGAAGCCTTCCCTTTGTAAATGGTTAATAGTGTTTTATGCACTATTACTCTACTCCTCCCTAGAGCCAAAAACTGTGAATTTATTAATAATTCATTAGTTTTTGACCATGAATTGGTGGCCACTCTTGTTGCAAACAAGAGTAGATCCCTCAAACCAGCAAGCCAAAGGAAAGCTCCCAGAAATTCATGTAAGTTAAAAATCCTACTTTTTCTTATTCCTTTTAATGGTTTTCTAATTTTTGTTTTGTTTCAAAATGTAAAATGATGCTATTTATTGCTGAAAAGCCTTTCCCTTAATTCAGCCTTTCTTTATCCTAGATAAGTAATCTAATTGTTGAAATTAAACTTTTCATATTGTTTCTCTTTTAAAAGTGGAATTTGATTAGTTTAGAATGCTTTAAACCATTTGAGGATAATTTTTAAGTAACTTAAGAATAGGAAAATTTGAAAAATGATCAGCCATACAACAACTACAAATTGGTGATTCTCGGTTGCTCCTAGCGGCAATTTTACGAATTGATGCATCTCTATTCATTCTCTATCTGATTCATATCACATATCATCACACCTATTTACCTCTCATTCTCATCACTTCTATTCTCATCACATCCATTTATAGAATGTAAGAGAATTCTTATTTTTGATATAAAGATTCTTTACACATCTATTTATGCATAAGAACAACTTCAGTGGGAAATAGCACTTTTATAAAAATCTGTTTATGCATCTAATTATGCATAAATTTAATTTTAAGGAGAATAACAATTTCAAAATAAAAATAAATATTTTATGCATCTTTCTATGCATAAATTCAATTTTAATGAGAATAACTCTTTTGAAATAAAAATAAATTTCTTTCCATGCATAAAATCCAAATTGATGAGAATAACTCTTTTGAAATAAAAATAAATTTCTTTATGCATCGTTCTATGCATAAAATCAAAATTCATGAGAATAACTCTTTTGAAATAAAAATAAATTCTTTATACATCTTTCCATGCATAAAATCAAATCCATTGAAGATCAGCAAGATCAACCAATAGATCCATATAAAAGAGCCATGGACTCATCCGTTGAGGACCAGCAAGGTCAATCAACCAGATCCATGCCCGAATTCAGAAAACAACTCTTACTCCTTGTTCCAATATCTTCCTTGACGTACTTGTGGGTATCTTCGGTGACCCAGAGCCCGAGCATCGTATGGTCAACACCCTCTCGGATCCTTCGCAGGTCACCTAGCGCTTCACTCATAGCTGCTTCCTTGGTCCCTCATCCAATGTACCGGAAGCTCACCATTTAAATCAAGACCTCGGCCGACCTTACTACGCGAGACGTTCTCTGTTGACTCTCCGTTTTAGCACTTGCAACTTTAACAGATAGGTCTCCACGACCTCAATCACAAGACGGTCAAAATGCTTTCCCAGCATTCTTGACATAAAACAATCATTTAAAAACAAATTTCACATACAATACAGTTCCAACAATATTTCCATATTTTCTCATTACTCCGCATCCTTTCACATTAGTCCCCATCTTTTCTTATCTTACCATAATTTTATTTTCTTCATGGATCCCTATCACGTCACATCATTCCCACATCAAATCACATCCAATCGCTGTTGAGATATCGAGCTCTAGTGAGGCGGTGGACACTGATGACCCGCCTGGGGGATAGGCCCCGCACTTACACCACTGGCATGGTTGGTGAGATCTTGGGTGATATGCGGCCAGTGGGATGACAGGCTGTGTGACAGCTACTCTAGAGACTGGCATAGTTATAGCGCTAGCTCATTTAGTCGGGTTCACACTATAGAGAACCCGTGTATGTATTTGGTTGAGTACCTTTCATATTGTGTGTACTCTTATTCTTGTATATGGTGTGTTGAGTGTTGTGTAGAGAAGAAGAAGATTTTCAGCCTCTCACCTTGTGTGTTCTCTATTAGGGTTTTGTGAGTGTGTGTGTGCGTGCTTGCAAGAGCTCAAGCTCTCTTCCCCCCTGCATCTTTTCATGGTATCAGAGCCTGGTTCGTGCTAAGGGCTGAGCTGCAAGCAAGAGAACCACAAGAAGCGGTACGAGGGTAAGAGCTTCAACTACTCTTCCCTATTTGTGTTGGTGACTACACCCTTGTCGGGAGCTCTACGGGAGGCACCGACAAACGATCTCCGATTGAGGAGCTTTCTTCGCGGGAGTGAAGCTATAGGGCAACTATACAGTCCTACGGACTATAATTTTCGGGCCGAAAAAGCGTTTCGGGCGCGTCTGGACCTCCGTTTTTCAGAAAGCAGGCGATTTCAAGCACTACGGGTAAGTCATCGATTCACTGCAGAACTCTGTTTTTAAGAACTGCAGGAAGACAGATTGACTGTGCAGACACTGTGGGTGCTGCAAAGAGGTCTACAGTTGCCATTGGGTGTATGTATGTGCATTGAAGTCACTGGTTGTGACATTTGAGAGTACTAGAGTACCGCTGTGCAGAAAATACAGCATTTGTGCAGAAAAAACCAGAGTGCAGTTTCTGGTAAAGTTGTGTGTTCGGCAAGATGTCAAATGATGGGATAACTCAGATTGTGGCTGAGAAGCTGGATAAGAATAACTTCCATGCTTGGAGGTTTAGGTTGACAAATTTCCTGATGGGAAAAGGTTATTGGGACTACATAGAAGGTGAGCATGAAGAGGCACCGGAGATACCGGATATAAATCCGACTGCTGCAGATGTGAAAGAGTTTAAAGACTGGAACCAAGGAGCCAGGAAAGTAATGTATTGGCTTTCCATTAGTATACAGGACACCATGATTGGGCACATTCAGGATGCCAAGTCCCCCAAGGAGGCGTGGGACACCTTGGTAAAGCTTTATGAAACAAACACCAAGGCACGTAAGATACAGTTGAAGAATGAACTTCATACTGTGGAGAAAAAGAGCATGTCTGTGAATGACTATGCGTTGAAGATAAAGGGCATTGTGGAATCCCTTGCATCTATTGGTGTGTCAGTAGATGATGATGACAAGGTGGAAGTCTGTCTACGTGGTCTCGGGCCACAATACAAGGCGTTCAAGACGTCTATTCAGACTCGGGAAAACATTCCCAACTTTACAGACTTGGTGTCTATGCTGATTATCGAAGAGAAGAACTTGGGTGAAGACCAACAGTCTTCACAAAGTAAAAACAGTTCAGAGCAACAGGCCTTCTACACGAGTTCAAGAAGAGGACGAGGTAGAGGAGGCCGTGGACGCGGTCAAGGAGGTGGCCGAACAGGTAATCAGAATTATGGCCAGCAGCAGCAGCAACAACAACAACAGTCCCAGAATCAACAACAACAACAACACGCAGGTGGAAGAGGCAGATTCAGAGGCAGGGGGAGTCAAAGAGGCCGTGGAAATTGGCAAAGACAATATAATGATGCACGTGAATGCTATTATTGTGGTAAGCTTGGACATGTGCAGTCAGAATGTTATAAGAAGCAGGCTGACATGCAAAATGGGAAAGTGCAGCAAAACAACTATGCATCCTCAAGCAGAAATAATGAGGATAATGAAAGGTTGTTTGTTATGCAGCATGTTGTGAATGCCATGTCTGAAAATGTTGATGCAGCACAAAAAGATAATGTATGGTATGTGGATTCAGGCACTTCGAACCACATGACGAGTCATGGGGAGTGGTTCAAGGAGATGAAAAACCCGGAAAGACCAGGTTTTGTGGAAACAGGGGATGACACTGCTCATCCAATCGCCCACGTTGGAGATGTGCCATTATCTATGCAGGATGGCAAAGTGAAGTACCTTGCAGATGTACTTCATGTACCGAACATAACAAAGAATCTGGTTTCAGTTGGCCAGATGATTGAGCAGGGTTTGCAGGTTAGGTTTAACCCTGATGGGTGTTATGTCGAAGACTTTAAAGACAAGTGCAGGTTGGTTGCAAAAGGCAACAGAGTGGGCAGAATGTTTACGTTGAATGTAGACATGCCTGAAATGAGTGTTGCGATGTTTGCAAATGGTTCAGGAGTTGTTGCAGACACAGACATATGGCATAAAAGAATTGGACATGTAAATGTGCAGAGATTGAAGTCTATGCAGACAAAAGGAATTGTGACAGGGCTGCCAAAATTTAAAGTGGAAGGTATGCAGAAAATATGTGAAGCATGCCAATTTGGGAAGCAAACAAAGCATGTGTTTCCACGTAACAGATATGTGAGCAGAAATGCACTAGATGTTGTGCATTCAGATGTATGGGGTCCTACGAAGACCGTGTCTATGGGAGGCTGCAGGTACTATGTCACTTTCATTGATGACCACACAAGGAAAGTGTGGGTATATTTCATGAAGGAGAAGAGTGAGGTTTTCACTCACTTTCAGAATTTCAGAGTTTTGGTTGAAAAGCAAACAGGAAAATATGTCAAGTGCCTAAGGTCAGATGGAGGGGGAGAATACTTCTCCAATGAGTTCTCTGAATTTTTGAAGAAGAATGGAATTCGGAGACAGTATACATGCAGATACACTCCGCAGCAAAATGGAGTTGCTGAGCGGAAAAACAGGCACATTGCTGAGATTGCGCGGGCATTGATGGAAGAGAAGAATATGCCGCATTGCTATTGGGCTGAGGCTGTTTCTACAGCAGTATACATCATGAACAGGACTCCAACTGCAGCCATACATGATGTAACTCCAGAGGAGAGGTTTACTGGCAGAAAACCAGATTTATCTCATCTGAAAGTTTTTGGATGCATTGCATATGTGCATGTGCCAGATGAGCTGAGAACCAAGCTGGATCCGAAAGCTGAAAAATGTGTGTTTATTGGATATTCCCTTGAGCAAAAGGGATACAGGTGTTATAACCCTACTACACGTGAGTTGAGGGTAAGCAGGGATGTTGTCTTTGATGAGATGAGCAGTTGGTATGCTGCTGAAAAGGAAGCTGTTGGGGCTGATTTGAGTGGAAGTGTGGTTGCACAGAATGCAGGTCAGCAATCACAGTCTTTGAGTGGACCAGGAGAGTCCTCATCTAGTGGGTCTGTTGATAGACCATGGAGTGGCAGGCTGCGTCATAATACCAGCCCTGCAAATGTGATTAGTACATCACGTAAAGGAAAAGAGAAAGTGGTTGAGCCCCTTGGTATGCCTGACATTTCTGTAGGGCATTCTCATGTTGATGGAGAGTCTAGTGGCTCAGATATGAGCCTTGATGAGGAGCTTGGGATCCCAGCTATGAGAACACCTGGTGTAAAGAAGGATATGGAAGCCATGAATGAAAAGCTGCGAAGATCTGGGAGAGTGAAAAATCCTGTGCAGAGATTTACCTATGATGGTTATGTGGCACATCACTATGCATATATGGCAAAGGTTGTGCAGGTTGTTGAGCCCACATGCATTGATGAGGCTGTTGGAAATGTGTGTTGGGAGAAAGCTATGGATGAGGAGATGGATGCACTATATGGAAATGAAACTTGGGATTTAGTGCAATTGCCAGAAGGCAAGAAAGCCATTGGATGCAAGTGGGTGTACAAAGTTAAACATAACAGTGATGGAAGCATAAACAGGTACAAGGCTAGATTGGTAGCCAAAGGATATGCGCAGACATATGGGATTGATTATGAGGAAACTTTCAGCCCAGTTGCCAAGATGGCAACGGTGAGAGTTGTGATAGCAGTGGCTGCGTCAAAGCAATGGTCTTTACATCAGATGGATGTAAAGAATGCATTCTTGCATGGGGATTTGCAAGAAGAGGTGTATATGTTGCAGCCACCTGGTTATGAGGATGTGGGTCACCCCGAGCGTGTTTGCAGGTTGAAGAAAGCCTTGTATGGCTTAAAGCAAGCACCAAGAGCATGGTCTGACAAGATTTCTGAATATCTTGTCACTATTGGCTTTCATGTAGCCAATGCAGATTTCTCATTGTATGTGAGACATGGTGATAGAGGAGTTGTGCTTGTTGTCATCTATGTAGATGACTTGATCATTACGGGGGACCATGATGCAGAGATCTTTGATGTAAAGATCTTGCTTAGACAGAAGTTTGAGATGAAGGATCTGGGGAGCTCAGATATTTCTTGGGCATTGAGGTGATTAGGTCACCACATGGTATTGGATTACTGCAGAGACAGTATAGCTTGGACATGTTGTCCAAGTATGGTATGACAGGTTGTAAGCCTATTTCTGTGCCATTGGATCAGAATGGCAAGTTGAGTGCAGATTCAGGAGAGATCTTGGAGGATCCTACTATGTACAGGAGCATAGTAGGAAGTTTGATCTACATGACGATCACCAGACCAGATTTGAGCTATGCTGTTGGGTTGGTGAGTCAGTTTATGCAGGTTCCACGGAAACCGCATTTGGATGCTGTCAGACGCATACTGAGGTATGTGAAGTCTACTTTACATTGTGGACTATTCTATGAGACTGGGACAGAGATATGTGTACATGGGTACACAGATGCTGATTGGGCTGGTAGTATCTCAGATAGAAGATCTACCAGTGGATTCATGTTTTCTTTGGGGAGTGCTGCTGTGACCTGGAGCAGCAAGAAGCAGCCTACGGTTGCTCTATCGAGTACAGAGGCCGAGTACAGAGGAGCTGCTATGGCAGCATGTGAGGTAGCTTGGTTGAGAAAGCTACTTGCAGATTTGGGTCTATCAGTGGATAGACAAGTTGTCATTTTCTGTGACAACATTAGCAGTATACAGTTGGCCAGGAACCCAGTCTTTCATGCTCGTACGAAGCACATAGAGGTTCACTACCACTTCGTCAGAGAGAAGGTCTTGGCAGGAGACCTTGACCTTGTTTATGTCAGCACAGAGGATCAGGTAGCTGACATCTTTACCAAAGCATTGGGTACAGAGAAGCTCCGCAGATTCAGGGCTTCGCTTGGTGTACATGAGATGGAGTTGAGCTCGAGGGGGAGTGTTGAGATATCGAGCTCTAGTGAGGCGGTGGACACTGATGACCCGCCTGGGGGATAGGCCCCGCACTTACACCACTGGCATGGTTGGTGAGATCTTGGGTGATATGCGGCCAGTGGGATGACAGGCTGTGTGACAGCTACTCTAGAGACTGGCATAGTTATAGCGCTAGCTCATTTAGTCGGGTTCACACTATAGAGAACCCGTGTATGTATTTGGTTGAGTACCTTTCATATTGTGTGTACTCTTATTCTTGTATATGGTGTGTTGAGTGTTGTGTAGAGAAGAAGAAGATTTTCAGCCTCTCACCTTGTGTGTTCTCTATTAGGGTTTTGTGAGTGTGTGTGTGCATGCTTGCAAGAGCTCAAGCTCTCTTCCCCCCTGCATCTTTTCAATCGCATCATCCACACATCAATCCACATCATTCATACATCCATCCACATCAATCCACATCATCCATACATCCATCCACATCCATCCACATCAATCCACATCATCCATACATCCATCCACATCCATCCACATCAATCCACATCAATCCAAATCATCCATACATCCATCCACATGAATCCACATTATCCACACATCCGTCCACATCTTCCATACATCCATCCACATCAATCCACATTATCCATCCACATCAATCCACATTATCCACACATCTATTCACATCATCCACATCAATCCACATCATCCATACATCCATCCACATCAATCCACATTACCCACACATCAATTCACTTCAATCCACATCATCCTTACATCCATCCACATTATCCACACATCCATCCACATCAATCCACATTATCCACACATCCATCCACATCTTTCATACATCCATCCACATTAATCCACATGTCAATCCACATTATCCATACATCCATCCACATCAATCCACATTATCCACATGTCCATTCACATCATCCACATCAATGCACATCATCCATACATCCATCCACATCATCCTTAGAGAAAAGTTATCCTAGAGGGATCACCCGTGCTTTCCGGGCAAGGGAAGTTTTTTCGAGTTCGATTTTGGAAGAACCGATGGATTAGTCTCTTGTCTAGATATCCGTGGGTGAGGCCCCGAGTGTGGGACCCTGCCTCGTGCAAGAAGTGCTACTTCAGCTGCTAGCACCCCCAAATTTGTTGTGCAGTTTGGTCAGGGATCTTACAATCTCTTGGGTCAGTCATCCAAAATATTTTTTAAATTTACTTCCATTGACATAACCCTCCATATGTATGCTGTCAATTGTATCAATTTGAATAGACCCCTGAGGTGTGATCTCCGCGATACTCGGAATGGTCCCAATCCTTGGTATTTGAGTTTCTTTTTCTTGGTGCTTTCGACACCATACATAAGGACAAGGTCCCTCGTTTCCAATTCATTTTGCTTTAGAGTTTTGTCAAATGAATGTTTCTTGCGTAGTTTTTTGACCACCATGAGTCCATGTGATGCTATCAGCCTAGTCTCATCAAGCTTCTCTAAGTCAATTAGCCTTTCAGCTAATGCATTCTCCGTTAGATGTTCGTGGACAGCAATCCTTAAGCTTGGGACTAAGTATTCCATGGGCATAACTGCTTTAACACCATAAGCTATACGGAAGGGAGTGTATCCCATCGCTACCTTATAGGAGGTTCGATATGCCCATAGGGTTGCAATCAGCTTATGTTCCCAGTCTGTTCGACTTGCTTCCAAGGTTTTTGTCAAGATAGTACACAGAATTTTGTTTATACTCTCTGCTTAACCATTAGCCTATGGATAATAAGGTGATGATTTTCGATGGACCACTAAGAATCCTGCAAGTAAATGAACAATCACCTCATTAATAAAATGTAAGCTGCGATCACTAACTAATTCTAATGGGAAGCCGAACCTCGAGATAATTTGCTCATATAAAACTTTTGCTGTTGTCCATGCATCAGCTCTCTTTGAGGCTCTGGCTTCTACCCATTTTGTGAAATAGTCTGTGGCCACCCATGATCATGTATCGGGCTTGGGATGAATGTGCCGCTGGACTTATAGGTCCAACAAAATCTATTCCCAATTTCTCGAATGATTGTCTTACAATAATAGGGGCGAGTGGTATCTTGTCCTTTTATTGTGGGATAGCGAAACATTGACATTCTTTGTATCTTTTGACAAATTCTATGGTATCTCCGAATAACGTAGGTCACCATAGTCCTGCTTAAAGCACTTTTCGAGCTGTGATTTCTCCAGCAAAATGTGTGCCCTGCTATCCTTGAATGAGCTTCTTCTAATATGGTGACGAACTCATCTTATCTAGAAACGCATCTTCTAAGCACATTATCTTTTCCTAGCTTATATAGTTCTCCCGCAATCAGTTGATAAGGTGCAGCAAGCTTGATAAGCCACCAGATTTTATCTTTGTTCAAAGGTATTTCCTGTGAAAAACCATAAGGTAGATAATCTAAGATGTCCTCACTCCATTCGGGTACCATGTCTAACTTGAACAAAAATAAGCATCAGGGGAGATCATCATCAACACCAGTTGCTAGTTCCCCATTTGGAATTCTTGACATGTGATCGGCTAACACATGCTATGTTCCTTTTCTTACTGTGGCTGTAAAGTTAAATTCCAACAATAATAGCAACCATCGTGTGATTCTCCCCATGGTGCAAGGCTTATTCACCAGGTATAATAAGGCTTGATGGTCCACGAAGAATACAAATTTTTTGGCCAAGAGGTAATGTCGATATTTCTTGACGGCGTAAACCATGGCCAATCCTTCCCTCTTTGTGGTGGTGTAGTTCAGCTCTGCATCATTTAGCTGATGACTAGCGAAGCAGACTAGATAGTCTAATTTGAACTCGATAGATTGGGCTAGTATGCAACCAATAGTAAAATTTGATGCATCAATATGCACGTGAAATATGGATCCCAATTGGGGGGTCATAGAATTAGCATGCTAGCCAATGCTTGCTTCAGCTGATCATATGCTTCCTGGCATGCCTCAATCCATTCAAAGGCAATGAGGAGCTTGTACAATGGTCTGGCTATTTTAGCATAGAAAATTATGAAGCGGTGATAATACCCCACATGGCCCATAAATCTTTATACACCCTTGTAATTGGTAGGCGGTGGTAGCTCCAACATCAACTTGACCTTGCTATCATCCGTGGATGTACCATTCTTTGAGATAATGTGTCCCAATATCACACCATGATTGACCCAAAACTGACACTTTAAAGGGTTCAGGGACACTTTCCTCAAGCAGGCGAGATGATCTGGCCATTAAGAGTGTGCACACAGATCGTTAATCAATACCTCCAACCACTTTTGTAAGTAATCCTTGAAGGCTGTGCACATCAACCGTTGAAATGTTGTTGGGGCATTGGTGAGGCCGAAGGGTATAACCTTGTATGCAAATGTCCTCCACATTGTATTGAAAGTTGTCTTATGCTAGTATTCTGGTGCTATAGACACCTGATTGGAACCGAAGAATCCTCAAGAAGCTGTAAGCTTCTTCCCCAGCCCCTCTTTTCAAACCATGTTATGTATAGGGCAGTGGATAATGGTCTTTCCTAGTGGCTGCATTGACCTTTTTAAGATCAACACATACCCTAAGTTTTCCATTCTTTTTTGTCACTATCACGGATTGGTGATAACCAATCCGTATGTTCGATTTCATAAATGAAATCCGCAGCAATGAGCTTGTCTATTTCCTCCTTTACAATTACCGCATACTTAGGATTCATCTGGTATGTTTTGTACCTAGTTGCTCGCCTCCCTTCCATGATTGGAATCGTATGTTGTACTACCTTAGGTGGTACCCCCTTCATGTCTTTGTAATTCCAGGCGAAACAGTCCTTAAATTCCTTAAGGAGAGCGATGAGCTCATCTTCTTCAGCCAAAGTCAATTCCTTTAGGTTTGCATACGGGTCGCGGGCTTCCTCCCCTAGTCCCGCAATATCCACTTCCTTGACTTCCGTTGGGCCATCATATGATGTGGATAGCCCATCCTCCTTGACCGTTGTTGCCGTCAGTCGGACCACTTTGTTCTCCAACAGTATATGTTTTGAAGTGGTCCGCGATTGAGAGCAAGTCTGGTTTGTCCTCATTTTCACTTTTGGTTTTAGCCATAGTCTTTCTAGCCTCATGTTCTGCTTCTGCCAAGGCTTTATTGCGTTTTCGACGCCCCGCTTTTGTAAGCTTGGGTGTTTCTAACTCTTTAAGGGGGTGACTTTCTCCTTATGTCTTCCCTCCAGCAATATCTTACTCAACTCCTCATCCCAATCCTTGGAGAAATCATCGTGTACCTTAATGGCCTCAAGGTATCTCAGCCACTGAGCATCCGTGGGTTTTCTTTGTAATAGGGCATTTCATCAGGCTATATATCATTTCTGTTTTCACCACCGTTTGAGGCATTGAGCACTGGTATGGCCTTGTGCTATGGTCCCTTCTATACTCGATGTCTCCTTTTCTGATGCTTCATCAATGGTCTGCCAATTAACCATACAGATAGAGGTCGTGGGACGGTTCCAGATTCCACATACTGCTTTCCTCTTCTTCCTTGGAATCTCCCACCAAGGGTTGGCATATTTGTATAGAGGTAGTATGTTCCATTGTGACCAAATCGTTACCGAACAATTTCCTTTCCATGGGGTGTGCTTTCCATGTTCTCAAATCAATCTTTAAAATTTGTGAATCCCTACGTACATACACGTGATCTAAGGCCCAATCATGCACCAATTTGGATTCCCTTACGAAGGGTCTCCCCAATATTTTTTCATATGAATTAGGTTGGCACAGGAAGTCCATGACCACAAATGTATGATGGTAGCGGAATGTAAAGAGTTTGAATTTTACATTCTCTAGAAGTTCAATGGGCCTCCAAGATGTTCCGTCAGCCATTTGGCAACAGTTACCCTAATGGCATTTGTACGAGCATGGATAGCACAACCACCGCGAGACTTCCTATGTCTCTTGGTTCTTTGGAGATAGAGGGTTCTCCCCATGTATGTGCCTCATATTCCTCCATAGGGAAGGAATGGATGGACTCCCCCAACACATTTTCCTCAAACATTCTAGATAGTGTGTTTGCTTGGGACCCCTCTTCAGTTTCTTCCGGAATTGGAGTAGGCACGTCCAATTCCCTGGTTGGCTCGTTTCATGGATAAGCTATATCCCTTACCCGGTTACCCCTTATCTTGGCTTCACATGTATGTATGATGTGATAAGCTACTTTGTCGACCCAATTTGATTTTTCTTCTAATTCTATCGCTTTGTTTCTGAAGCCGTGAAACTATGCAGAGAATGGTTCACGGCGTGAACTGTCAGAAAAAGGTTCACAGCATGAACGTTATTTTGCACTTTCACGTGCTTAAAGATTTTTTGCTTTTAGGGTCAGACCCCCTCCCCTCTCTTTGCTATTGGCTATACTCCCTTACCGACCTTCATGGCCTTGGGCTGACTATTCGTTGGATTGGACTAAACCGTGAGTCTGCAGAAAAAGCTCACGTCGTGAACACCAAAGGGGTTCACGTCGTGAAGATTTTCAAAGGGGTTCACTTCATGAAGATTTTCTGGAAACGTTCACGGCGTGAACGTTTTTTTGAACTTTCACGTGATCACAAATTTTGGCAGACTTCGTGGCGTCGGAGGTGTTAGGATAAGGTTGCCTATTTTTGGCAAGGCAATCCCATGATTTCCTGCGTTAATTACGACGCTGATTTCGAGAGCGATTCGCGGCATGAAGTTGCATAAAAAGTTCGTGGCCTGAACGTTTTTTTACAGTTTTAGATGGAACTTCTCACATCGAAAGTTATGTTTTTGGGTGTGAAATACTTATCCAATTGATCCCAAATTGATTATGCCATGCCTAAGGAATGGAATGCAAGTTCTTGGCACAGTCAATGGCTCCTTATGTTTTTTATTTTTATGATTTTTTGAAAAAGAAAAAAATAGAACACCAACCTGTTCGTTCATGTTGGTTCTTCCAATGATGCAAATATAAAATTAACAAGAAAAAACAGTGAAGCTCTATCCTAATACCACTCCACCACCACACACATACACAACATCACAACAACCAATTTCTCTCACGATTTTTTCCTACCACACAAATCTTATCCATTCATTTTCTACACAATGCACTACCAGAATGTAAGGGCAATCATGAATCTTATGCAATGGGAGCTAAAACTCCGAGAGGATGGAAGAAACAAAGGTGTTTCCCCAGCACAACGACACCAAAAATGTTATGGGCTACCACACCTCCAAGAGGGAACTCAACACATTCACCTAAAGGATGAGCAATAGATCACAACTATTGTAGGGCACTTACCAATGCTTCAAACTTGAGTCCCTTGAGGCCTCCAGGCGTGCTTGTTAAGCTCCAACCTCCAAGCTCCACCTCCACGCTATCACCGTAGAGTCATTCGCACCATCGCATAAGAAGGCAATCACTCTCTCTCTCACTCTTCCACACAAGCATAGAAGAGGAACAATGCTAAAGTTCTCTCTCTCTCACAATCTCTCTCAAGACACAAGGAAGAGTTCTCTATAGCACAAAGGGGATTATGTCTTTTTATTTTTATGAGAAAGTGCCTTATATACATTTGGCCCTTATTCACACTTAGGCACCCAGAACTTATTAGGCCTTGGGTAGCCAATATCTCATAATGTACAACTTTTATAGTGTCGTTTCATGACACTTATTAATGTACTCAATTAGAGGATCATGTTTGCTATGGGATAGACATGTAAATCAAAATTTGATTTTAAAAAAAGTAAAATGGGACCTATTTTTAGAGTCGACTTTCACATACAAGTGATTTTGGTGATTCTGCCTACTAAAGTTTATAGACCACACTTGTTCTGGTAATTTTAAGTACCCACATGACTAGTTTCTGATAACTGTGTGCGAAGTTATACCTGTTATACAAGTTACAACCCTAACAGCGGATCTGAGAGGCTTGCCAAATCTACAAATAACTCTTCCACAACTTTCGGAGAGTAGACATGGATTCCCAATTAATCAAGACATCAGTAAATATATCAGGGAAGTACATAAACACTCCTTCTATTATTTTGCTTTAAATTCTTTTGAGATCAAATAAATATATCGATAAGCGTGTATATGAAAGAATCTGAGTCGATGTACGGCATGCTTAGCCATGGCAACGATAGGGAACACCGCGAGAAGAGGAGAGAGGGGGTTCCCACACCAAGAGCTATTATTGATTGCCTTAGTCCGACTCATAGAATAAACACTTTTGGAGTTAAAGAATTAGAAGATAGAATATTTGACTGGTTTGTGACTAGATTTTAAGTATAACCTTCATTAGGGACTATTTTGTGAAGCATTTATCTTTCCATGTGTTTAGAATCATATTTTGACATAAAGACAAAAGTTTTAGATGACAGAAACTCTACCAGAGTGTATGAGACGCTAGAAAGTCAAATCGCTTTCATTTTTGAGTTATTCGAGTGCAAAGTGGGGCACTTGGCTGTTTTGATAGTTTTTGCTGAAAACACAACTTTGGCTGTTTTGAATGCTCTTAAAGAGACCTTAGAACTCATTTTTAGAGAACCATCACTGAGACGTGCTTTATAGAGCATTAGAAGTCCTAAAACTCTGTAGTTTTGACTTTTCTCTAATTCCAAATAGATTGGAAGATATTACTCTCCTAAAAAGATCAGTTATTAGGCTTTGCCTTAGAAATTACTATCAAGATTGACTATCTTATCTATATAGACCGGATGGACTAACGCATAAGCATAGTTAAGACTTAGCTATAGTGATTAGAGATGACCTTGCACGTTAGAATATGATAATTGATTATGTTAAAAACAAGGATTCTCATGTGACTTAAAAGATAAAGAGAAGTTAAAGACTGTTTAAAATAAAAGCTTGTTTTATACTTGAAATTGTGATTGATTTGAATATGCATGCCTTGAAAGATTATAGACTAGAGATGAATGTGAGATGATATGTATGAGTTATGATTGCTTTATTTTGAGATGAATCATTGATATGCACACGTATGAGTGATTGATATACATGTGTATGATGAGACTCATCATGAGATTTTGAGATTCAGGTCAACCGGACAAAGAAGGAGATTCAGGCCGGCCATCCTTAGATAGAGAACGCCGGACAAAGAAGGAGATTCAGGCTGGCCGTTCCTTAGATAGGGAACGCTAGACAAAGAAGGAGATTCATGCCGGTCGTCCTTAGATAGGGAACGCCGCCGGACAAAGAAGGAGATTTATGCCCTCTGGGGGCCATGTGGTAGAACCCAGAGAGGACGACGAGATTCAGAAATAGGCATACCCAGGATAGCCGCGATGTCCACCACCAGTGTGTAGAGGTTGGATGGACGGGCATTGGAGAAAGCCCTAGATTGGCTGGATTTTGGTCATTATGACTAACCATGTTGTCGAGCATGGTGATGATGACAGAATCTTTGAGATAGACACATATATGGTTGATTGATTGAGATGCTATGCTTTAATTGATAGAGATTTATATTATGTGAATATTTGTTTAAGATTACATGATTGTGATAAGAATCTTAGATATGGCATGCATACTTATTTTGCTATTTTAGAGGATTGATTTGATTATATTGGTATATGTAGAAATAGCACGATTAAGTGAGTTTCAATGTTTGCTTAGATTAAGTTATACGATTAAGATATGGCTAGATTCGGAATTGTCACTTATCTAAGCACATAACTTTTGACCTTTGATTGTGCTGATCTTAAGCCCTTGGAATCTATCCTAATGGTTTTCCACCATGTTGAAATCACCAACATATGGATCAGCTTCTTTGTTGCTTTAGATCTTCCCACATATTCATATGGTAGCGTTTCTCCCTCTGCAAGCCTGATTTGGCTTTCCTCCTACTTTGTTGCTTGGACATTTGTTAAGGTTTTCCTTTGCTCATGTCAAGGACACATCTCCTCCTTGGTCTGGGGTTTGTTGGACTGGATTAACAGTATGGTGACTGCTGCATCTTACCCATGCAACAGATCGACCCGGGCCTTTTTGGCTCCTTCTTCCAACGCTTCTCGAGCTTGTTACTTCTCCACCCAATCATACACCTCCTACGCAAACCTTGTGTTACTCCTACCAGGTGACCACCTTTTTGGCTCCTTCTTCTAATGCTTCTTGAGCTTGTTACTTCTTCACCCAATCATACACCTCCAGGCAAACCTTGTATTTCTCCTGCCAAATGACCACCTTTTTCTTCCCATGCTTATCCAAGGTCAATCCTTTCCTCGCCACCTCTGGAGTCTCCGGTTACATGGAGCTCGTCTCATTTCCATGGTGGCTGATGATTCTACCACCTCCATTGGTTGGCTTGATTCCTTCGTGCTCGTCTAGAGCTTGGATTTCTATGACATTCACTGTGGCGACGGGTCTCATGTTGAAGCTTGGACTTCTTCCACCTCAGCCCTATGCTTCCTCGAGATCTCACAGTTGGATTTTCAATGACCTAGTGCAATAGAAACATGTAAAAGTGGGTCGTTGAGCACTTGGTACATTCTTGGGAGGGAAATTCTTGCATGGGCGGAATGGGGGCCTTTGGTTTGGATCCTGTAAAGCTATCGGTGGGGTAGGTGTAACTATCACCACCACCACTGGGGCTTGTACCGCAAGTTACTAAGGCGCTCTACTCCCATTGTATTTGTATACCTCGGTGCTGTGTGTGGTTGTCTTGCAAATGGCATGCCAGAGCTCATTCAAGCCACATTCTTCAGCTCCATGTCTCTGACTTCAACACCTCAAGCACCAAGAGCCTGGCTGGAATTTCAGAGGGAGCTTCACTCCACAGGTCAACTGAGCCATGGCTTAGCCAGCTCCTTGGTTGTTTTTCTTGCTTTCTTGCTGTTTGACCTAGTTTTACGATCTTCTTCTTCCTCCTCTGATTCCTCACTTGAAGTTGAGTCATGAGAATCATCCTCCTCCTCCTCTGAAGAGTCGAAAGTGGACCTTTTCAACTTCCTCTTACTTTTTCTCTTGATAGACCCTATTAACACTCGCTCACCCCTAAGAGCCAATTATTTAACTAGCAGCTCTAGAGTTAGAGTGACGAGATCAGCACCGCATTTGTCCTTTTTAACTCCTTGCTTAATCCCTTCATGAAGTAGGAATTGACTATTTCTTCTGTCGCCCGACGCGGCCAATTGGTAGCATCCAATCATCGGAGAAGTTTTCAAAACTTGGTGGCATCCAATCATCGGAGAAGTTTTCAAAACTTGGTGGCATAGTCTTCGACCGTGAGGTTCTTCTGGTTCATCTGGCATAGCTTATCAGGCACATGCATGGAAGTTTTATCCTCCCAGAATCTTTGAAGAAAGGCATCTCTAATTGCAATCATATGTCGGGAAATGAGCATACTCATACTGAGTAACCTAGCGAACCACACTTTTTTGTAAAGTTGGTACAGAAGTTGCTTTTGATAGAATGTATAGCGGAAGAAGGGAAAGTGGAAACACAGGAGAGAGAGTGAGAGAGAAAGATGGAAACACAGGTGAGAACCTGCTCTCAATATCATCACCAAAAGGAATACATGTCTCGAGCAAGAGGGGAGAACCTCGTGAGGGACTGCACAGCTAGACAAGCTAGGCAAGCAATGAAATATGAGGGAGGCATGCCGGCTATATATACCTCTACTACATGAAGACATCCGACTGTTGATAAATATCTCCACGACCGGGAAAAATACCCAAGACCATAAATGGGAAATAAATATGGGTAAAATACATGTGAGGGGTGACCAGCCCCTCATACTAACATGGTCAGCCCCTAGAGGCTAAAATAGGACACCAAATAGGAAGCCAGCAAGTAGGGGATGATATCTAACACTCCCTTTCAGCAGATGCTGAGCAAACTCCAAGAAGCCAGAGATGCCATCCTCGATCAAATATGAAAGACTGCAGAAACAGGTACCAAGAAAGCTCCGCAAGAAATCTCCTCAGCAACTCAGCTACAAAAGCAACAGAACAAGTTGCCAGGAACACCACTCCTCTGGAAGAAAACAACCATGTAGGTTACGATGTGCTGCTCCAAAAATGGTTCCAAACCCAAGTTTAAGAACACTACCCAAAGTCGAATGTTGTGTATCCAGCCTAGAGAAGGTATGAAAAACCTCATAACCAACCAAGATCAGATCCTGTAGATAATCAATCCTAGGAGAAGCAAACTACTCCTCACTAGAACCCTCAAAATAAATAAAGTCAATTTGCTCCAACTCTAGCCAAATGCTGTATAAAAGCATTCTATGAAAAGGTCAACATCGCAAGATGGAAAGACTCTGTAGAAAAGATGGGGTCCATCTGCTCAAACTCCATAACATGAGTTGCCCAATGCTGTACATAAGTACACACCACTGAGGTGGACATCGCGCAAATGAAAGGACTCCACATCTCCCTCTAAACAAAGATATCGTCAGACTGATATAAATCCAACCTGATTCTGATCCAAATCCAAAAAACTCTGGAAGTACCACTGTGCCCGAGGCACAGTTAGCAACCACAGGTCCAAAGCATCCCACTGGGTCCAAAAAACCATCCTCCAAAACAACAAGCCAGCAGAACTGACAGGGGGAGGGGCATCCTTAGAAGCATCACAAAGAGATGAAGAGATAGGCTCCTCACAGTGAGGAAAGGAAGTAGGAACATAAACTGCAGTGGCAACAAAGTCCTCAAAAGCTTCACAGATAGCAAAAGAATATTCCAGAAGTAGAACCAGATCCCAAGAATCAACAAAGATAAAAGATCCATGTGAAAGGATCACACCGCAAAAGGGTAAAACACCCTCCTTGTTCTGCAAATATTGCAAAGAACACAAGCTCGGACAAAATAAACTCTGCTCAGGATCTCTAAAAAGATCACTGCTCTCCTCCAAATAACTGTAAACCCCTATCAAAGAAGAAAGTCTCCAGATACAACACAGCTCCCAAAACTGATCCTCAAGTGAAGTAGTTGGAGAAGGGCCCCCTCTGAGTGTAGAAAACTCCTCTGGGAAGCAAAACGCAGCCAAAACACTGCTATCAAGCAAAAAAAGCACTCCACCTCCAACAGAAGGCAACATGTAGAAACCGGGTAGGCCAGGAACAAAACACAAGTAGAGATTATCGAAAATCAGCAAAACGCTAATTGAAATTTGAAATTCAGAATCCTCCTCAAGTATCAAATTGCCTTCAAAGCCATAGTCCAAACAAGAAACCCCCTCTACAAGTGATTTGTGTCACTGGAGAAGAAAACGTAGCCAAACAAGGGCTACAAACCTAAAAATTCAAGCCAACCAGTGTCCACACCTCCTATGAGGAAAAACGCTGAAGAGAAGGTACCTTTGGGACCAACAGATGAAGCCCAAGTGAAGGTAGAGCTATCGACAAAATCGGTTCAGAAAAACGCAACAACCATGGCTGCAAAACTGAAAATGCAGAGGTATAAGGGGCTGAATATGGAAACGCTGAAGCCTCAGATCAAGAACTGCTGCAGAGAACAATCAGGGGGTGGGAGGGATGGCACAAGATAACTAGAAAGGATAGGCAAAAGGGAGCTCAGAGAGCTCCAAGATCAGGGCTAGGAAAGCAAGCCCAAATAGGCCAAAAATGCAGCCTGTTTGGGACAGCTATGTTGCTGTCCAGACTTGGAAAAAAAATGCCTGAGAACCCTTGGAAGGTGCCACCAAGATGGAGACAGGTATGCTATCCAGAAAAAACACCCCTATCAAGCTGCCTACAGGCTGCAAACTGACGCCCTGAAGAGAAGAAACTATAGCCCACAGAAGTGGTGAGATGAATCAGCCCTTGAAAATCTGAAATGCAAGCTTCAACTGGAGAAAAAAACGCAGATCTGTCCATGGGCGAAAAAACGCAGATATGAAGAGGTAGAGGAGGGAGCATCCAACGTTGAAAATCACCGGCGCTCTGATACCATGATAGAATGTGCAGGGAAAGAAGGGAAAGTGGAAACACAGGAGAGAGAGTGAGAGAGAAAGATGGAGAGGAAACAAAGGTGAGAACCTGCTCTCAATATCATCACCAAAAGGAATACATGTCCTGATCAAGAGGGGAGAACCTCATAAGTGAGGGAGTGTAGCTAGACAAGCTAGGCAAGTAATGAAATATGAGGGAGGCATGCCAGCTATGTTGGAATTAGGGTTGCAGAAAAGCACACAAAGCTTGGAGAAGAAGAAGCAAGAATGTACACAACACACAATGTATTAGATTGTGTCAATGTACAAAAGATAAGATAGCCCTAGAATGATGGGCGTATATACAAGCCGGGGGAAAAAACCTCCTAAAGAGGGAAAAAGTGCCCCGGCGGTCCTAAGTGTGTTCACACACATCACTGCCTACATATATGGCAACAAATCCTTCCTGGGAGTGATGGTGTGAACGAGAGCTAGCACTCATGTATAGGGAAGTGCCATGCCTGAAGTAGATCAGTCCACAAAGGGGAGCAAGCCAAAGCTTTGCGGAAAGCTTCGAACTTCTCACGAGGAAATGCCTTTGTGAAAAGATCGACGAGGTTGTCCTGTGTTGGCACATAGGCCAAGCTGATCTCTCCTGCTGAGAGTCTCTCCCTGACATAGTGATAATGCACCTCAATGTGCTTTGTGCGAGCATGAAAAACTGGGTTTCTCACAACTGCCAATGCACTCTGACTGTCAGTGTAGATAGAGGTGGCAGATTCCTGTCCAACACCCAAGTCAGCCCACCATAAGCCGTCTGCGCCACACACACTCAACCGTAGCTATGAAAGCTGCCCTGTACTCAGCTTCACAACTAGACATGGCCACAGTAGGTTGCTTCTTGCTCAACCAAGATATGCATGAGCTACCGAGCATGAAACAAAAACCACTTGTGGACACTCTTGTGTCAACCAACCCAATCTGAGTCCGAAAAAGCATGTAAATCTGGCAGCAACGATCCCCCCTTGGGATAAAACAACCCAAGATGTATGGTGCCACTCAAGTAGTGAAAGATATGTTCAACTGCCTTCCAATGCTGAGACCCTAGGCTATGCATAAATCTGCTCACCTGTGAGAGTGCAAACTGAATGTCCAGCCTCATAATGCATACATAAATGAGGCAACCAACAGCTGTCTGATAGAGTGTGACATCAAAGTGATATCCAACATCATGAAGACTCAACTTCAAACCTGTCTCCATTGGAGTAGCAATAGGCTTGCAGTCTTCAAGGCCAAATCTCCGCAACAATGTCTCAATATACTTTGTCTGACACAAAGCAATACCTCCATCACACTGCTTAAATTGTATCCCCAAGTATGCAAATGCCCCAAATCTATCATCTCAAAAGAGGCATTCAAATCAGCAATATGACTCTCATTTGGTCTTGTGATGAGCAGCATCTTGGCCCACAGTACAATTAGATACATTTTCAACCATAAGCAAAAATTGTTTGAAGCACAAAAACACTTCGGACTTTGCCTTCAGTGGATATACCCATGCATGCCTTGAGTAATCATCAATGAAAGTCACGAAGTACAAGTGTTTACCAAATGACAGAGTTTGCATAGGCCCACGAAGTACAAGTGTTTACCAAATGACGGAGTTTGCATAGGCCCACATACATCACTATGTACAAGTTGCAATTTACGAGTGGCCCGCACAGAACCATCCTTTGGAAACGCAGAACGCTGCATTTTGCCCAAAATACAGCCTTCACAAACATGTTTCAATGGTGCCTCAAGAGGGGGCAATGAACAGTACATCTGTCATCCATAAATTTGACTACAAGTCCAAGTCTAGCAAGCGTAGAAAGACAGACAATAGATTCTTCTTTATCCCTGGCACATACAAAGCATTTGAAAGTGTGAAAGCACTGCCATTTGTAGCAATAAGAATAATTTTACCAATGCCCTTCACTGGGTAAGAAGCATTATTGGCACATGTGATAGTATTCCCATTAGGGACAGCCTCAAGACAAGTGAACATATCACGATGCGAGGTAATGTGCTTTGTAGCACCACTGTCAAAATACCATACATGAGAGTCAACAGAAACTGCCAAACATGCATCATGTATAGATGGATCATACTGGCAATACACGCTAAACGCCCATTCTGTATCCTGCACAACATTTGCAGAATCTGCATTTGTAGAAGCATCTGCTTTGTGGCTGCATTTGACTCTTTCTTCTTTGCCTCTTTAGCCTTTAGCTTAGGGCAATTCTTAAAGACATGATCAGTTGCCTTACAATAGTTGTACCTGATCTTTTTCTTACCTTTATCAAGAGCCTTCTGAGACCTATTGTTGCTACCTGTGAAGGAGAAGAAGTTGCAGACCTACTAATAGGAGAAGAAACAGTGGAAGGGGCTGCCTTACCACTTCTTCTCTGCTGGGCAGCAACAAATCCTTGATCAACTACACGCTGCCTAGCCCTGTTTTGCCTGGACTGCACTTCTTGTTGCAAGAGCTTGTTGACTAAAGTATCATACTTGACAACATCAGGTCTGTCCTCAGTAACAAGTCTCCACGTGGAAGCAAAAGTCTGATATGACTCAGGTAAAGCATCAAGAACAGTCTGCACAAGAGAATGATCAGGAATAATCTCACGTGCAGAAATCAACTGTTCCTTGAGATCTTTAATCTCATCAAGAAAAACATTCATGTCATCATCTTCCTGCATAATCTTCGATTCTAGCTCTTTACGCAGGTAAGAGATTTTTGCCTCGTTAACGACCTGCATACAAACCAGCTAGAATATCCCAAGCCTGTTTTGCTGTTTTAGATGAACGAATATGTGGAGTGATGTTACGTTTGACAAAAAGTACAATCAAGGCATGAGCCTGCGCATCTTTACCATCCCAACGAGCTTGTTCAGCAGTGGGTAAAACAGCAGCTGCTAGAACCTGCAACATCCTCAACAGATCCATAGAACCTGCAAAATCCTCAACAGATCTTACATCCATAGAACCTGGACGTACATCCATACCCTGCACAATGTTCCACACTCCTTTTGCAACCAAAACATGCTGCATCATGTATGCCCAAAGTGGGTAGTTGCTGTCTCCATCCAATCATCAGCAGACAGACAACATGCGCAATACATCATTGCTGTTTTATCAGCCATGGCTGTTGATTGAAACTGATGCAAAAGCGACCTATAATGAAGTAAAGACTCAACAGAAAACAACTCGTGCTATGTAGCACGGTCTACAATAGAATACGTATGCCTATTTTACAGAAAACTGCACTGTCAAAATTTCTGTACAAAACACCTGTGCAAAACTTGTAATGCAAAAACGGAGCCCGAAATGGCCTCAAATGCAATTTCTGAGAACGCTAAGCCTTACGGGCTTATATGTAGAGTATAGAGACCTGCAAGCACTCGTGAAAGCTCACCTCAATCGGAGAACGTGAGTCAGAGGGTGTCAGCGGCGTAGCCCTGGGAGCCGATGCCTGCTCTGATACCAATTGTTAGAATTAGGGTTGCAGGAAAGCACACAAAGCTTGGAGAAGAAGCAAGAATGCACACAACACACAATGTATTAGATTGTGTCAATGTACAAAAGATAAGATAGCCCTAGAATGATTGGCGTATATACAAGCCGGGGGAAAAAACCTCCTAAAGAGGGAAAAAGTGCCCCGGCGGTCCTAAGTGTGTTAACACACATCACTGCCTATATATATGGCAATATACCTCTACATGAAGGCAGCCGACTGGTGATAAATATCTCCATGACTGGGAAAAATACCCAGGACCATAAATGGGGAATAAATATGGGTAAAGTACATGTGAGGGGTGACCAGCCCCTCAGACTAACATGGTCAGTCCTAGAGGCTAAAATAGGACACCAAATAGGAAGCCAGCAAGTAGGGGATGATATCTAACAGCTTTCTCAAGCTTCTAATCAACAGGCCCTGGGACGTTCACCCCCACTAGGCACTGTCAAAGAGAAGAATGTGGGCATCCACATCCTTTGGAGATTTCCCAGAGAATTTTGGATACTTCACCATGACAGCTGGTCATGCTAAATCATGTTGTATTGTAGAAGTCGGGGAGGGGGTGGTGGTATGAATGTTGGTTGTTGTGGCGGAGTTACTGGTTCTTCTTCTTGGGATGATTCGGAGCCGGTGTTAGAAAAATGAAGTTCTCAAGCTTCTAGCCGTGCCAAGTAGTGCACTTTATGCGCGGATATGAATGATGGACGCAAACACAAAAGACAATAAACAGTAAGTGAAACAAGTAGCAAGACGCATCATGGTTCGCCAAAGTGTTATCGGGTGATCGCTACCCGATAACCTACTGAGTGTAGACAGCAATACACTAACGTGATATAGAAAACATACATCGAAAGACCTAAAAAAACAACGTAATCACCTAAAAGAGATGAGAAACAAAATGATTATGCAAGACATATTGACTCGTGTATATTACCCGTTTAAAAAAAATAAACAAAAGAATACTTTAAAGACGGATATATAGAATGGTAAAGAGGTGAATATACAGAATGCTAGAGATTTTAATTAATCATTACCCGGCTAATAGTAGCATGAGTACATATTTCCATCACATCTTTATACTGCTTAAATAGATTCCTTACCTGTGAATTGTTCATGAATAAAATGACCCCTTTTTCTTTAAGGACTTATAGGTTTTCTTTAAGGACTTAGTAGCATGAGTACATATTTCCATCACATCTTTATACTGCTTAAATAGATTCCTTACCTGTGAATTGTTCATGAATAAAATGACCCCTTTTTCTTTAAGGACTTATAGGTTTTCTTTTCAAAATCGTTAAAAAAAACCCCTTCTATAAATGTATTTTTTATAAATTTACCTTTGAATTAAAAAACCCCTTCATTTGAACTCATGTGCTATACTTACATATTTTAATGTGACCCCCCTAAGTATCTATTGTTATCCTTTCCATCTGTCACATTTAATCCTCACTTTATTCATCACCCATATCCACTTATGGTGTAAACTGGCTCTAATTCCATCAGGATTCCTAGGAGCAAAAAAAATCTCCCTTAAAGGATAATTTTGCATCCTTGATCCAAAATCAATAATGGAGGATCCTAAACAAGTAGGCTCAACTAAAGTTTGTATACCTATTTTAGAGTGATTAATCTATGAGCCTGAAGCAAGGAAAAAAACTTAAAGACATTTCTAGAAGAACCGAATAGATTGGGGATCATTATGCAAGAGGCTATTAGTATCATCAGCAAACTATTGCAAGCACATATGCTTATGACTGAGGCAGAGTTATACCTTTCATCTTTTGTACCTGCATTGCTACATCTTGAACAAGCCATCCAAGAGCACCAACTACAATTGCATACAAAAGAGGACAAGCTTTTCTTATCGAAAATCTCAAGATAAAATAGTTTTCTAGCTGTCAATTGAGTAACCCTTGCTCTTGCATTTCCAAAAGAGGTTGTCAATAGCTTTGATGAATTTTGGATACAACCCTATGTCATCATGCAAGGACTGCAAAATGAAATTCCATTCTAGTTTATCATAGGCCTTATCAAAGTATATGTCAAAAAAATATAGTTCTGATTAGATTTGTGAGCATACTCAATACCCTTGCAAAAACCAATGATGGCAATAAGGATAAGCTCTTTATGTTCTTTTCTGATCCAAACATCCAAGTCACTTGTCAATCTCTTGGCAATAGCTTTAGCAAAAAAAGTGTATGTAGGTGGTAATGGGTCTCCAGTTGCCCAAATCCTATTCGAAATCTCTTTTGTGAATCAACTTTATGATGTCAACTTTATGACAACTTTAGTAATTGACATAAAAAGGGCCCCATATTTTAAGGACCCTTTCCACACTAGTAAAAGAGGGGGGGATGAGGGGTCCTAGGCATTTCTTAAAACATTTGTAGAATATTTTAAGGACCCTTTCCACACTAGTAAAAGAGGGGTCCTAGGCATTTCTTAAAACATTTGTAGAATTCATTTGGCATGCCATCTAGCCCCGGGATTTTACCAATTTTTAGGGACTCAATAGCTTCTGCATTTTCATCCTTGGTTATCTCACCTTCAATAGAAGATGAAAGAGAAAGAGAGATGATTCTTTTTCTGCAGGTAGCAATTCTAGCACAAGCTTCTTCTTGAACTATAGAAATAGGGGAAGGGGCGGTGAATACTACCTCAAACTGGGAGTTTACAATTTTGAGGTTTTCTTTAGCACAAGTGGCAATGTTTCAAAGATTGTTTCTTAGCATTGTTTCCAAGATTGTTTCTTAGCAATGTTTGCAAGATTGTTTCTTAGCAATGTTTGCAAGATTGTTTCTTAGCATTGATACCCTCTTTTTCCTTTTTCTTTTTAAGATAAGATAATGTCTCTTTATTAGGTCTATCCCTCTTTCTTACCCACCACCAATCTCTTAGGAAAAATTTCACCTGTTTTATTCTCTAACTCCTCCTCTTTTCTCAGATCGTCCTTGAGTTAAAGGAAGAGACCCTAGTTGTCAACATGTCCCTCATTAACTTTCTTATATATATATCTGAAGTCCATCAAGTGAAATGTGTCTTTCCATCAAGTGAAATGTGTCTTTCTTTCTACTCCTCCTATGCTTGTCACACAACTCTTACTTTGGCCTATTTGAGTAGGTCTTGGGTTGACTTGGGGGCTTGAGACCAAGCCTCGCAAGAAGAGATAGTTGAATAAGCGTATCCTGGATAATCCCTTCAATTTTTATATGCACAGAAGGTAGCTTAAATAAACGTGGGTAAGCATGGAACTAGCTAGCTTTAATCCGAGTACAATAGAATTTAGAATAGCTAGCTCTAATTTGAGTACAATAGAAATTAGAATGGCCATGTCGTATGCACTGTGAGTCAAGTTAAAAACCTTGACCTTGGAATTGTTGTGTCCCCATTCATGTAACACATGTCTAGTTTGGCTTTCTAATATGAAAATCCATGTGAATTCAAGGCTAGATGCCGCATTGACTAGGGCATGAAAGTTCTTAGCATCTATCCAAGCACATAACTTTTGACCTTTGATTGGCTGATCTTAAGCCCTTGTAATCTATCCTGATGGTTTTCCACCATGTTGAAATCACCGATTGTTGAAATAGCAATGTGTGAGGGTACACCATGAGTAGAGCAAGGGGGAGAGCATGCACATTAGAGAGGGTCAAGAAAGATAAGTCCTATCTCAAAGGTTGATTTTTATGGTTACTTATAAAAGGTGAAGTCCATGGTCAAATGGTATCACATGGAAAGCACAAGGCTGCACATGGAATGTGGGCATTTAATTGACACATGGATGGCACAAGGGTGCATGTATCTTGTGGACAATGGCTTCTTAAGAGCTATAAAATCATTTAATCCTTGGCTCATTTTAGGAGTTTGATTAATGCAATCATCATGTAATTAGCATCGTGATTATACTTTAGTTAATCTTTATTTGAGTGATTTCCTTACTATTTAATCATGAAGTTATTGCTTGCTATGAGCCCCCCTAACACTGCTCAATTTCAACTTAGCACCAAAGCGCCCTAGGAATGATTAGAGCGTGCATGATTCTACATGTGTCTCTTTGTCCATTGTGTGACAGTGAGTAAGAGTGAGAGAAGGGAGAGCCCTCGGATGCATATGCGGAGCTCCTTGCGGTGACAACAAGGACCAGGATTCAGAGGGAAAGAAGCTAGCACTAAATAACTTATTTAGTGGTGGGGCTTGGAGTCTTCGAGAGAGATACAAGCTCAGGAATCGGTAAGCCTTGGTAAATCCCCATAACAAGTTAAGGTAAGCATGATTTGATGTTTGAGCAATCTGACGAAGGGTGGTACAAGCCATAACACTTAGGTATGAGTCCACGACGAAGGGTGGTACAAGCCATAACACTTAGGTATGAGTCCACGCTATACCTTTGACTTGCACTTCATCCCCATATAAATGCCATATGGGTCTTGGGTAGAAATCCCAACTTCCCAAGCCTTAATGCCATGCCTTGGAGCGGATCATAAAGCAAGAAAAAGAACGTGGCAGCTGGGATCGATCGTGGACGAATTTCGGATCGTGCTGTCCACTTCAGCCCGAACCAGTCCTTAACTTGCGTATTACGCACTTGAAAAAGGGCGAGTTGCCAAGGTTGGTAGGATGATTAAATGCGCTATCAATAGCTCGTCAAAGTGGAGGTTGGGCCAATAACTTTCCCAAGAGGTCCTAGTTGTTTATCAAAAGCGGTGTCGAGAGGAGTTTCTAGCGACAGGGAGATGGCAGCAGGGACAGAGTACGTCGTCTCATCATCACACCACCCTCCTGTTGATAACAATTCAGTGCAGCTTGAGCGCAATGCCCATCATCTTCTTCAACCTTGCTTTCTTGCAGTGTCTTTGATAGTGTTGGGTCTGACACTTGCCGCCTTCCGCTATTACAAGAAATGCTTGAGTGATCAGCAGTCCTCAGCTCTGTACAAGCTCCCCCCTGGGAGCCATGGCCTGCCTCACCAATGTGATCAAGTTTTGAGACTACCAGTATTCTCCTCACCAATGTGATCAAGTTTCTCTCAGAGAATGCCCATGTTCCGGGTAATTAGTTCTCTTTTCTGCAAACCTTATGTTAATCAGTACATAAATTGTGTAATTGCCTCATCTGATCAGTAATTTTTTTTTTCTTTTGGCAATTGATAATGCTTAGAGTACTCGATTCGTTTAGTGCGACTTCAACTGGCTGTACTAAACTGGATATTGTTTTCAAAGGTAATTAGATCTCAATTGAGTATAAATTAATGCATCACATTTACTAATTAACCACACTTGCTTTATTACAGACATGATTATCCCAAAGGGGTGGATGATTTTGATCAATTTTGCTATGGTGCATCTCAACCCTAACTACTACCCAAACCCTCTTAAATTTGACCCATGGCGTTGGATGGTGATGATTTGTGTCCCTCAACTCTTCCTCAAGTTTCTAGTGGAATTTTCTTTAATGATGTTTTTAATAACCCCTTAATTTGGTTCAATTAGCAGGATCCTGCAAATAATAATCCTACCTTCTTAATGCCTTTTGGTGGAGGAATAAGAAGCTGCCTTGGATCAATCTTGGCCAAATTCGAAGTTTCTATATTCTCTCTCTCTAATGCCTACTCAGCTAATGCCTCTACTCGCCTGTGAAAATTCAGAGCTCCCAAATGTCTGCACTGATGAGGGATTTGCCTCCATTGATATTTTTTATTTTTTATAAGGAAAAATCCTGTGGATTCATATTCGTAAAATTTGAGAAGAGGGACCATACATCATCTCTGAGTGTTGTTGCGTCCTCTCCCTGAAAGCTTGTGGGCAAGAGATCGTCCGCACGAGAGAGAGAGAACTTTGCATCACATGAACGAGAAAGAGATTGTTCGCACGGGAGAGAGGGAGAGACAAAATATGGAAAAAAAGCCTCCTCTCCATCGTCTTCACGAGAGAGGGAGACATAACATGAAAATAAAAAAACTCTGCATGGAAATAGACGGTTTTGCCGTACGACAAAAAAAGAAATACAAGTCAGAGGCGATCAAAGAAAGAGAGAGAGAGAGAGAGACAGGGGCGGCCAAAATTGTAAGAGAGAGAGAGAGGGCCACCTCATATAATTCAGATACAGCGTTCTCTCGCAACGGATGATGGCTGCAATCGATCATGGTGTGAAGAAGAGGAGGAGATGCACAGACAGTTGCAATGTTTAATCGATCTGAAAACCTTAGCTTTCCACAAGATTAATTGAAAAACCTTAATAACAAAGGTTATCTAATTCCCTCATTATTTAATCGAATTTGTTTTTTTACTCATTGTATGCCCCTATTCACTCTTTACAAGTAATGTTTTGCTAATTTTAAGTAATAATGACTTTTTGTTTGAAAGAAGTTATTCTTAATTGTGGTAATAATAATGGAGGTTATTCTCAATTGCAGAAAAACATATGGAATTTTAAATTTGGGAAATTCATTATTTTCACTTTGTGTGGGCCTTCTAGATGGACGCTCCTAAATAGGTTGTTAAAAAAATGAATAATTTTTTTGATTTTTTTAAAGCAGGTGGGATCGGATAATTGAGAAAGATGGGCAGCTTGATGAGGTGTCTAGCCTCTCTTTTCCTTCAATGCATAAAGGCCTAACCATTAGAGTAGAGGCCTAACCATTAGAGTAGATGGGCAGCTTGATGAGGTGTCTAGCCTCTCTTTTCCTTCAATGCGTAAAGGCCTAACCATTAGAGTAGAGGCCCTCTCTTTATAGAGAAGAATTTATTTATGAATGAACCAGCTTTAATTTTGTGTACAAAAAATTAGACTTGAGTTCATTGCTTGTAAATTCGATTAATAGAAATTTTGAATTTTAATTGCACTTAAATGGGGAACACTAGATGTCCAAACAATGCTAAAACGAAGCTGCAATGGGTTAT